>NC_137604.1:36084403-36104403 GCF_963280865.1 Gymnoscopelus braueri
TCGATGACCTGCACCACGGTCCCGTCCACTTCTCCACTCTGCGTCTCACAGTTCTTGGTCACAGACACAGGGCTGGGGTCCTCTTTGAAGGCCATTCTTCCCAGGATAGTGTTCCCTGTCGCACTCTTCCCCGAGCCTGTCTTGCCCACCAGGACTATCCTCAGCCCTCCGGACAAATCCAGACCTACAGAAGGAGAGGCAAAATCATTTTAGCTGCCTGGTAGTGATCTATAATTTATAATTGACGCCAAGCCATATAAGGGTGTGTGGCTGGGGGAAATGAAATTAATGAACGTACCATCGTAGCCAGATAAACCACTCCCCTCCGACCGTGGAATTGTTCTCTGTTTTTTCTCTCTTAGAGGTATAGCTGCATGTGGTACAAAATAATACAAATGAGAGGTGGGTCACAGCTTGGTTACTGTGAACATCTGCAATATATTCTTCTCAAATTTCTGACTATGTGATTCACATTCACATGCAGATTAATTCAGAACTTTATTGTCACATCACAGGTTAGGTGTAAAACATAATGTAAATTCTCTGTTATATAAGCTCCCATCATTTGCAGTTTTAAGAAAGAACAAATGGGTAAAGAGTACAGAGAGAAAGAAACACGGAAAATAATTGTATAATTGGACAGAATGTTCCATTTCACAAGTTTTCAAATGTATACAAATCTTTTGAAAATAGCAGATCTACAAGCTCACAATGCGTCGCATCGCGACACATTGTGAGCTTGGCTATTTTCGAAAGGCCGAAATGTGGTTAATGTATGTTTCGTAATAATAATCAAAATCTACAAAGTAACTAGTAACTAAAGCTTCCATATAATTGTAGTGGAGTAAAAGTATAATAATTGCCTCAGTAGAAGAAAAGCACAGAAATGTGGAAATACTCCAGTAAAGTAAAAAATACCTCAACATTTTACTTAAGTACAGTACTTGAGTAAATGGATGTCTTACCTTCAGCCATTATTTGAGCTCCCTCTCTGCCACACCAAGATGACCACAGTTGTCCGAATCCCAGCTCAAAAGATGTGAACTGAACTTAGACAAGCTCTGTGGCTCTGTACCCTCACGAGTTCTCTGCATGGGAAATTTCTGGAAGTTGTGCCTATTGAGAAGGGGCTTCCTATTTCCTTGTATTGTCTCCAGTTTTCATTTAAAAGTACACATCCCAGAGTGAGTGTCAACAACACTATAAATATTCTGACCAAGTCTCTGAGTCTACACTTTTCATCATAAATCCTCATCCTCATCCTCATAATAACCCTCATGATTCTTCAGAAGAGTACACAGGTTATTTTTTGGGATGGATGTTGAATTCTGTGTCATAATTACATTTGACAGCAATAAGGGGAGGAAGGGACCGCACCTCTAGACTGCATCACATCCTCCCTTTGTGGAATACCCCTCCTGCAAAACATGCAGTGCTCTGTCTGCCTGTTAGTGCTGAAATCGAGACCACAAGCAAGACCAAGGCCAGACCGAGACTGAGGCGGGCAAGACTGAGAGGTGGGTTCAAGAACCACTCAAGACCAAGATCAGCATCATTTTGAATCCTAATCGAGAATCTAACCAAATAATATGTACGAATATAAGTATAAAATACATATAGATGCATATTAAATCAATGTGTCCATTTGTATTTTACTTATTTATTAACATTAATATATATAACAATAAAACATATTTATTTATTTTATACATTTTTAGTCCTGTCAGTAAATGGAGAATGAGTGTACCACAACTGATTTCAACAAACTGTGGTAATACCTGTAGGAAATGAAAATGTATACACAATGTTTTATTATACTTTATTCAAAGATATGGCCCCAAATGTTCCACTAACCAAGTTTATACACGACACACCATACAAACAAATTACACTGTTACTCATAAACATATTTTCACAAAATTGTAACACAGTTTATAGCTGCAAATGTACACTATAAATAACCCCCAAAACCAACATGGATATGTTGAAATAAAATTAATTCATATCACCATATATATAAAACCACATATATAAATACCTCGAAAAGGTTAGTGACACCCACAGCCACGAAACTAGAGGGAGCGTAAACAACAATCTGGTACCACCCACCCATAAAACAAACATGGGCAAATTCTCCTTCTATAGCACAGCCACCAAGGAATGGAATAGTCTAACCCCATCCCTCAAAAAATGCAGTTCGCTGGGCTAATTCAAAACAGCCCTAAAAACTCATCTTTCTGGAGGCCTAAAGAGGAGCTAGTACCAGTTTCCCTGTAGACAGACGACCCCCCCCCCTCCTCTTTTTTGTACATATTTTTTATTTCCTCATGCTTTTTTTGTATATAATTTTTATTTTTCCATGCCCCCCCCCCTTTTTTTTTTTTACATATATTTTCTTTTTTTTTCATGCTTTTTTTGTACATAGTGGTATTTTTTCTGTATTATCTGTATTTTCATGTTGATTTTTTAACTGTTTGGTTGCTACTATATATGTCTATGAAATAGACCCCAACGGAAAGTCCTCAAGGACTTTTTTGGCCGGACCTTTTAGACAAAAGCATTATAAATGTAACTGTGTTGTTTTACATTCTTTTGCCTAATAAAATTTTCAATCAATCAATCAAACCAGATGTGAAAAATAAAAGTCACTTGTCACGTAAATGTCAAGCAATCTAAGGCATTCTTGAGCTTGAGTTAATCCCAGGCCAGCGACTGACAAACTAACTAACATATAAGAGGTTATAAATGCCCCTCCACCAAAAAACAGAGTAGCAAAAAACACCTTTTTACACCAAGACCATTGCTCCTCTTCGATCTTCTGCTGTGCTTTCTTGTACATGTCATTGGTGTAGCATGTTCCACTGTTACTTTCCACCATTTGCTCTATCATCTCTAGAAGTTCTTCGACTTGGTTACGAGACTTCACTCTTGGGGGGTTATTGATGAGTGAATGGTTATTGATGAGTGAATGGTACCTCCTCCCACAAGAGTTAATCAGTCTGCGTAGCTCATTACTCTCTTTCAGATAGTCCTCCACTGACATGTCTTGCAGATCGTCTGCATGCGTGAACAGAACTATGGTGTACATGGAGGCATCAGGGCCAAAGTTATCTTTGATCCATTTGATGGCATCCCTCTCCTCCTCAGTGAATTTCACCTTCAGCCTGATCACCAGTAAGAATGCGTGGGGTCCTGGAACAGACAGCTTGACCCACTCCTCGATACTTTCTTTTACCTCCTCTTTCGTCATGTCGGTGTCATAGAGGCCTGGCGTGTCGACAACCTCGATTTTCCTTCCGCCCATTACCACCTCCTCCTTCTGACAAGACTTTGTCTCAGACTCGGGTGACTCAGACGAGCTGAAGACATTCTTCCCCAGGATGGTGTTTCCAGATGCACTCTTTCCCGACCCGGTCTTTCCTAAGATAATGAGTCTCAGGTCCATGGGCTGCTTAAAATCTGTGGCCAATTGGACAAAGAAAGTATAGTGAACAAATTAACAAACATGCACACCAAAAAGAATGTTGTGTCAACAACACATCAACAACAATAGCAATGACAATAATAAAATATGTTGCCTGTGTGTGTGTGTGTGTGTGTGTGTGTGTGTGTGTGTGTGTGTGTGTGTGTGTGTGTGTGAGAGAGTGCGTGTGCGTGTGTGTGCGTGCGTGCCCATACCTTTGCCTTGCTTCTTGCATTCAGCAGTGAAGATCTGAACACATAATGTGACCAGCACAAGCAGGCTCCAATATGGGACCCAACCTTTCCTGTGCGACATCACCATAGCACTGACCTAGAACCATCACGAAAAGTTAAAGAAAATAAGAGTGAAGACAAGAGTGTGTGACATCATCATTGCCGTGTCATAAAATGTGTTCCTAAATATGCTGTTTGGTTTCATAATGTAAGACATCCAGGTAATTAGAAACGAACAATAGCCTTTACATATTCACAGACCTGTTTGAGCGTTTCCTTAAAGTTGGATGTACAGTATGGTGCTACCTGTACTGCAGGTAGAAGAAGATTCCTGATATGGTAGCTTGGTAGTGTTAGCAGGTCCTCATCCTACTAACAAATGATGCACTGCTGTCTGCTAGGCTTTATTTTATATGTGTTGAGTTTCACTGAACCTCCCTGCCAGCAAAGTAAACCTAGCACACAATGTGCATGATTGACACAAGCAGGGCACCATCTACTGGAGTAAGGAGGGACAGCATAATAATATCCAAAACTGGGGAAGTGTGTGTGTGTGTGTGTGTGTGTGTGTGTGTGTGTGTGTGTGTGTGTGTGTGTGTGTGTGTGTGTGTGTGTGTGTGTGTGTGTGTGTGTGTGTGTGTGTGTGTGAGAGTGTGTGTGTGTGTGTGTGTGTGTGTGTGTGTGTGTGTGTGTGTGTGTGTGTGTGTGTGTGTGTGTGTGTGTGTGTGTGTGTGTGTGTGTGTGTGTGTGTGTGTGTGTGTGTGTGCGTGCGTGCGTGCGTGCGTGCGTGCGTGTCCTTTCCATTCTCTGTCTATCATCTAATTGCGTGCACAAGCTCTACCTCCCTCAGTCCTTATCTCAGTGTCCCCACCTCCGCTGCTGTCAACCAGTGACTGATCAATGTGTTAACTGACATGACCATGACTCCATCATCACACTTATTAACTCAATATTTCAACCTTCATCCCTCATTGCCCTCACTTTTTACCCCAGTGTTGAAAACATCAAAACAAAGTTATATTGGGGGGAAATGCCCATGGATTCACTAAGATAGAATAATTGCAACAACAAATAGCCTACACAGCAAAACACAAGGAGGCACTGAGACAACATGGGATCAATTACCTATTCCAGCAACAATTTACAAAAAAAACATGTTTTGCAAAAAACATTTTTCAGAAAAAAAGAAAGATGTTTTTTGTTAGGTTTTTTTTTTACTTCCCAAATATGCACAAAAGCAGAACCCACCTGATTGGAACAGAACTGTTAAGGTTAAAGCTCTCTATTCTGATAGTAATCATGTTAGTGGGGTGCCAGGACACTCAGTCATTTCAAATTAATGTGAAAGTTAATTTTTCACTTCTACTTTGTAGATATTGGTCTATAAAACAATTTGGCTCGAAGATATATGAACCAGATTGAAAAAAATATATTGTTTTTGCCCCATTTCCAAAATGGCCAAAATCGGAATTTTGATGTTTTGATACATTTCTTAATTTTCCCACAATTACTGTGTACATTTTTTTTTAATTGCTATATCACGTCAATACTGTGTGAGGAATCAACTGGAGTTAAAATATTGATGTTTTGAATATTCTGGTATGGAAAAAAAATAAGATGGCTGCCATTTACATCAAATTACTTCAAATTACACCTAACTTCTATTAGGCCTGGACAGTCAGTCATTTCAAGTTGTTGTGAAAGTTTAGTTTTCACTTCTAATTTGAAGATAAGGGTCTATAGAACAATTTTAGTTTAGAAACCAGATTGAAGTGTTTGTTTGTTTTTTACCCATTTTCCAAAATGGCAACAATCGAAATTAGTCTACATGTAGGTCAGATTTCCAAAAATCTTAACCATGAAGGCAAATTGTGTTAATTTATGGCATACATGGTTTTAGGGGTAATAAGGGGTGCTGGATCCAAATCTTCTGTATGTCCAGCACAGAAATGGTTCAGAAATGGCTGATAATGGCTGTACAATAAGTACTTACAATATATGGATTTGAAAAGCTCCCGACCTGGGGATTGAGCTGGGCCATCAGGTGTATAGGGAAGATGGGCTACTCAGTGGGGATACAGTGAAGAGACATGGCCTATTATAGGCCAGGGTGTGAAGGTTGGTGCAAAGCTATCAGAAGCCACTGTCTGGATGAGTGTAACAGGGCTATGGAGCCCCTCAGGTGGTAGAGGGGGGTATGGAGTGGGTGGTGGGTTTGGAGGTAATAGGGGGTCTGGTTTATGAGTTTAGTGAGCCTAGGATGCCCCTCAGGTGGGTAAAAGGGAGTAGGGGGGTCCCTGCATAGATCCTTGGGCACTTGGAGCATGGGATATCAAAGAAAGACCAAGAAAGCACTCCATCGGCTGATTCCCTTTCCCATCTGATTCCCTTTCCCATCTCATAACAGCTGCCAAAGAAATAATGCTGTAGAGTGGGGCATTTGTGAGCCCAGGAGGAGTGCTGATAACCGGTTAGAGAGAGTGTTGATATGTGAGTCGGTTGCTGGTGATGGTGGTTCTAAGAACTCCATGTTGTGCATGGCTATGCGTACGGCCGACAGGCGTGTCCCTAGTCTGGTTGTTTCTAAGTAATATTACCAGTGGTCATCAGTGACTTATCATTATGGCATGGGCTGTAACAGGTGAATACAAAAAGCAATGCTTGTCTGTCCGATAGCAGCAGGAACATGGCCCCTTGTTGGCCTGGAGGTTGGTTACACTAGGATCATATGGAGGAGAATGGAGCACAGGGCGAATCTGGAGCTTATCAAAACTGTACAGGGGAGAAGGGGGACTTCCAGCTGTCACAGGTTCCCTTAGGCCTAATTTGTTCCAAATAGTTTGTAATATCCCCTATAAATGACAATTTTCCCAATATACGTTTTAAACACGTTCCTCACATTTGATCTCAAATCAGAATATGGGATTGGATTCCCCATAGGCCTATATGAGAACCTAACAAACTAAATTCAATCAAGTTTCTGCCTTGTGTAGTCAAAAATATGTTTTACGTAATATATTTCAGCCTAGTGGTGGCCGCCATCTTTAAATGGTGAATTTTGAGCTGGGCATACAGCAGATTTGGATTCAGCACCACTTAATACCCCCAAAAAAAATTATGCCATAAATTAATAGAAATCCTGCCTATATTGAAAGACATTTAACATGCTGTTCTGGAATGATTTATCTTAAAATGGAAAGTAAAACTAATACTAATAATAATAATTTACATAGCAAGACACTGTAATGTTAGTTATTCAAGTAGATATATGGGTAGTGGAGACAAAAATGGAAATTAATGCTATTCCGACACATATGTTAGCGCATAGACCTCTTCTGACTATTCTTGTGGAAATGTGCAGATAGCAGAAGAAATATTGCTTCTTTGGGAAATATGTGTGAAGTACCAGTTGCTACTCCTGATCCTGAATCCATAGATACCTCATTATGTTCATATTGGATAATCCAATCAAAAGTTATAACAGTTCCCATATTTTTCTATGGCTGGTGTGGGGTTGGGAACCGCTGACACACCCTACAGGGCATTTTCTTTATCTGAGTGCTTGACACTCGAACCAGAAATGTTCTATAGACCCTTAACTTCAATTTAGTAGTGAAAACAAAACTTTCACATCAATTTGAAATTAAAACAACAAATTACCCATACTCGGTCCCCTACTATATCTATTTTTTGTCGATATGCGCCAATACTGAAAAATGAAATTGATTCTATGGGTAATATGCTTGAAGTACCAAATGCTACTCCTGATTCTGCATCCAAACATATCTCATATGTTCAGATCGGATAATCCAATCAAAAGTTACAACAGTTAACATATTTTGCTAGGGCTGGCAACTGCCGGTGCCCCCTAGAGGCCAATTTTTTATCTGGGTGAAAATATCTTCGACCAGAATTGTTTTATAGACCCTTACCTTCAAATTAGTAGTGAAAACGAAACTTTCACAAGAATCGGAAATGAAAATTAAAAATTGCATTGACATGGAACCCCACTATGTGTCTCCTCATCTCTCCAGCTCTTTGACGAAGAGAAAATAAATGTTCAGGTTTGCCCATTTATTCCAGTCAGGAGAGAATACCCAGTTATCTGCTTCCATTTTATAGTGTTCCATTTCCAATTTTGTGAGGATTTCTTTGTGTCATCACTTCCAATTTCACTTTTTTATCCTGTATCCTGTATGAGTTATTTCTCCTGAGAGAGAGAAAATTGGTATCTTGAAATTGGTATCAAAAAGATAAATCATTGCTCCAAATGTACAGTAAATCCTCTGAGTGTTAATCCTCCAAATGTACAGGCACGTACAGTATTGCATCTTCCTCTGATTCTCTTTGTATTCTTCTCTAATATCGTTGCTGTTGGGTGGAAATCTTGTATTTCCAAAACTGTTAATTTTCAGGAAATGGGGAAAAGAATCTGTGACCCAATGGATCCAATGTAGTTATTATTTAGTCAAGCTCTTGTTAATACTTTTCATTGGTTCAATATTTACATTGAACCAATGAAGCATGACATTAACAAATGTATCATTGAGAAATATAATGTTACATGCTGCTGAACTGAATTCAAAATATTGTTTAGTGGCAATATACAGTAGCAAGAATTCATGATCGCTTTTGGTTATTGGTTGTTGATTTAGCAGATTTAGCAAGTATAGCTTTCCCACTTTAATGTCCCATATAACCTGAACTCACTCTACCACTGAGAGACATAGCATGGCAATAGCACTGTAAGCACTGAAAACAGTTTTGGACATCGCTGTTGGATTCCACCCAACAGCGATGACATTATACATTTTTACAATAGCACCTAATTGCATCTGAATGAGACAAGACACTTTTTTGATGGTCCTGCATTATATATTTATGTAAAATGCACAGATGGGATGGTTGGAGTTACATAAGATACAAAGAAACCGTTAGAGATGAATGCTTTCATCACTATTTTAGGTGTGGGGGATGCAGGGATGGAACTGTACATTTTGTATCATACACCACAAATGAAAAGCGGTACAAGAGGGTTTTGCTTCCTTCGACGCACAATTAACAATATTATTGTAACTGACATGAGTCATAATGACCATAATGAGTGGCAGTGTGAGAAGCTTGTTATGGATGATTGGGCTGTTATCCGCTGCCAAATGGTTTTCAAGATTCATTTGATAGCAGTGTCCATGGAAACGCACCTGCCTCCAAAGTGATGATAGACCTTCAGAGACTGCAGTAACAACACAGAATGGAAAACATCCTCCTTTTTCACTGTGGAAAATGTTACATGGAGTTTAACGACGATGAAAATAATGTGGAAGCTAGCTATAAATCATTGATTGAGAATGTGATATCTTACAGCGTAACATCTTGGTGTGTAAAACTGTAAAGTTGGTCATTATTGCTTATTGGGGTGGTAGTAATCTCACAACTAAAGAAATTATGTAACAACCTCAGAATTATCTAGCCGAAGGATTTATACACAGACTGTACTGTTCATCACTTTGCTGCTGCAGTTGTTTTTAAACAACTGCAGCAGTCTTTAATTATTTTTCTTTTGCTGTACTGTACAGCACTTTGACCTGCATTTCGCTGTATGAAAAGGACTATATTAATGAAGTTCACTATCATTATCATTTTGGACTGCAGGCTTGACAACGGCAACTCCCTCCCAGTTCTGTCGACGCATGCTCTTTCAAACCCCTGCGGCTGATCCTGCCTGCTTTTCGACCTCCCAAAATCTTCACATCCCACTTCTGTGCTCCCTTACGGTGGCTCATTGCTACTCCCTTCACTGGCTATGCCTGCATCCAATCGCCCCCACTGCTGACACATTCGCTATTTTCCACCGCAGTCTGAAAACTCACCTCTTCAGACTCTGCCCCACACCCACTATAGCACTCCTTATTCATTTGCATCACTACTTGTATTTTGATTATACTGTATGCTATGCATAATGTCTGTTGGTTACTTGTTCATATACTGTAATGTGTTCATGTTATTTAGATAGACGGATGCTGTTTCAAGGTTCAAGGTTGTGCTTCATTGATACATCTTGTGTACAGGTACATAAGAGTCAAACTTATTTTTGTTCGGCTTCCTTCAGACAATGCAGCAGCATAGGTAATAATAATAACAATAGTAATAATAAAATCGTAAAAAGACATCAGCGTATGTACACATGCATATGATCTTGGTATATCATATACACCAATAGCATTTCTTCAGTAGCTGCCACCTAACTTTATGTAAAAAACTTCTCAGTATCTTTACAGCAGATTAGGTATAGGAACAGTTCAAGCCTATTAGAGTGCAAGAAAAGGACAGGCGAGGGAAGAGGTGTGAGGGATGGGGGGGGGAGCGTTTCTTTTTGTCCTGGTCTATTTTAGTTCTTGTCAGTTCATTCATGTGCCTGATTGTACGGGGAAAGAAGCTTTTTAGCTTTTTTTGCCAGTGGCTCTGAGACTGCGTAGCCATTTTCCAATGCAGCAACATCTTAAACAGTCTGTGGTTGGGATGGCTTGGATCCTTGATGATTCCGCAAGCTTTGCTGACACAACGCTTGTCGTATAGTGCTTGGATGGGGGGAGATCATATCCACTTATGTGTTCGGCTGTCCGCACAACCCTTTTGCGTTGCCTTGCGGTTGAGGTCGGTGCAGTTGCCATACCAGGCAGTGAAGCAGCACACACACACACACACACACACACACACACACACACACACACACACACACACACACACACACACACACACACACACACACACACACACACACACACACACACACTACAAGAAGACTAATGGCTCAAGTCAAGACAGATTCAGTTCAGCAAACGATGGGTTCCGAACGATGGGCACACACACACACACACACACACAGACAGACAGACAGACAGACAGACAGACAGACAGACAGGCAGGCAGGCAGGCAGACAGACAGACAGACAGACAGACAGACAGACAGACAGACAGACAGACAGACAGACAGACAGACAGACAGACAGACAGACAGACAGACAGACAGACAGACAGACAGACAGACAGACATTCTAGACCCCTTAGCTCTGGTCCATATAGACGAATCCACGGACACGCTGCCTGTAGGCAGTCATACCCGCTTGACACCACAGCTATGCCTACAGGCAGCGTGTCTGTGGATTTGTCTATAGTTGGGAGAAGTCCTAACACCATGGACCACCAGACCAATAGACCCCTGAATGATCAGATCGGTATATTATATAACAATTTTTATTTCAAAATTCATATTCAAATTTCATAATATATATCATATAAGCTTTCAGCACAGTGCATGTAGGCTATTCAGTTTGTGTTAAATGAAGTGTTTCACAGTAGCCTCTCACTGAATTTGACACTTTTCCAGTGGTTTAGGCTTAGCAGACTTTTGTGTCGAATCAGGCCCCAAAACCTGGCGCAGGTCGGAGCTGAAACTCGGCCGACGGACCAGTGGATACAGTGCGCCACACGGATCGTCACCAACAGCCCTCTGTCTGTCTCTCCCTGGAATACGGCCTGTCCACATGGCCTGGTACGAACGAATGGACACTTTGCGGTGCTGAGACGGACCTGTTTCAGTTGGCAGTCCACCTTGTTTGGCTAAAGTCTCGAAAACCTTCTCTAGACTGGTGCTATCTTTGGCGGAAGTTTCGAAGTACGTGCAGTCCTCACCGAGAGCTTGGAGAACCTCCTCCCGAGATATGTCTCTTTCCGACGGAGCGAGGTCAACCTTGTTGGCGCAGATCACTATGGGGACATGGACATGCGCGCACTGGCGGGCAGTCCGCGCAACAGAGGATCTGGCGAGTTTGGATTTGGCCGCCAGTATCTCCTTGCGCAAGGCGCACACCTCATCAAAGGAGCCCCGGTCATCTAGGCTGAATACTAGTAGAAAAATATCACCTGTGGAAAAAAGACCACAATGGAAGTGGATTGTCATTAAAATTATAATTTTCTCCAACATTTTGAATTTGTGTCAGAACTTGATATGGGACACAAAAAAGGCAATTCAATTACTTATTCAATTCAATCAGTGGTGGAAAGTCACTAAGTACATTAACTTAAGTACACTAAAACATTTTGAGATATTTGTACTTTAGTATTTCCAATTTCCAATACTTTTATTTCCAACTACATGCTCTCAGATCAAAATATTGTACTTTTACTCACTAAAGTTATTTGAAAACTTTAGTTACTAGTTACTATTTGATTATTATTACAAACCAGAAACCATACATTACCCACTTCAGCCCTATATACATTTCGGCCATTTGAAAATAGCCATCTACAAGGCAAGCTCACAATGTGTCATGGTGCAAGGCATTGTGAGCTTGTAGATCTGCTATTTTCAAAAGATGTATATACATTTGAAAACATTTGAAATGGGACATTCTGCATAATGACTAGGCCTACTTTTACTTTTGATGCTTTAAGTAAATGTAATGCCACGTTTGTAGGCTACTTTTACTCAAGTACATTTTGAATTCCGGACTTTTACTTGTAACAGAGTATTTCCATATTGCAGTATTGATACTTTTACTTAAGTAAAACATTTTTAGTACTTTTCCCGACCATCTGAATTCAATTACGCACCAGTAAGGATGGAGAGCCGGCGCTTGGCCGGGAAGCTTCTCTCCCCGGACGCATCGAGGACGTCGATCTGGTAGGTCTCTCCGCGGATCCGGAACAACTTCCGAAGGAAGTCCTCCGACGTGGGCTTGTACTCCTCAACGAACCCGTCCCGGAGGTACCGACGAAGGATGGAGGTCTTGCCGACCCGCGGCGCACCAAGGACCACAATGCGCTTGCAGTTCTGCGGCTTGGAGGCGCACAACAAGTCTTGGCGCTGCTGGCCGAGATGGCAGAGGCGAGACTGACCACTGAGAATGAGCGCTGCCAGCTGGTCCAGCGGTGACTTCTTACCAGGATGGCTGCTGGAGGAGACGGACTGCCTGTTGGTAAATCTGTCACAATTATTACATAATCACCTAATCGCAGTTATTTTTGCATAATCCTCATAATCGTTTCCATGTTGAAAAATGTTCATATATTTTCAAACATAAAAAAATATAGTGTAAATAGACCATCTACAAATAGACCATCTACAAGCTCACAACATTGTGAGCTTGTAGATCGGCTACTTCCACTATTAATGATTTTTTTTAAAGTAGGCCTAGGCCTATAAAGTTATTAAATATGTCAGTCATTTCTTTGTATAGTTAGGTTATTTGTCATATCTACCCTGAGCAACTTCAAAGCCTAGATAACATATTTGTATGCAGCATTATGTTCCAGTGTTCAATGACAAAACCACAATTAAATCGTTAATCGCAATTATTTGTGTGGCAGTTAATGACTGGAGTAAACGTCATGTAAGTAATAATCGTGACATCCCTACCTGTTGGCAGTACCAGACCGGCGGGTCTTACATTCCTGCTTCCACTGCAATGCGGCTTTAAGAATATGAATTCCTGCTTTAAGTCCAGAACAGCTCAAGTGCTGCGAGGCGTCTTTGAACGCCAGTAAGACCTTGGCGGTGCCGGCGGTCGACATTATATGACCATCCCCGCTCCCATCAAACTGGGAACGATCGATGCTGTTTGAACAACCGAGTTGTTGGTGCGAAACTTGGACTGAGGTCTGTGAGCCGGTGGTGGTGGACGGTTTCCCCGTTTCCATGGTTTTTGTTATCAGTGGTGCTGCTGATGGTGAGAGTCAGATGATATGAGTATGATATGATAGGTTTGGGGTGAAGATCAAAATGAACTGAGTGCGTAAAGTGATGTTTCATGGAGGAGGAGGACACAGCTTTTATATCGGTTCTAGTCGTGTTGTTACTCCTCCACGTCACGACCAGGTTTGCCTCTCCTCCCTCTCATGCTGCTGATTGACAGGTCCAGGTGGTGCCTGTGTTCTCAAGTAGCCTAGGTTACATCGTGTTTGTGCCAATATGTGCCCATAATTTGTGCCAGTGTGCCAATGTCCTCGTGCAGTGGCACAAACATGCACGATCGATGTTTCACATGTTCATATTCTACGGATATCATTTAGTGGCGAAAAGGCCCATCCATCATCATGTCAGAATAAAACTAATAGGCTACTTAACCTAAACCATCCATGTGATGTCTCTGAGGTGATAGGCTTTGGGTCAAAATCATTAGGCATTCTATTTCACTCAGCATGAAAAATAGTTTTAATATAGCAGCAGCCTATATATCCTAGAACGAACCACATCTCACAAGGTCAGGCAATGTTTTCTTGGGTTTAAAAGCCTCTTCAGACCTTGTATTGAACTGTAGCCTACTTTCCTGCGCTTTAGTTTTTTGCAAACTGCTAATAAAGTATTCAATCAATCAATCAATCAATGTAAAAGTAATACAATAAGGCTACTTTTAACATATAGGCCTACGCCTACGGCCCTACCACCAATATAATGTCTACTACATTATTCATGTTATTCCTATTTATTTAGAAGAGAAGAAATGTAAACTGATAAAAAAAAAGAAGCCTTTAAAAGGCTTTAAATTGTCTACAAGGCTACAACGTGGGTCCCTCTGTGAAACAAAGTTAACATTTTAAATTACTTAATTGCTTGGGCATGCGTGCGCGGGCGTGTGTCATGGTGTGTGTGCGTGTGTGTGTGCGTGTGTGTGTGTGTGTGTGTGTGTGTGTGTGTGTGCGCGCGCGCGTGTGTGTGTGTGTGTGTGTGTGCGTGCGTGTGTTTGAGTGTGCGTGTGCGTCCGTTGCCATGGTTACAGCAGCTGAAGCATGTCTGTCTGGGAGGTGGTAAAGCTAAGCTATAGTGTTCGTTATTGAAAAGTAGGACAACAGCCTACTTAAGAAATAGCACAAATGATAAGAGGAACTATGTGCATGTTAGTTGACCAATAATATTATGCTCAAATAAAGTGTTGTTGACAAACGTATAGGCTACTTGTAGCCTCCTATGACAGCTGTCATGGCTAACGTTAGCGTAGCCACACCCTCCGGACAGACACAGAAGGAGTTCAAACGTCTTCTCCCTCCAGGTACAGTAAACCTAATATATCTATCAGTTGATGTCTGTAGCTGCTGTCTCTTTCTCTTTCCATGGCTCTCGCTCTCCTCCTATCTCTGTATCTCGTTCTCTCTCTCTCTCTCTCTCTCTCTCTCTCTCGCTCTCTCTCTTTCTCTCTCTCTCTCACGCACACACACACACACACACACACACACACACACACACACACGCACACACGCATGCACGCACGCACTCACGCACGCACACACACGTTTTTCAAACCTGTTAATGACTCTATAGAAATGTACTTCTGATACAGAGAATAGCGAAAATGTGACTCATAGATCAGCTATCTTCACAATTTTTGAAACTTTTAAAATCGAATTGAGAAATGTAGACTATTTTTGACAATATCATGAGCAAAAATTGCCACAGGGGGTCAAAGACCACCATCTTTGCCACAATTTGTCAGTGTTGGGAAACACTGACAAATTGGACCATGATTGGCCTGGACTGCTGGCGTAGCGGTCCAGGCACCTAGGCTCAATGTAGCCTGACACTCTCCCCCCATTTCCTGTCAGCCTATTGTCCTATGAATAAAGGCATGAAAGCCCAAAAATAAATCAAAAAAAGAAATTTATAATTGGACCATGACAGGTTAGATCCATTGCTGTCATCACACATCCTCCAGGTGACATCACACCTGCAACCAAGGCTTCCGGGAAGTACTGTACAAGAAGCTCTCCCTCTCCAGGGGAAAAATGTGAAGAAGGCAATTTGTGACACCTTCTGCACAAAAAACATTCTGTATAGTGAAAAAGACACACCTTCAAGTAGCACTAACCATAACCTAGTTCCTAGTTTTCCATCTCACAAGGACATAAAGCCTGGAAAATAACTACTGCTGAACATGTCTAACAAAAGTACAGGATGTACAGGGCTTATTAGTCACTATATAGTAAATGGTACAGTAAATGGTGCATTTATAATGCACCTTTATCCAAGGCTTTACAATGTGCATTACATTCATCCATTCACACACACATGCACACATCGACGGCAGAGGAAACCATGCAAGGCACCAACCTGCTCATCAGGAGCAATTAGGGGTTCTCAGTGTCTTACTCAAGGACACTTCGACACTAACTCTGGGGGAGCCCGGGATCGAACTGGGAACCTTCCGGTTCCCAAGCGGCCACTCTACCTGAGTGGCTTAGGACTTAGTCACTTGTCACAAGTGCATTATTATCTTGCTTTTTATAGTGAGTATAGTGGGATAACAATGCACTAGTAGAGCATTACAATGTTGGTTCCAAAATACATCTCAGATTTTTATCGTTTTGCTTTCATCAGTGTGCAGCAGCAATCCTCTGAAACTATATTCTATGTACTTCTGTGTCTTCTGATTAATTCATTTATGTATTCTTCTTTTTTTAACCAGAACTCTCTTTTGAAAGAGAGCCCTGCAGAACGCATGTTAACAGAAAAGGATTGACTCCCCTCCCTCTCCTCTCCTCTCCTCTCCTCTCCTCTCCTCTCCTCTCCTCTCCTCTCCTCTCCTCTCCTCTCCTCTCCTCTCTTCTCTTCTCTTCTCTTCTCTCCTCTCCTCTCCTCTCCTCTCCTCTCCTCTCCTCTCCTCTCCTCTCCTCTCCTCTCCTCTCCTCTCCTCTCCTCTCCTCTCCTCTCCTCTCCTCTCCTCTCCTCTCCTCTTCTCTTCTCTTCTCTTCTCTTCTCTTCTCTTCTCTTCTCTTCTCTTCTCTTCTCTTCTCTTCTCCAGAGAAACCTTTGCTAATGGCTGGTGTCCTGGTACATGAAACACAGCCAGCTGATGGGACTAGAGAGTCTGTGTTCCGTCCCATGTCACAGACAATGGACAATGTGTCTCAGCCTCAGGACTACACAGGTGAGATTAATTATTTGTTGGACAAAGGTAACAATTTGGCACAGAAAGCACATAATAATTACACATAACAATTACAAAAATGTCACACTGCCTGCAATAATTGTTGCATGTGACATGTGGCAATCAGCTCTTGAACCTTGTAATACTGTACTACTACTACTAATACAATTATAAAAGACAGATATAAGATAGAGCAACTACTGCAAAAATGGGCAACATTAAACACTTTCAACCTGGCGTCCCTCTTTTGGGCAAGTCATCATCCACTTTCAAAGAATTTCAAAACAATTGGGAGTGAAAACGGCGCCACTTCCACATTCTTATGTCGCCGATCCAGGCACCAGGCTGATGTTGCTGTTTCTGCTCCATGTGTATTGTGTATGGTCTCTTTCAGGACCTGCATGTGTTCGGTTTGATGATCAAGGCATGATTCTCCCACATAGTATCCTGGGTAATCTAGAGGGCTTTAGGAAGTACCTGGAGAGCAAGGGAGACACAGAGGTGAGGAGCGCCTTCAAAAATGACTGTGGAACTGTTATAGACCTACATGTGAATGTATGACATTAGAGGTCAGACGACCTAAATACAGGTATTCAATTGATAAATTATGTTTTGAATTAAGATATCAGAGAAAAAATCTATATTTGGCCCACTGTCCATTTTGTAAAACAAATGAATAATCAGTGCTTGGGATATAAATATATTTTGAAGAATAATACACCTCTTCCTCTGTCATGGTTTAGGCTTGACATGTTTTCTTGTCTAGGTTTTTTATTGTGTGTATTATGTTCCCTGGTCTAGTTGTCGTAGTTCTGCGTTCCAGTCTGCCCTTGCTGTTTCTCATTTGTAATCAGCCCCATGTACTATATATTAGTCTTGTTAGTCAGTCCTTGTCAGATTATTGCCGTGAGTTATACACTCTTCCTTCCTCCAGTTGTTGAGGCATGTCCCGGATCACAGTAGAGAGCATCCAGCTGAAGCCCGGGTTCAGAAGGTTGTGAAGGAATGCCCCGTGCTTCCTCCAGGCCACATACTCAGCAACTCCCTGGAGCACTGGAATACACGCGTAAAACAGCGCCGGCGTCAGGAGGACTTCTTATCTGGTGAGTTTATCAAAGGCTGTTAGGTTAGAGCGAGAATCAGCCAACATCCATGGGAATAGCTGCAACAAGGTTACAGACAGACAGACAGACAGACAGACAGACAGACAGACAGACAGACAGACAGACAGACAGACAGACAGACAGACAGACAGACAGACAGACAGACAGACAGACAGACAGACAGACAGACAGACAGATAGATAGATAGATAGATAGATAAACACACATCGTTGATGCAATGTTTATCAGCTAGTAAGTTCCCCACAATGTATTATTATAATCAAGATAATTATAATGTAGAACATACTTTGAGAGGTGAATAAATAGTTCTGAATGAATGTCTGCATAGAGGTACACAGTGTAAAAGAACATGAACATAATTGATCATTATTTTGCAGGTCTGCAAAGAATGGTCAACGTTGTTCTCTCATTAACAAGCCTGTCAATGTCAACCCTCACAGCTGTCCAACTGAGGGTTCAGTCAGAGTACACAGTATTTTTCCATCTCACCTTTGTTTCCCCTCTGTCTCTCTTTCAGGCTTGCTCCACAGGCCAGTGGAGAACTTGTTGATGAACCAAGGTGACCGTTTCAGACAAATCCAGGAGGAGAAGGAAATCCTGAGCCAAGTCCTGCCAACCATACAGTCTGGATATGTAAGACACAGATCCCCTGTCTGACTAGCATGAGACCCACTCACTGTCCTAACTCCACATCACATTCAGCTCTTTGGAACATTGTGTGTGTGTGTGTGTGTGTGCGTCTCAGGGCCACCGTGTGGGCAGTGAGTTCTGGAGTCTCCCTCAGCGTTATGGAGATGAGAAGAGTGGCATTACTGCCACCCTGACTCGGACGGAGCAGGGGTTGCGAGAGCCGGTTGCACGTGTAGGACGGACACTCATCACGCGGCAGGAGTCACGTATGCATGCGCACGCGCACACACACACACACACACACACACACACACACACACACACACACACACACACACACACACACACACACACACACACACAGCCTCTTCAGCCTCCCCATAAGATTGTGGAGACTGTATTGTCTCCACAGTTAAATTTGTGTCGTTTCAGGAAACGGTGCTGAGTTGTCGCGTCCGGCTGCGCGGGCCTGGATCCACGGTGAGTACCTGGAGCGACAGCGCCGGGAGCTCAGAGAGGTTCTGCCAGACCTGGACTACAACCCGCCGGTAACACACAACTCAGACAAACATGTAGTGTAAGCTTATAGGCGCAGTAGGCCACATTCATGTAGTAATACTTGAACAAGTTCTTAACATTCTGCCAACTATCAGTGACTCAAATGGTGTGAGAGAAAATGCAATCTGTGTAATTCCTTGCCTCTGAATTTGGGCCCTCTGAAATCTCACTGCTCGCAGTATCTCTCATCCAATCAGGGGAGCTGTTTGAACTTGAACTATGGGATGGGTCTGTTTGTCCGTCCGTCCGTCCGTCCGTCCGTCCGTCCGTCCGTCCGTCCAGCCATCCAGTCGCTAATTTCTACACTGCACCTCTTACTGTAGCTCTATTGAAAACAAAGATGTATGACACTGAACACAGCTACTATCCTGTCAACTAGTTTGCAAGTCAATATCCAGCAATTTGTTAAGATTTTAGATTTGCTTGCAAAGCTGTAGATTTGTTAAAAGTTTTGTAAAAAGATTTGTTGAAAGTCCCATTTCAAGTTTTTGACAATTGGCAGATTGGAAGTGTTACATAAGTATTTTGCATTAAAATTGGCCTTGCTACCCAATCAAGGCACACTGTCGCTGTCTGCTGCTGCTGGCAAACTGCCTCGATGTTCCGAACCAGCCTGTGTTCTCGCCTCTACCACTTGGCACACTGTGTTTAAACATTCTGTACGCTGAACAAGCCACAACAGGGCACATTCACGCACGCACACACACGCACGCACGCACGCACAAATTGTATTATGTTCAGAACCGCATTGGCCGCTGTCTGCGTACCCTCGTAGCTACATGGTCGTGCAAAGTATAATCAGCCATATGAAACCCGGTGAGTGCCCGGCCATAGAGAAGCAGTGTTGTGGTGCTCTCAGCATGACAATCACTCTATCACTGGGGGTCCTGGGGCACAGCCAGTTCTAGATCTCACGTACATGCATGCATGTGGACTTCTGTTCACAAGCAGTGCCCATTAAACCTAATTTAACATCTTGAGTAGCAGGTGTTGATTAGAACTCTCCCTCTGTCTCCCTCAGCGCCCTTACAGCTTTGAAATCTGTTTGTTTTATTCTCCCTCTGGTTATGCA
>NC_137604.1:36109403-36115712 GCF_963280865.1 Gymnoscopelus braueri
ACTAATACCTTAATAGTTGACTGGAATCCCAAGTACTCTACTAGGCCCTATCCTGTTTTTTAACGCGTTGTGAGCTTGTAGATCTGCTATTTTCATTGGATGTTCGCCCTTGGCTAGGGTTTAAGTGGTTAAGTCAGTCCCACTGTCACCATCAATCCCACATTTCACGTTATGGGGTCCTGGCTGTAATTGGGTTAATTATAGGAATGATTAGATTTGTTTGGTGAACATGGAGCACAACAGTATCCAGAGTCTCCTGAACTAATGTCTGTAGGCAGACACACACGTACGCACGCATGCACGCACGCACGCACGCACGCATGCACGCACACACACACACACACACACAGACAGACACACTGACCTAAAACATTCACATTCATCCAAAGCATAGAGATCAGTGAAACCCCCCCCCCCCCCCGGTCAGTGTGCCCTTTAATTGGTGTGAATGGATAACGAGTACATCGTGACATGTCTCTCTACCATTATGACTTTTTTCTGTCTGGGCCTTTCATACGAATGTATGTGTACACTGTGAATGGAAGGTCTCTCTAGATGAACGGATGGCTATAACAGTCATTGCTATTACTGCTCAGTGTTAAAATGAGCCACTGTCCGTGTCTAAACAAAACACCCCTTTCACGAATGAGTGTGACTTTATAATGTGTGCCCCTACGCGGTCACACCTGCCTTGTACCCCCCGATCCGACCGATATGCCCATATATGGAGATCTCTGTATCCATGTCCCTTTTATGCCCATGTATGGAGATCATTGATGTCATCCGTATATGCCCATATATGGGCATGCCCCCCGTTTGTTCCCATACAATATGGAGCTGACAATACAGGACACATAACACCCATGTACTATATTGTCGTTGTCGGACCGAAACCTTGTATCTCCATATGTCAGCTTTATCATAAATGAATGCTCTATCGTATACTTCATCGTATGACAAATGTTGAAAAGCGTGATGTCAGAGGTCCGCCCGCCGGCCGGTCCTCCCTTAAGCCAATTTGAATATAGAATAGAGGTCTGGGCTGGATGGGTGGTTCTGGACAACTGCCTATCCGAACGACTCGACACCAAGCACCACTCTCCCTCGAGTCCTTGACGTTGCACGTGCCCAGTTTGAAGTCGGTCGGTTCCCATATATGCGCATGACCATATATGGGCATAGCGGTTGTATCTGTGGCTCTGGACAACCGGATCTCCATATATGCCTATTGTTTATGTATGGGCGATTCGGGTTCGTTTGTGGTTATGTCTGAGTCATAGTGATACGCCTATATATATAGGCGTATCAGGTTTGTTTGTGGTTATGTCTGAGTCATAGTGATGGGCCCTATAGTATGGGTGTATCGGGTTTGTTTATGGTTATGTCTGAGTCATACTACAGTGACGTGGCAGTGGTCCGCCCGCCCGCCGGCCCCCCCATTAGCCAATTTTAATACAGGATTTAACTAATAAATTAATAACAAGATCGTGTGACTAGATAATAACTATATTGATGAATACATTGGAAAACAGATATTTTTTTCCATTTCTTGAATAATAACGGTTTTGGACATACAAGGTTTCCACCCAATAGCGAGTATATGGTACCTATATACTACTGTTTTCCAGAGGTGGTAAATACTTGATTAATACTACATAATTTTTTTCCTTTACTTTAAAGACGGGGTGCCGTGATTTTCAGTGATTTTTTCCCCCCCTAAAACATAATCATCAGGTATTATGGTTATACTAGGAGGAAGATTTTTTTCAAAAAAGTGTACATAAATTGTTAAAATTATGTTTTTATGTGGACACGCCTCCAGTTCATTAAGTATACCTGGTTCTCACCTTAGCACCTCCTCCACCACCTTAGCACCACCCACCTGTCCTCCTCCTCCTCATGCCCACACCTGTTGTGTTATGATAATGAGGGGGAGGGTATGTTTTTACTATGTCACTAAAGCGCTGTTTTCTATTGGCACATTTGACCCTCAAGGTTTCAGCCTCCAGGTAGAAACTCAAAATAGTCAGAGAAGACATAAAACTCCATAAAAACACCACCAGGGGGCTTAATGAAGTTCTATCAACCTCATAGACACATGAAAAACAGAAAAAGTGCAAAACTATGGCACCACCCCTTTAAAGGTATCATGACATTCATGTTTACACCACATTCAGAGTCTTTGTCCTGGTCCTTCAAACGTGTACAAAAAGTTTTAACTGAAAATTCCACTCCAGTGATTCACTGTAGGTGTTTTTGTCTCACATTTCTAAAGCCTTTTCAACTGCAATGAAAAAAGAAATCTTTGCCTGCGGGTGTCGCTGGTGAGGGATTTTGCCTGTCAATCATCGCCTCTGCTCCGCCCCCCCCAAAGGAAAGGATAGGGAAGGGGAGGGGCGAGGAGGAGAGTGGGCAGGATTAATCGACTGTGACCTCACTGTCGAAGGGCCAAGCTCAGATTACTTTTCAGCCTAATTATTCAGAAAACCCCAGACCACAGAAAATCCACTGAATGTTCAAAGTTCAGATTTTTTGGGTGTAATTGAGGTCATAAAACCCCCCAAAAAAACATAAAAAATAAAAAATGTGAAAATGAATGTCATCGAACCTTTAAATAACTTTTTTGAGGCTATGTACTTTACTTGAGTACACATTTTTATTTATGCCTACTTTTATTTTTACTTTCTGTTGGAGCCAAACATTTTGTTTTATTTAAATGAATGGTGTGGTCTTGCTAATAATGACGTCATGTCAATCACCATCAGTGGGTGGTCGCTATGGTAACCATTATACACCTGGCAGTGGGTGATTGTGGGCAGGTGTGCAATGGGGAAGGCTAAACAGTTTTTGATGCCCTGCAAGGTCGTGTTTTTTGTTTAATGAGTTTGTCATCTTTATGGAGTTAATAAATGGATTGACATATCCAAAGATACAAGCACTCTCTGGACATTGAATTAATTTCATGCGTCATCCTAAACTAAAGTCAACCCAGATGCCCCTCGCGGCTCTCAAATGTTGTTTACTTTTTTCACTCAAATATATTTCCCCATGCCTCCTCCAAGTAGTCTTCTTATTCCACTTCCTTTGAAAAGAAAAGGAGCCTTTTACTCAAGTGGTATTCTAATGCGTGAATTTCACTGCTGTCATATGACACTGTAAAAATTGTGTTTTAGCTGCAGTACCACTTTGAGCCAGTAGAGGCACTGAAGAGACTGTGGCAAGAAGTGTCTCCTGGAAGCATCTGGAATCTCTCTGTTCACACACTGAGACAGGTAGAGTCATCATACACTAGTTCTTTGATTAGGAAGGACACATGATCAGGAAATACTTGAAAGCATGTGTAAACTGTCTGTGCCCTCTTCTGTTAAGACTGAAGGAATTGTTGTGGCCTGAAGACACGTGTTGTGATGGCGTTTTTGTGTTCCTGTCATGCAGGCAGTGTTGTCTCTACCTGAGAAGCAGCTGGACTCGGTTCAGGACAGCCTAACTAGAGACAGGGGTCTGTGTCAGCTCAACTCCCTGCTCCTGGAGCTATCTAGACCACTGCTCCAACACACACCTCTGACATCAGCAACAGTAGGGTGAGATATGCATACGGACATACACATGCACACAACTAATTCCTCACTCTATCCTTAACCATCACTAAAGGACGCCTAACCACACCACATGCTAGCACACACGCACGCACGCACGCACGCACGCACGCACGCACGCACACACACACACACACACACACACACACACACACACACACAGCACACACACACACACACACACACACACACACACACACACACACACACACACAAATTCAGGATTTGTGCTGTGTTGTAATTTTCAATACAGTTTTTTTTAATCACATATCAAAGGTGGTGGAGTTATCCCTCTAGTCAGCCCATGAGTGTAAGTGCTGTCACCTCCTTGGGGAATGAATGCACAGGAAAAGTCTGTGGGATTTGTGCAATAATAATAATTTATTCCGCATTCTTGGGGTACTTTTGTTGTTGTTGTTTACGGTGTCTAACTTTAGGAGCTTTTAGGAGCAGTGAGTGCTATTAATACAGCGTTCAGGGAGCAGTTAGGCGTTAAGTGTCTTGCTCAGGGACGCTTCGACCTACAGACTAGGGCTGGGACGCAAACCATTGACCTTCTGTTTCCCAGACGGCCTCTCTGCCTACTCAGCTTTAATAGCTGAGTGGGTTGCAATGTACGTCAACAGTGGGAAGGAACAGGTTTTTCACAGTGGTCAAAATGTCATTGTTAAAACTCTGCCACTTACGCTTTTCACAAGTCAAAGTCCATTTACACGGGTCACTGGTGGTAAAATGTTACTTCGCGGCCATCTTCAACCTCTCGCTCGCCCAGGCCGTGGTCCCTGCAGGCTTAAAAATAATAATAATAATAATAATAATAAACTTTATTTGTATAGCACCTTTCATGACATGAAATGCAGCTCAAAGTGCTTTACAGAGCAAGAATACAATTACAGTTAGAACCAATTTAACAATAAAGCAAACTAAAATAAAATAAAATAAAATAAAAGCAAAGGCATAAAACAACATTAAAATAGGCAATACAGTGAGGAATTAAAAAACAACCAAAGAATCAGCTAAAAGCAAGAGTGAAGTAATAGGTCTTGAGCTGTGCTTTAAAGCTATCGACAGAGGCTGCCTGTCTTAAGTGTAATGGGAGTTTATTCCACACTGTCGGTCCGTAAAAGCAGAATGCTGCTTCACCGTATTTTTTATATGTCATTGTAGGCACCTCGAGCAGGTCAGCACTTGAAGACCTGAGGGCCCGGTTTGGAACATATCTCTCTAGGCAGTCAGAGAGGTAGGAAGGTGCCAGACCATTTAGAGCTTTATAAACTATTAAAAGAATTTTAAAATCAATCCTAAAAACAACCGGGAGCCAGTGTAGTGAAGCTAGAACTGGAGTGATA
Organism: Gymnoscopelus braueri; assembly: GCF_963280865.1. Taxonomy (NCBI): domain Eukaryota; kingdom Metazoa; phylum Chordata; class Actinopteri; order Myctophiformes; family Myctophidae; genus Gymnoscopelus; species Gymnoscopelus braueri. The sequence goes on from NC_137604.1 coordinate 36,114,349, forward strand.
TGTTCTCTCATCCTAGTTTTAGTTAAAATTCTGGCTGCCGCATTTTGAACAAGTTGTAATCTGTCAGTTGTTTTCTTGGCAGGCCAGAGTAGAGTGCGTTGCAGTAATCAAGCCGAGAGAAAACAAAAGCGTGGATCAGCGTTTTTGCATCGTCTAATGACAGATAGTCTCTAATTCGCGCAATATTTCTAAGATGAAAGAAAGCAATCTTGGTGACATGATTAATGTGTGTATTAAAAATTCAATTCAGAATCGATAATAACCCCAGGTTCTTTACTGTGGTGTTACTTTCTACAGCCAGGTTACCAAGTCTACTTGTTATTGATTCTCTCTGCTCACTGGAGCCAATTATGAGAACTTCTGTTTTATCCTCATTTAGCTTAAGAAAGTTCTCACTCATCCAGCATTTTATACTGGACAGACAGGTCAACAATGGGTCTAGAGCGCAGGGGTCGTCTGGAGATACTGAAAGATACAGCTGGGTATCATCAGCATAGAAATGGAAGTTCACTCCGTGATCGGCGATGAGTTCTCCCAGCGGTAGTATATACAGGGAGAACAATAAGGGACCCAGATTTGAGCCCTGTGGAATACCAGAACAGATGCATTGTGCCCATTCCCAAGCACTCCAAGGTCACATGCCTGAACGCAGGGGTGTAGTGGAGGGGGGACGCGGGGGAGCGGCACTCCCTCACTTCTCTAACTGCTTAAAAAAATAAAAAATAAAAAAATACTTTTTTTTTTTTTTTTTTTTTAAGTTTTTTTTTTTTATGATTTAAAAAAAAAATCTTTTGCACATTTAAAGCCACAAATTTGTAACAACAGCATAATATTGGGTTGTGCAGGTGAGATTTAGAAAACCCTGTGGGGTGGTCCACAGGCCAAATAAGCAGACTTGGCAAGAGTCAGACTCAAGAGCTAAGGGTGGATCAAAGGTTAACCCTAAAACCGAAATAAAGTAACAAAAAAAGACCTCCAATCCGCGCAAGACCCAAAAAATGTTCGCGGGTGCAGGTTGACACAAGTCAAAGAGGTGCGCTCCCCCACTTCCAAAATTAGCACTACAACACTGCGAACGACTGGAGAGACCGTGTTACCCTAACCCCAATAGTCAGCAAATGGTTTTGAAAGGCTGGTGAGAGATTACTGTACATGCTTTCCATTTTTAATAGCCTCCTATCTTCTTGATATGCCTCTTCTATTAAACAAAAAAAATCTTAACAGTCCAGTTTCTAAATCGAGCCTGTGCACAGCCTGAGGGACTCAGACGGGAACCTGCTGGTTCCTAAAGTTTAGGAACAACCAGCCCTGGCAGCAAAGACACGGTCACCCTCTGTCTGCAGCTTCAGTTTAGGACCTAAACT
>NC_137604.1:36120912-36138412 GCF_963280865.1 Gymnoscopelus braueri
TTTTTAGTAAATCTTTTGAATTCTCCCCCCCAACCCCATCCTGTCTGTGTATGAACTGGTGACTTTACACATACTCAATTAGTTCTGGAACCCTGTTCCTTGTGAGCCCACAACTCACGCTATGACCTCTGTCTTGGTCTAATGGTTGATTCCTGGAAGGACCAGCAGAGCTTTAAGGCCAATAGATATACTCCTTCCGACTTCTGAAAATATTCCAGTTTGGAAAGGCTTTCCAAACTATGGTTCAGAGAGTCAGGACATCTGGAGGTGCACGGGTTCCGAGGAAAGGTTCGGGGACCGCCTTTCTGAACCTCGGAATGACATCAATTTGTAGTTAAATCACCTCCGTTGGAAGGAGAATAGGGAACCACTTCAGATTATGAAGCTTGTGGAACAGTTATCAGCTAAAGGGAAATCCACGGCTAACCTTTTTTGTTGGTAGCCAGCAACCACTCAATAGGAATTAACGGCCAATTAGGCTAGCTTCCCTTTTCACAAGGAGTGATGAAGTAGACATACTTTGCTTTTGGAGTTTATTAGTTCACATAACTTGCCACAAATTTATCTCTCATTATGCTTCCTGCCTTGTGCACCGCAACCAGATTGATGTTCTCTATGGAGTTGATCGCCTCCTTTACATTGTACCACGAGCTACACATACTGTACTGCCAACCATTTCAGCATTCTCTTTTTCCTTTCTGTGTCATTACCACTTCCTTGGTACTCTCTAAGTACTGTACTTAAAGGTAGGGTAAATGATATGTTTTTTTTCCTTCTTTTTTTTTGGTTAAAGTACTGTATTCTGATAGTAATCATTGCTACAGAGTGTTTGTTCAGGGGTCTCTCAAGCTCTTTAGTAAACAGAATATAGTACATTTTCAGGTAGGTGACAACATTTAAAGGGATACTTCACTTTCGGGTCGGGGAAACATTTAAAAAATATATTAAAAATAAATGAAAAAAGTAATGGAAAATTCATGGCCCCCTCACGCATTAGAGTGTCCTACTAATGTGTGAGGGGGCCTTTATTTTGCCATAACTTCTTTTTTTTTTTTTTTATATATATTTTTTATGTTTATTTTATGTGAAAGTGAAGTATCCCTTTAAGCCAATCAGGAGAGAGCTCTGAAAATGCATTTTCTAATAAAAGAGCTGGTGAGACATGGGAGACTCCTTTTACTGAACAAACACTCTATAGCAATGAGTACTATCAGAATATAGAGCTATTTAACACTTATTCTAACAAAAGTAAATCACTTACCCGACCTTTAAGTACAATTTTAGGTACTTTTACTTTTTTTTCAATACTTTACACTACTCCACTACATCTCGGAGCAAATATTGTACTTTTTACTCCAATACAATTATTTGCAAACTTTAGATACTAGTTACTTTGGAGATTTTAATTATTATTATAAAACATACATTACCATTTTTTAATACTACAAAAATAGTCGATCTACAAGCTCACAACGCGTCGCAATGTATTGTGAGCTTGTAGATCTGCTATTTCTTTTAAGATTTTGGTACTTCTAAGTATATTTTGATGCCAATACTTTTGTACTTTTACTCAAGTAAAATGTTGAATACTGGTCTTTCCCTTATAGTAGGCTATTTCTATAGTACATTGTGGAATTGCTACTTTTACTAAAAATCTCTCTCTCTCTCTCTCTCTCTCTCTCTCTCTCTCTCTCTCTCTCTCTCTCTCTCTCTCTCGCTCACTCTCGCTCACTCTCTCTCTCTCCCTCAGTGGTGTCCATAAACCCCACTGTCAGACGAGAGGAGCCTCACCCACCATAGCTGCCTCTGCCTGCCTCCTGGTCCAGCCGTTTCTCCTGTCCACCCCCCCACCCCCACCCCCCACCCCAGCCCTCTCCTGAGGGGTACGGTGTTGACTGTTCTATTCTTCCACCACCTCCGTCACCATGACAACCTCAGCCCTGCGACGGCAGGTGAAGAACATTGTACACAACTACTCCGAAGCGGAGATAAAGGTACAAGAAGTTGTGTGTTGATTCAACGGATGCACGTTCGATTAACGTGTTATAAAATACTTCTAATACGATATGTGGTATAGTTGCTGACAATACTTTGGTAATTTGTTACACCATTATGTCAGTGATTCCCAATTCCCAACCTTTTCTGGATCAGGGCCCAATTGAAAATCTCGAAATCGTTTGCGGCCCCCCCCCCCCCATCTGACCACTTAACATGTTTTATTTGAATGATCAATCAATCAATCATTTGTGTTCCGGCTTGGATCAATGGAACTAACGTAGTATGAAGTGTAGCTGTAGAGCTAATTTGAACCGCAGCTTGCTCTCTCTGATGGCGTGTATAGGTACGTGAGGCCACTTCTAATGACCCCTGGGGACCCTCGTCCTCGCTCATGTCAGAGATCGCCGACCTGACCTTCAACGTGGTGGCGTTTGCCGAGGTGATGGGTATGGTCTGGAAACGCCTCAATGACAGCGGCAAAAACTGGAGACACGTCTACAAGGTGAGCCTAATATTCACACACAACAGCAACGCTTGTCAATTCTCGAGTGATAAACGTGTCGGGCATCACCACCGTGCAACAACGTAGGACTTAGATTTAAGTACGGCAGTCCTGTTGCCAGTTGAGTTAACCCATTCAATCCGAGAACGCATCTGTGTGACTTTAGATTTCTTTGGCTATTCAAAAATAGCAGATATACAAGCTCATAGCTTGTATATCAGTGGATATACAAGCTATGAGCTGTTTTTTTAAAGCGAACATTTGTAACTCAAATCTTTGCTTCTGGGGGTCCCTGGAACAAAATATTTGACAAATGTTCGCTTAAAAAAAAATATATTCAAAGATTTGCACAAATCTTCGCGATTTTTCAAAAATAGCAGATCTACAAGCTCATAGCGTGGCACTCGTGACTACGACTAGATAGATATACAACTATGAGCTTGTATATCTGCTATTTTTGAATAGGTAAATCTAAAATGACAGAGATGTGTTCCCGGATTGAATGGGTTAAGTGACATTACTATTATTGTTCAGGTGACGACATACAATTCTTGTCATTTACAGATTTAACTGTCTACTTCTAGATCCAGTAGCTATGATTGCACAGTAACTGTTACGTGATTTCAGGCCCTGACTCTGTTGGACTACCTGCTAAAGACAGGCTCAGAGAGGGTGGCCCAACAGTGCCGTGAGAATGCCTTCACGATCCAGGTACCGACCCAACATACAGTACTACACACAATATGATATCATCATGTACTTGTTTAGAGTACAGACAAATGCATAGACATCAGGGGTCATCAACCTTTTTTGCACCAAGGACCACTTTCATATAGTCAATGTTTTCACACACCACCGAGTGGGCATGGTCGTGGTGGTGGGGGGGGGGGGGGGAGGGTCACAGATTGAAATAACCAATTAAATATCTATTAATTATTAAGCCACGATGTCTATACAATTGTATTCACTTTATACTTGCATAATGGGGATATTTGAGATTGTTTACCTGTTATCTGATTTGTTTCTATTTTGTAACTGCTAAATGTTGTAGCTGTAGGTTGTAGGTTTGCACTTTGTGGGTCTGAAGTAGAAGGAAGTCTCATTTCTCTCCCCAAATCCTTGCTAATAATTGGAACATGTCAAATATGCCCCTGTTCATAGGCCATCTAGACAGTTCTAGTTTGGCTTTGAATGCAGCCACTTTATCTGTCAACTTAAGTTCAGTTGCAATTCTCGACGTAGTGTAAATAGGGCTTCACCCTCTTCCTACAGTGTCTGCATTAAACCTGCATCCACCCTTGTAACCACTAAGACCACTTCCCTAAGATTGTCCCATGCATGCGTGGTTCATTCAGACACTGCGAGACTTCCAGTATGTGGATCGTGACGGCAGAGACCAGGGGGCCAACGTCAGGGAGAAGGCCCGCCAGCTGGTGTGTCTCCTGCGGGACGAGGAGCGGCTCCGCCAGGAGAGGAGCCAAGCCTTGAAGACCAAGGAACGCATGGCCGGGGGAGGAAGTAGTGGAGGAGTTGGAGGGGGAGGCGGTGGAGTAGCAGGAGCAGGAACAGGAACAGGAGGAGCAGGAGCAGGAGCAGGAGGAGGAGTAGGGGCTGTTGGAGGAGGAGGAGGAGGAGGGGCCGTTGTAGGAGGGGCTGTTGGAGGAGCGGCTGTTGGAGGAGGGGCTGTTGGAGCAATATATGGAGGTGTGCCCCCATCGTACCACCCAGGCAGGCGGACCAGCCAGCCCAGCATGGCTGTGCTCTATGGAGAGGAGTTCAGCCGCTCCAGAGGCTCGCCGTCCTCCTTTAACTGTACGTGAACGCATGTTAGATTCACCCGTTTCATTTTGAAGGAAGAATTTTGAACAAATGGGAAAGGAAACTGGAATGTTTGATGTGACGTCCCCTACACCACTTGGTCAACAGCCACGCCCCAGGTGATTGTCAATGGATAGCCCTTCGTGGGGAAAGGTCTGTCCACCTCGTGCAAGCCCATCTTTGTCTTGTCAACCTGTTGACAAGACGTTGAGGTTTCTGTTGAGGTTTCTGTTGAGGTTTCTGTTGAGGTTTCTGAACCAAAAAGCTAACCCTATACCATAACCCTAACCTTAACCTCACACTATAAAACTAACCTTTCAACCCTAACCTTAACCTCACATTTTTTGGGCTATTAGGACATGTTTTGGAGTCAAAATTAAGACACCCTTGGCAGGGTTTGAACCTTGGGAAGATAATGTCTTAAAATAGTGAGCCACAGGGCTTGATGTGCTGTCACAGTTTGTTGGTGCTTTAAGTGTTGTTCTGAATGTTATTTGAAACGCTATCCAGTGAAAACCATCTGGGAGGCATTGCAGGACGCGGTCATCGACCAAGTGGTGAGGGGAAAATGATGTAGTCATCCAGCAAGGCTCTTAACCTCCTGTAACTAGTGGGCTGGCAAACTGGCCAGCAGTAGAGGACTATGGCTGTACTGGGTTTAGTTTTTAATCTTGGTTTAAATGAATAAGGTTTTCCCAGGTTAAATAAAAGTTTGGGGAAAAAGAGCCATGGTTGGAAATCAACATGGTTAGTCAGGCAGAGTCATATCATTAACATGCATCAGGTGTTTGAGGCTCGAGACGATCACTCAGATGATCAATAATGCCGTGTCAGGCTGCAAACATTCAATGTCCCTCATTATTCCTTCTCCATCTCTTCCTCCTTTCTTCCTTTGCTCTACCTCTCCATCTCTGTATTCACCCCTAACTATAAACCCCCCCCAGCCTCTTCCTCGTCTCCCCGTGCAGCGTCAGATCTGGAGCAGGCTCGCCCTCAGACCAGCGGGGAGGAGGAGCTTCAGCTGCAACTAGCCCTCGCCATGAGCAGAGAGGAGAGCGTTAAGGTAGTAGCACACACACAGATAAACACACAAGCACATCAAGTACAGTACAGTACACTGTATAATCCTCAGTGTTCATTTCAGTAAAAATGTACAAATGGACCATTTGGTTCGATTTGTACCCAGAAGAAGAAGAAGATGCTTTGATGTGATTGTGTATGCAGTATGCACCCAAATGAGATGATCTGAAACTGGCTAAAGCTGTAGACACAGACCTACAGCATATGGGACTACATTGACTACAACACAAGACTAAAGTAATTTGTGGGATTGCACATGCACGCACGCACGCACGCACGCACGCACGCACGCACGCACGCACGCACGCACGCACGCACGCACGCACGCACGCACGCACGCACGCACGCACGCACGCACGCACGCACGCACGCACGCACGCACGCACGCACGCACGCACGCACACTCGCGTGCAGCCGTGCACGCCTCTCTCTGTCCATGAGTATGCATTATGCTGTAGGTTGAATTGTGATCTGAACAGTTCTCCGCCCACTAACCTCCCCTGGTGACACTCCTTCCTCCCCGAGAGGATTGAGGAAGGGTATAACATATAGCTTATCTTATACTCCATTATGCAAGGGTGTCACTTCAATACGATGAGTATTTATTAGGCTTTAATCTTTGCTCCTTATCATCTGCCTCATGACTGTGGTGATGTAGGATGTCTATAGCAGGACTGTGATGATGTAGGATGTCTCTATAGCAGGACTGTGGTGATGTAGGATGTCTCTATAGCAGGACTGTGGTGATGTAGGATGTCTCTATAGCAGGACTGTGGTGATGTAGGATGTCTCTATAGCAGGACTGTGGTGATATAGGAAGTGTCTCCCCTATAGCAAGGCTGTGGTGATGTAGGATGTGTCCTTATGTGCCCTTGCCTGCTGTGTTGTGCGGTAACATTCTCAGTGTTCATTTAAAGGGAAAAACTGCCCAGCCTGTGTCAGAGTAAATTAACAACTTAAGCCCTATTTTATATTTCATTGTATGATGGTGTTGCACAAAAATTGCCAACGTACAAGCTCACAACATGTTGCGGAGCGATGCATTGTGAGCTTGTAGGTCGGCTATTTTCACAATTTTTGAAAATGTCCTCGTATAATGCCCAGAATAGGAACACCAGGTTGAAAGTGGTTAACAATGAGGATTTTACTGTGTGACCCTTCTAATAGGAATAATAATGCAAAAGCTGCTAGTGATGTGGTTGATCTCTCTCCCATCTGCTCGTCCAAACTCACCCTATGCCCTTTATCAACTAACATCACACAAACAAACAAACAAACAAACAACAACAACACAGATGCTGTTGTTTCTCTGGGTCAAGCCAACCACAGTGTTTCTCAATGTGTGTGTGTGTGTCCACAGCATTGGCGTGGTAATTATTCTGATGGTCCCATAATGCCGTCCCTTGCAGGAGCATCGCTGTCGCCAAGGAGACGAGTCTCTACTGAAGAAGGCCCTGGATAACAGCAGGCAGGATGGCCAGACAGGCACACGAGAGGTGGGTGTGTGGTGGGTACTGGGTGCATGGAAAGGCTGGCAGATGCATGTGTGTGTGCCTACAATGTGTGTGCGTGGGTGGCTGGCTATTGGAAGACATTGAAGAGGAGTGAGTGTTTGGTGCATGACTGTACAGGATCTTTTTTTTACTGTATGCAGTTATGGTGAGAGTATAACATGCAGAAATAGACAATCGAAAAAGACAAAGATTGGAGTTAACCACTTGTCCTATGCAAAAGGTTAATTACATTTTTTAGATAGCCAATCTACAAGCTCACAATGCATCGCAAATACTGTAGGGTTTAAGGGCATGGGGGAATTGATAGAGAGCTGAGAGGGAGGAGTTGTAAGCAGAACGGTAATGTCTCCTCTATAACCTTGAGCTCAGCATGACATTTGCCTGAATGCATGCTCCTTATCATGCAGCGCACCAGCAATCTTATCTCATTGGCCTGTCACAAACCAATTGGAATCCTTCGCTGTCTACTGTATGTATACTAAGATTCCATGGCTTGTGCTTGCTCAACTGTTGGTTGTTGTCCTTTTGGAGTGTTCCACCAAAACCAGAAATTTTATTGCGAACGCAGCGGAAGGAGGCGCGCCGAAGGCTCTGTCAATGTTCTCTCCCCATCACGGTGAAATAACACGGATTACAAGTCCGTAAATACACAATATTTTCGAGCTGCGTTCGCTTCCCGCGTTCGCGCGTCTTACTTGTATAAAACAAATAGATGTTTATATAACCTAGGAGTAGGAACTTTGCGCACAGCACCTTCAAGCACGGTTCTTGATTATAATTAGTTTTCTCGCCTTATTGCACACACACACACACACACACACACACACACACACACACACACACACACACACACACACACACACACACACACACACCTATATTATTAATATTGATGCTGTTCCAATGTTGAGAGGTACCAGAACAAATTTATTTTTACTCTTATATACCTGTACATAAGATTTAACAATAAATAATTATTATTATACATTGAAGTAGGTGAGAGGGATGAGGGGTTTAGGAGGGAGGAGAAGGTGGAGAAGGGCTTCCTTGGTTCCTGAGTGAAGACAGCAGAGACATAACATGAAGATACTTGTCTGTGGGCAGGTTGCAGTCACCCCATAATATCTGTCCTGTGACTACTGTATAATAGTTCTAATATTTGTGAATAGATTTATAGCCTGATTGTCCTCTCTGTAGTCCGCCATGTTGGACCTTGTGGACGTATTTGGTCCTTCCCCCTCTGAAGCTCCTACCCCCTCTAACGACCCCTGGAACACCGCCCAGCCCGCCTGTGATACCACCTCTGACCCCTGGGACTCTATAGGTGAGCGGATGGTCACAAACAACCAAAGAGGTATGCATACAAAAAACCTTGTATCTCCATATTTCAACTTTTTATATTTGTTAATGTTCATAAATTGATGCAACAGTGTCGCAACAGCATCTGTGTTGTTGTTGTTTGTTTGTTTGTGTGTTGTTAGTTGATAAAGGGCATAGGGTGAGTTTGGACCTACTGGAGAAATGCAGGCGCCAAAGACAGTACAGTAGTTAAAAACTGATTACAGGGCAAGGGAAAAGGACAGTATATATACAGTATATATATATATATATATATATATATATATATATATATATATATATATATATATATATATATATACAGTGGTGTAACGGAGGGGTAGCAAGTGATGCGCTGCGGGGGGGCCACCAGCAGGGGGGGCCCCGCCTGCGCTGATACAAATATTTTTACAGCAAAAAAAATGAAAAAAGTTGATTTATATTGGTCAAATAGAACCGAATTAGACCCGAATTAGACCGAATTAGACCTGAATTAGACCCGAAATGTTTGCGCGCGTGTGCATGTACGTGGGCCTCACGTGAAACTCCCACGGGGAGGCCCCACGATTCTGCGTTACGCCACTGTATATATATATATATATATATATATATGAAGAGCTTGTGACTAAATAATATCTACATTGGATACAGTGGAAAACAAGTAATCTTTTCCTAAAACATGGTAGTTTTATATAGTAGCATGATAACACCGATGCTGTCTTCCCACATTTTCTAGTGTGTGTTTCATTGCACTGTGTATGGTTTCTTAAATCAGCATGCCTAGACACAGCAGTAAATAGCCAAACACTATCACTCAATTTTGGTTAGTAAACCAATTAATGAATTCGCCCTGAACTGGGCAGAAAACAAATCCTGTCTCCCTGTCTCAGCAGCAGTCCAGTCTAGCACTCCTGTGGTTGGAAGCCCATGGGCTGCCCACACCTCAGCCACAAACCTGTCGAATCCCTGGGCCCCCTGTACGGACTCCCCTACAGACCCCTGGAAAGCCACGACCACGTCTTCCAGCCCCATCAATCATGGTTGGGAGAGTCCTTGTCACACAGGTGCTGTTAAAGGACGACTTCACCCATTTTCAACCTGTCTTCATGTAATTGGTCCTCACTAATGCTCATGGGGAAAAAAAGGGAAAAACAACTACTCTACTCTGAGTCTCATAGGAGAGCTGTGTACACTTCAGAAACCCGCCTACTAGTGACATAATCGTTGTTTTCCAAACAAGATTTCAAAGTTTTGGATTTTTATTAACGTGAGAACAATGGCTTCCATTATAGATAACTTTCCAGGAATAGGAAGCCTGCAGTTTCTATCAGCTTTGATTCCCTATCGATGATGTCACTGGTAGGCAGGTCTCTGAACTGTCCACAGCTCTCCTCTGAGACACAGAGTGAGTAGACAGAAATGGCACCATATTATAATGAGCATTAGTGAGGACCAATTATATGAAGAAAGGTTGAAAATGGGTGAAGTCGTCCTTTAAGAAATACTGGCGGTTACCCTCGCAAGCACTCATCATCATTCGGACTCAAAGTCATACAGTGTTGAGCAATATGAGAGCTCCATTACATTGAAGCTATCTGCACAATGCCATATGAGTCCAAATCTTTATATTATAAGATGTTTTGTTTGTTTTTTGTTACAAGGTAAAAGCTCTATATTCTGATAGTAATCACTTTGTTCAGTAACAGGGGTCTCCCCATATCTCCAGCTCTTCAGTAAACAGAAAATAAATTTTCAGGTGGGTTGCCAATTTCATCCAATCACGAGAGAGAACCCATTTATCAGCTTCAATTTTATATATTCCAGTAAAAACAATTCTGCTAATTCTTTTGCTTCATCACTTCCAATTTGACTTGTTTATCCAGCATGTGTTTTCTCTCCTGATTGGATGAAATTGGTGTCCTAATGTGATACCAAAGAGGTGGAGAGGCGGGGTCTGGGGAGAGACCCCTGTTACTGAACAAACACTGTAACAATGATTACTATCAGAATATAGAGCTATTTAACACTTATTTAGCACCTTTATCTGATGGCATGTTTGACAAACCATGTACTGTACTTATCAGCAGTCATTTTGGTGTGCAGGGACTGATGGGACGGATCCATTCTCTGTACAAGAAGAGGAGCGGCCTCAATTCTCCCCACAAAATGTCAGAATCACAGGTAGAATGACCCTTTCTCACAGGCCACATAAAAATAGATTTAGTTTTTAACTTTAAAAAAGGAAAACGATAAAAGTGCATAAGAATATAACCTGATACATTGAATGCTTATTGGCACCAGTCTGGTGAAGGTACTAGGCCTAAGGATTTGTATAGTCGAATCTGATTGGCGACTAATTGCCAATAGTCGACGGGCAGTCGACTAATGCAACCCCCCCCCAAAAAATAATACTTTTTTTTTTTTTTTTTTTTTTGCATGATTCGGCTGAGATTGGCAGTCGAATCAGTCTGATTCGACTGCCAATCGCTCAGTCAAATCATGCAAAAATATGTTATGCAATAGAGGAACATTCCATTTGGGCTGTAGGGGTGCTTAGTGTCTGATTTAACATATACTATTGGTTTCTCCCAATAAATCATGATGCATATCCTATTTTTGGCAAACTATTAGTTAATTCAAATAACAAATATAGGCCAATCTCTCAGTCGAATAATAATAATAAAAAAATGTTTTAACTTTTATTTTTTTTATAATTCGACTAAGAGATTGGCAGTCGACTCAGACACCCCTCGACTAATTAGTCGACTATTCGACTAATAGAGGTCAGGTCTAGAAGGTACACATCCCCATTTCCTCGCATCCTCACAAGCCTTTTGAAATGGTTTTCTATCCTCCAGATGCAGATGTGGATGAAGACCCGTTTGGCGTAAGAGCAGATCCTGACCCATTTTCTGGAGTAGAGAGCGAGCTCGACCCATTTGGGGCGGAGCCCCCAGTGAACCCCCTGGTAAACGGTAGAGGCACCGGCAGTCCAGAGATGTTTGACCTGTCCCGGCTCGCGCCTCCACTCGGCGCCCCACACAGACGCATGTGTCGGACCCCAGAGGCCTTTTTGGGGGCTACTGGGGCCTCCCTGGTCAACCTGGATGCCCTCATCCCGCCCAACGCAGCTACCAAGACGCACAATAACCCCTTCCTCTCAGGTGACTTGCTTTACACTCACACATGCACAGACAGACAGACAGACAGACAGACAGACAGACAGACAGACAGACAGACAGACAGACAGACAGACAGACAGACAGACAGACAGACAGACAGACAGACAGACAGACAGACAGACAGACAGACAGACAGACAGACAGACAGACAGACAGACAGACAGACAGACAGACAGACACACACACACACACACACACACACACACACACACACACACACACACACACACACACACACACACACACACACACACACACACACACACACACACACACACACAAACAACTGAAATATTTCTTGGAAAGCTTGACAACATTTTAATCTCTGTCTTCTCCTCTCTTCCCCCCTCCCCCATTTCCAGGTCTGAGTGCTCCCTCTCCCACTAACCCCTTCCACTGCGACCAGCCTCGCCTCACCCTCAACCAGATGCGCCCGACCTCTACCTCCCCACTTCCTCCGCACATGCTCTCCTACAGCCCCTCCCTGCCCCTTCCTCTGCCTCATCAGCCCTCCGTCCTCCCTTCCTCCCTCACCCAGCCTCCGGCCGGCCTACTAGACATTCCCTCCAATCTCCCGCGGCCTCTGCTCCCTCTCTCTCCCCGGCCGGCGTCCAACCCAAACTTACAAGCGCGCACACACAGCCACAACCCTTTCCTCTGAAGCTCCAGTGCCCCGACGTCGCCTTCATCTCTCTCTCTGGGCTGTCGGGGGACACTGTGGAGCGGACCGTCTAACAGTGAGTGGATTGGGCAAATCTATGACTCTGATCGAGACTCTCACTTGGTTTCACAAAGCCTGCACTGGCTTGAACTGAAATACAGATCCGGATGTCTGATGTCAGTGTGAACACTTGAAATGGAATAAGCTCGGACTTGCTTGTCTTTGTGTAAAGACACCTCAGCTGCTATATCTTGAACTCTCGAAGAAAGAATCTGCTCACACGCACACGCTGCGCGCACACGCTGCGCGCACACACACACACACACACACACACACACAGATGCAAGCATATATACACGCACACACAGACACATAAACACACGGTCACAAACACACATGTCATACTGTCAACAGGGTGTAGTATAAGTAGTCTTTTCAATGTCTTTCACCATCAACAGGGATGCCTTGGACGCCCTGAGTGTTTAGAACAACAGGAGATGTCACTATTAACTAGCCTGGTAAACCCTCCCTCCGGAAATCTCATTTCTATTTGATTCCTGGAGTGAGTCTGGCCTGATCCGCCTTTCTGCAATATTGGCTGTGTATGCCAAACGGCCGAGCCTATCAGCGTCGTCGCTCATTGTTCTGTGATTGACAGCTTACGTTGGCCAATCAGGTGGCGAGTTCGAGTGAGCCCAAAACACGAACGGCAGCCATCTTTTTCTTGTGCGGCCAATTCTCCGCTATTTTTTTACTTCAAAAAGCTCTCTAACTTCTATTTTGAGGCACGGAATTTACTTATAAGATATCGTTTGGATAGAATTTAGTTGTTTAACTTCATATATGTGGTCAATTAATCATGACAAAGCCTATTTTAAAATAAAAATTTAGAGAACCGGTAGGGGCGGGCAGTGACACCATTGTATCCGAAAAAGGCAACCCATTTTGGGTATGGCTGTCTCAAAAGTCTCGTTGCGTCACATTAAGACTGGTGAACTGCTGATTGGCTGAAGGGGAAAAATTATTATTGGCTGAAGGGGTTGTCAGTCAACGGTATTACTCCCGCCCAACTCCAGCACAGCCAATATTGCAGAAAGGCGGATCAGGCCAGACTCACTCCTGAAATCAAATGGAAATGAGATTTCCGGAGGGAGGGTTTACCAGGCTAACTATTAACCACTTAAGCCCATGTGTACTTAGTTGTACAACAAATGGCAAAAATAGCTGATCTACAAGCTCACAATGCGTCGCAGTTGTGAGCTTATAGATCTGCAATTGATCACTATTTTTGAAATAATAAAATAAGAAATTGAACACTTTTGAAAATGTGCCCGAAATAGGGACACCAGGGTTAATGTGGTTAATGGTTGGGAGGAAGCCACTGATTGTTGATTGTAACCTTCAGCATTCACTGAAGCCCACCAGGATCCTTACTGCTGCTTTTTCACCGAGAGCATGAATGCACCATCTCCAGCCCCCACATCCCAAACTGTGGGCCAGGATGACACTACATCCCCCTGGACCCCCGTTATATTAATTAAACAATGAGATGTATGAAAAAAAACACAGCCGCCATTCTAAGCCCCAGTAGGAATCTTTCTAACTTTTTACCGCAATTTGGCTCCCGAGCCTGGCACATTCATCAATCGCACACAAACGTTCTGCTCCTGCAGCCTATAACTTACAGTACAGTCGCACAACAGTTTCACTCACTGAAAATAACTAACTTTTAAGCAAAAACTAAAATGCAGGGGGAAAAAAAGCTTGAAAAGCTGTTATTTTCAGTGAGCAACATTGTCATACGACAAAGTATGAATTAGTCTTTAGGCTTTTGCTCCAGCCCCAGCTTATAGGAGAACTTCCTCTCTTTTGATGACTTAAATAAGATATTTAGCTTCCTAATTACTATGGAACAACAGGGGAAACCACACCTATTTATCAAAGTAAAACGTGAAACAATCAAGTCTTCTCTTCTGCCCATGCACAACTATTTTATGTTGCCTTGTCACACTAGACATAGCCAGCTCAACACCCACTAAATCAAACTTAGCTATTTCTATATCTCATCTCATCTTGGGGCTCAATAGCCACAGCAGGACGCAAGTGGAGAGGAAAACGAGATTCAACCAGCTCAAATCAGATATACCTGGTTGAATTTTAACCTAAGCAAATCACTGATTGTAACTCTATCAGACCTGTGTGCCTGTCTCTACCGGCTGACCCACAATGCATTTCAGTCTGATTCACATTGGTGCAACAGAAGAGGACCTCAGGGAGAACACTCTGTCCCTCAGCCAATGAGATTCAACCTAACGGAGCGTACAGACGCCAGGCTTTTAGTAGTGCACTGAGTGACAGAATAACAGAAAGCACACAGGTGGGAAATGGAAGGCAGGGGAACAGAGGGGCAGAGGAAAGATATAGATGGTATACTGTTAGATGGAATGAGTTGAGATTTCACGAATGGATAAACAGGGTAAACACAGCTGAGGTTAATAAGATTAACTCTGGGTGTGTTTCATTTAGGTTTTACTGTGTGCCACCAGTAAAACCTAAACGAAACACACCCAGAATCAATGCTATAACCCTCGGCTGTATTTATCCATCTGTGAAACAAGCAGTGGTGGAAGAAGTACCACATTTTTTACTTAAGTCAAAGCATCAATACCACAATGTAGAAATACTTTGTTACGAGTAAAAGTCTGGTATTCAAAATATACTTGAGTAAAAGTAAAAAAGTGTAATAAAGTACTAAACTTAAAGTACCAAAATTAATTATCTACTCATTATGCAGAATGTCCCATTTCACAAGTTCAATATGTATAAAAAATTGTTTGAAAATAGCAGATCTACACACTCACAACGCGTCGTGACGTGTTGTGAGCGTGTAGATCGGCTATTTTCAAATAGCCAAAGTACAGTATTATAGGGTTGAAGTGGTTAATGAATGTTTTGTATCAAAATCTACAAAGTAACTAGTAACTAAAGTTTTCAAATAACTGTAGTGGAGTAAAAGTACAATATTTGCCTCTGAGATTTGGAAATACTCCAGTAAAGTAAAAAAAAGAACTCAAAATTGTACAGTACTTGAGTAAATGTACTTAGTTACTTTACACCACTGTAAACTTCAGCTGCATTTATCCATCTGTGAAACATGTCTCTCTCCTTTCCTCTGCTGTGTGTGCTGTCCTGTGGTATAGGCACCAGAGGAACCGTGACAACAAGGCAAGATGTTTGGTCATCACTGCACTGAACTCGGACTATGAATGTGAAATGCCTGCCTATAGATAAACACAGGCTTGGTACATATCTAATAGAATGATTACTTATACGGAATTACATAATACTACATCAATAAATGAATGGTGTTTGCATTACAGGTGGTATGGCGTGTGTATCTGATTGTGCTGCTGAAAGATTGTTGTTTAGATTTGGTGTTTTCAAACTCTAGGTGGACGGGAGCAACTTTGCCTTTACAGGTATTGTAGCCTGGATCCTTTTCCATAATTGTAACCACACCCACTTATTCAAAATTGAGTGCCAGCTGCATTTCATGGTATGTTTTTTTTTTTTTGGCTTTTTGGCTTTTTGCCTTTATTGATAGAGTCAGTAGGCTGACAGGAAATGAGGGGAGAGATGGGGGGGTGACACGCAGAAAAGGTCGTCGGGATTACCAGCCTAGGTGCTCGGACAGTTACGCCAACCGTCCGGGCCATGGTATAAATTTTATATCAGCCTACACTGCCCTGCTGAGTCCTTGGGATGTTGCCTTACAACACGATGGAACCATAGAATAGAACATTACATCAGTGAGGTCACAGTACACTTTGAACTGTATCTCCACTGTATTTTATTATGTAACATACACTGTACATGCAGCAGCAGTACACGTTAAATATAACCTACTTTATATGTATACAGTAGTCAGCTTCTGTCTCCATCTTCTGCTTCTTCCCCATCCGTCAAACTGAAACGATGTCAGGGTCTCCATAGAAAATATATAGTTCAATCTCTTGACTGACACAAACCAAGACAAGAACTATTAATGTATATGTATAAAATAATCCACTGGTCAGGGGAGGGTGGATGTTTTGATGCACCTTTTCACCACTAGGTGGTAGAGTAAACACACTGTATATAGAGAACATTTGACTGTGCAGCATATAAACAGGGTACAAAGCCAGCAAGTAGCACTACTGTAGGTACTGTAGGTGGGTGGGTATTCACAGCCACTTGAACAGTGCATGTTGTATGGGAATGTGGTGGAGAGAATATGAGATGTTTAAAGAAGAAGCCATGATTGGTGGCTTGTAGAATTTCGCTGAAATAAACATTTGACTGGTGGCAGCCTCCTGTGATCTCATCAAAAAGTGAAATGGTAGCATCTTGTGGTCAGAAACCCAGAGCTTCCAATGAGGATATGAGAAATAGACAAGCAGTAACAGATTCTCTCACAAAGAACGCTGATCAACTCACTTATAAACATCTTTATCTTGCACTCTGATTCTGACTCATCCACCCACTCCTTCTCCTCCCTCACACACACACACGCACGCACGCACGCACGCACGCACGCACGCACGCACGCACGCACGCACGCACGCACGCACGCACGCACACACACACACACACACACACACACACACACACATTTTGGGTTTGGGTCAGGATTTGTAGGTCCCATGGCCACAATCACGGGCAACTAATATTTATCAAATCTATAAAACATTGCATTGAGGCGCCAGTGCACATACACACTGATGCATGGTTAGGGATTTCCTTTCCATTTCTTTAAACAACACTGTTTATCAAAATCACTGACAGTGTAATACTATATTCACTGTAATGCTCTCTGACAGTGTGTGTCTGTGCTTTGTCTATGCTTTTTCATTCAAGAGAAATCAAAATGACAAATGAAGAGTTTTCCGCATTCTGACTACATCTGGGTGAGAGAGTCAATAACATACAATTTTCCCAGACAGAAATCTAATGCCCAAACATTGAGGGAAAAGGGGATATTTCCAAAAGGATCCTTGCATCTACACTCCCCCTGCCCTCCCCCACTTAATCCTGCACGTAGGATAGACACACTCACACACTTGCCTTCCCTTTAATGTCTGGTATTCTTGTTCAAACAAACCCAGTGTTCGTACATCTAAACAGCCGCCTGGACCTCCGCAAAAGGCAAGCACAATCTGTCTTATGTGCACAGTTTAATTGCAATACAGTACACAAGGTTTCATCTGGTGTTCATTTAAAAAGAGGACTGGCGTGATATGCTGCCCAGTGGCAAAAGAGTGCAGCTGAATGGAAAGATAGCGTCTTGGATCCCATATCCCAGAGAGAGGTCTTTCAATGCTGTTGTTCATGTCAGGCAACTGAGATCTTTTCAAATTTTCTTTTCATA
>NC_137604.1:36140912-36148412 GCF_963280865.1 Gymnoscopelus braueri
AAGGTGCACAAAGATGGAAATGACATGTTCATTTTTCTAGTGTCATAAAAGTTGTTATTCACAGGTCTTCAACATAAAGTGGAACAAGTGTGTGCGCGCATGCGTGCGTGTGTGTATACAGTTCGTGCATTTGTGTGTGTGTGTGTGTGTGTGTGTGTGTGTGTGTGTGTGTGTGTGTGTGTGTGTGTGTGTGTGTGTGTGTGTGTGTGTGTGTGTGTGTGTGTGTGTGTGTGTGTGCGTTTACTGTATGTGCATTATAAATCATTATAACCATAATAAACCATTATGCACTGCCCACCTTTGTCTTTCCAATCCCTCCACCATTTTCTTTTTTACACTTAATGTAGTACAGATGGATGGCCTCACAAGAAGATGTTTTCTCTATCTAATGGTCTACATACCATAATATCTCCTTGTTTATTGGACTTAATTCATATTTTGTATTTTTTGCTTTTCTTGTCTATAATAAACATAATAATAATAATTATTATTATTATTTAAACTAATTATCATCATTATTATTATATGTTTGTATTTACGTATAGTTCAACATTAACATCATTTTTGTAGTAAATGGTGATTCTCTCACCAGCACAGCATGCAAAAGTGATGACAATGTCCCTCTTTCTATTTGTCAGGGGGGGGTTTCTTTGTTTCTTTCCTACAGTTTTTAAATCTTAGCTTATCTTATTCAAATTCATATTATTGTGTTTTGTGCTTCGTGAAGCATATGCAGTATAGCCTGACACTCAGCCTGAATTTTCATTTCGTTTCACTCCATTATTCAAGGATTCAGGGGGTGGAGCCAGGCTATATGCAGTATGCACAGTTAGTGGGCGGGACAGAATATACGTCAACATCTAAAGTGATTGACGGCAAGCTCCGACAAATCGAGACCTTGTCCGTGTTTTTCGCCCGCCAATCAGCGACTGAACTTCAGTGTTTGCGGAAGTAGTGCAGAAGTTGTCTTCCACAAGGCGAGTGTTGAAGTCGCGTTTCCCTGAAATAGTTCAGTATTATAAATAAAACATACCAATTCGTCTTCAAGGTTCCACGCTCCACACACCATAGCGTAAATGGTTATGAAAATCACGGTCCTTGTTTTGACGTTCTACCATGCAGTTCAGTTAATGAATTTCACCCTATATCAACGAGGCGTTTTAGCGACTGATCCAGATGGTAACCAGAAGGCTCGCCCCAAAACGCGCTCGCCCCCATTGTTTTCGCGGACCAGCGGTTCTTATATTCTTGTATTTGTTTTGCTGAGAATAAGCTTAGAAATAAGTTTACGGTTTGGCATAGTTTTACTGAGGTTACGTCTAGGAATAAGGTTAGGTTTAGGCTTAGTTTAATTAGGTTACGTTTGGGAATACGATACGGTTAGGTTTAGGCATAGCTTACTGAGGTTACGTTGCGACTGTGATCTGGGGCGAGCGTTTTGGTAGTATTCATACCCATGATGAGTACCGGTTCATCTGAGCGTTCTGAAGGAGGACAAGTTCAAGACATAGATGTTAATCCAGCCAAGCGTCTCTGCATGGAGCAATGTGCAGGGACGCGAGAGGGGAGGGCTCTAGTTGACGTGGTACGTGACCACTGACCAGTGGTGGAAAGTAACAAGTACATTTACTCAAGTACTGTACTTTAGTACAATTTTGATGTATTTTTTTACTTTACTGGAATATTTCCAATTTTCAATACTTTTACTTCTACTCCACTACATCTCAGAGGCAAATATTGTACTTTTTACTCCACTATAATTATTTGAGAACTGAATTTGCTACTAATTACTTTGTAGACTTTGATTATTATTACAAAACCACTTCAGACCCATATGTATACTTTTTGCAATTTGAAAATAGCCGATCTACAAGCTCACTTGTAGATCGGCTATTTTCAAAGGATTTTTAGACATTTTAAAACGTGTGAAATGGGACCTTCTGCATATTGAGTAATTTTACTTTTGGTACTTTAAGTACATTTTAATGCCAATAATTTTTTACTTTTACTCAAGTAAATATTTTATACCGAACTTTTACTTGTAACAGACTATTTCTGCAAATAGGGTATTGATACTTTTATTTGAGTAAAACATTTGAGTACTTCTTCCATCACTGTGGATGTACATTACTGTCCACCACTGTGTAGCCTATTAATCAACAATGTGTGTCTTATTATCGTATCTTATGTATGTTGTCATTGAGAATTCCTCGAAGGCATGTTCATTTATAGTAGATGTCCTTATGGCTGGTTGTCTTTGCATTGACATGTTATCATGTGGTCTGTCAACAGTCCATCATCATGCCAGTGCACAATGCATCCTGCTGGCTGACTGACTGTCTGCAGGCCATTGTACAGCAAGACTTCACTGGTTCCATGGAGCTGTCTGTCTATGACGATGCCAGCACTGTAAGTGTGTGTATGCGTGCGTTCGTTTGTGTGTGGTGCAATTGTTTATTTGTGTTTTGAATTATGCCCTTATGTTTCTTAAAAAAACGGACCGGAACCGAAATGGAAATGTGAAATATGATCCGATTCCGAGCCGTTCCGAGATTGTTTTCAAATAACAAAACCAAACCCGGATGGACCCGTGACAATTTCGTCTGATTCCGAGCCGTTTTTTTTTACGGTCCCAGACCCTAATTGGACCGATGAAATTTGTTCCGAAACCCGATTATTTCCGAGATTCCGAGACAGATCCGACCCAGACACCCTTTCAAAAAAGCGCATATGAAACTACAAAAATAAATAAATGTGCGCAGTTATTAAATTAAAATGCGTGACAAAAGGTTTTCTTGTAAATATATGTGGACTTTATGAATTAATTGCAGAATGACCAATGTCCATTTTATGATCAAAGCTTTGCTTTCGCCTCGTCAGAGGAATCCATGATTTGCACAGCAGTGTTTTCAATTCAGCCTGGCAGCTGGCTTGCCTTGCAGTATGGTGGTGCGCACCACCAACTTTTTTTTGGCGCTGCAGTAGGCTAATCTGATCTTAAACCAGCCTAAAACATAACGCAAGATACACAGCCATTCATGTCGCTGCTACACTAACCTGATCCTAGGTCTGTCTAAAACATCACGCAGGAGTTAAACAGCACTTCATTGCGGTGCTCTCCTGATTTGTGCAGCCGCACACACACACAGTAGGCATACTAAGGGTCTTCTTGGATCCACTTGCGGGTATTACACATAATAAGTATAGCGCCGATTCCGACCCGGCCCGAGTGATTATGATAAAACACGGCTCCGACCCGTGCGGGTCTTGGGGGGCCCATGAAGAGCTCTGCTATCAGGTCTGATCATAAAGAGACGTTGGCAGTTTGTGTGTTAATGTATGTGCATCCATCTGTGTGTGTGTGTGTGTGTGTGTGTGTGTGTGTGTGTGTGTGTGTGTGTGTGTGTGTGTGTGTGTGTGTGTGTGTGTGTGTGTGTGTGTGTGTGTGTGTGTGTGTGTGTGTGTGTGTGTGTGTGTGTGTGTGTGTGTGTGTGTGTGTGACTGTGTGACTCAGGATGACTCAAGGCATATGTTGGAGGCCTGGCGGGAGAGGCTGGAGAAGAGAAGCATCTCCATGGTGATCTCAGGCCATACCTCTGCTCAACCACGAGGAGGTTAGTGGTCTACCGTTGTTTGACCAGTGATCTAGTGCCACCACAAAGTATGCTATGCTCCCATCCTGCTAAACACAAGCAATGCAATGGCCCAATACGCAAACCCACAATGAATGATAGGGTTTTGATTGATTGATTGATTGAATACTTTATTGGTAGGTTTGCTAACAGTACAGGTACTGTAGTTCAGTCAAAGGTTATCCTAAAAGGATAACACAAAAAGACCCAGGGGCTCCATAAAGTAAGTAGAGTATCTCTAACAATGGATGAAAGAATCCACCAGACTGTGGAAGTATGCATCAACATCTTCAACATATGGGTGGCCAGGTTCGATTCCCGGCCCCGGCAAAGTGTCAAGGTGTCCCTGAGCAAGACACTTAACCCTTAATCTTTATCAATGTTTAACCAGTAGCTTACAGTAGATTCTGTCATTCTATACAATCAGAGAAACCGATTGGTAGCTAATTTGTCATGAGCAGCATATGATAAATTATGATAATAATTGTTATAAATGACTTATTGCAAGCTGTTAAATCTTTTGATATAATAATAATAACATCTAATTTGCTATCATATGTTTTGACTCTTGATAATATATATTTCATAGTAGAAGTGGAGACCCTGTGCACTTACTGTTATTCTGTCTTGTTGGAGGTGTGTTGACTAGTGTAGCATACTGTGTAATCTGATATATCTAGACATTTCTCCCATCAGGGCTTCTTTAGTGACAATGATCTCCTAAGGCAGTGTCTATCAACCTTTTTTGTGCCAAGGCACACCTGGCATAGCCAAAAAATCCCAGGGCACACCTAGATATACGGTATATATATATATATATATAATTATATATATATATATATATATACGGTATATCTATATACACACACTAGGGGTGTGCCGATACGATACGATATTGGGCACACAACTTCGATACGATTTCGATACGATACGATACGCACTTTTTTATCATGAAAATATATGGGGGAGAAAAAAAGCAAATGCCAACAAATATTTCTGTTTTTGCATTATTCAGACATGCAAACTTGTAGCTTTTCAGCTTCCACTAGCCGTTTTGAATCCAAATAGGGCAATAATGTGACACCTGACCCGAAAAAAAAACAGCATTTTGTCACCCTTTTCACCTCGGGGCTGTTTGCATGCCTGATTATTATTATTGTTTAAAAAAAAAAAAAAAAAAAAAATTCAAACATTCTTCAAACGGCGCGGCACACCTCAGCAGTAGCCCCGGCCCAAAATTGGGACGTTTGCCAGGGTTGATAAACACTGTCCTAAGGAACAGACGTACCGTAGTGCACAGAGCTTGGTGCAGCATGTTGCGGACCTCGGCGCCCAAAGTTGCATTTTTGTGCTGTGTGTGCTATTATGAAATCCCTGCCAGCTCAATTTAAATGAGAAGTGAACCAGGAGGGAAGTGTGGAGAAAAGGAGGAACCGTGCATTGATGTTGGTCAGATTTAATTATTGGGATAAACCCCTTGAGATGTACCATCTCTTTTTTGAGCGGGTCCCATTGTACGCTTTCCTTTGTGCCAAATGGAGAGCACTGTGTTCACTGTGTGAAAGAAGCACAACACTAAGACACACATGTGCATATGTACACACACACGCACGCACGCACGCACGCACGCGCACGCACGCACGCACACACACACACACACACACACACACACACACACACACACACACACACACACACACACACACACACACACACACACACACACACACACACACACACACACACACACACACAGACACACCCACACCCACTCCCACACCCACACCCCCACACACTCTGATCTGTTCTGTTGTGTTCTGTCTTTCAGTGGGTTCTGCTAAAAACATGGCCATAAGTCAGAGTTGTGGACGATACCTTTGCTTTCAGGACGCGGTAAGCGTGTGTGTGTGTGTGTGTGTGTGTGTGTGTGTGTGTGTGTGTGTGTGTGTGTGTGTGTGTGTGTGTGTGTGTGTGTGTGTGTGTGTGTGTGTGTGTGTGTGTGTGTGTGTGTGTGTGTGTGTGTGTGTGTGTGTGTGTGTGTGTGTGTGTGTGTGTGTGTGTGTGTGTTTAACATGCTTCACTTCTCTGCCCAGGTGTCTTTCATAAAACATACAGTGAATGTGTCAAAAATAACTAGAGCGTAGTGTTCTGCCCAACACACACGCGCACGCGCACACACACACGCACACACACACACACACACACACACACACACACACACACACACACACACACACACACACACACACACACACACACACACACACACACACACACACACACACACACACACACCAGGTGACTTCAGCAGCCTACTGACTATTTGACAGGTCTGTCAGAGTATATGACTAACAAGCTAAGGGACCAGAATTTATGGCTGCATATGGTTTTTCAATGTGTGAGTTTGTGCATGGTTGTATGTAGTAATATGTTGTGGGTGAATGTGCGCATGGGTGCTTGTGTGGGCATATGCACATGATCCATACACATTGTATGCATGTATCAATGTCTTTGTTGAAATATGGCACAGTACAGTAGATGTGTGAACAGTACACTCATGCAGCACATAAATGGATATGATAGGAGACCAAACCAGCAGCTCACCATCCAAAACCTATTAGTCAGATTCTTTCTACAGCAGCAGCTCCTCACCATGCACACACACACACACACACACACACACACACAGCTATTTTCCTTTTTTTATCGTTCATTAATCGTAATCAAGGCAAAAGTTTGAAATAATCGTGATATTAGTTTGAAGTCATATTGGTGTGTGTGCGTGCGTGTGTGTTTCAGGATGATGTGATGTTGCCACAGAGGGTTTGTCTGCAGTACGAGTCTTCTCTCCTCCATCCTGACTGTGTAAGTGTAAGGTCTCCCTCTCTCCTCTGTTAATCTGTGCACTGCCCCCCCCCTCCCCCATCCATCTGAACTAACCACTGTGGTATTCCCTCCCTCATCTCCCTGTTCTTCCCGCTATCCTTCAAACCCTCTAGTCTAAATCAAACATGTTTGTATTTCTGCGCTTGCGTGCGGGGGTGTGTGTGTGTGTGTGAGGGCGTATGTGTGTGCGGGCGGGCGGGCGGGCATGAGGCCGGGTGTGTTTGACATGCAGAGTGTATCCGGTGTGGCCGCCCGCTGAGACCAGCCAGGTCAGGTCAAGGGTGAAAGGTTGTGTGTGTGGGAGGCGAGGGAGACAGGCTGGAGACAGCCGGCTTGCAGCCCTGCACAAACAACCTGCCCCTTCGCTCTCTGTTTTGGACTTTTCAAGTCTAAAGTGCCATTCACACCAAGCACGATAACTATATAGCCCACACAATTCAATTAAATTCAAATCATTTACATTTTTAATATAGTGCCAAATCACAACAAGTCGTCTCAAGACACTTTACATATAGACCCAACATTGTCCCACCCTGAGCAAGAACAGTGGCAACAAAAAACTCCCCCTTAACTAGAAGAAACATCAGGCAGACTCAGGATCTAGGGTGGGCGGCCGTCTGCCTCAACCGTGTTGGGGCGGGGGGGAAGAGAGAGAGGAGAGAGAGAGAGAAGGAGAGACAGAGAGGGAGTGAGATACAAGCAAAATCAAGTAGCAGAAAAACTATAACAAAGACAATGGTGAATGATATAATTGTAGTTATTGTTATCTTTATAGTTATAGTTCTTGGTTCCCTTATTTCTCCTGTCTTCTGTGAAGTGTCTCACTCTTCACACTTTGCATGTGCATCCTTGTTTGTCATCCACAGTACGCTGCCTTTCTCTGAACTCTTCCCACCCGTATGCATAGAATAGATCACGGTAGAATTGAGGTGAAATTAAATGGTCTAGAAGTAAATCAGTAGTTTTCAAAGTAGAGTGATCC
>NC_137604.1:36158412-36233412 GCF_963280865.1 Gymnoscopelus braueri
TTTATTTACTCATAGGACACACAGAACACTCAGCATTATGCACACACACACACGCACACGCACACGCACACGCACACGCAACAAATGGCTAATTGCATATTTATCACCCAGCAAGATTCAGACATCAAATGTAGAGTGACCCCGCCTACGGGGGCTCCTAATTGGTCAATTATGGGAATTGGGGACAGTAATTACCCAGTCAGAGGACAAGGAAACCTGGACTCAATCATTCTCCCTCTCTGTCTCTATCATACACGTGTACACACACACACACACACACACACACACACACACACACACACACACACACACACACACACACACACCTGGACCCAATCAGTCATTCTTGAATCTACCTATTGTCATACCACTGATTAGCAAACACATGAACCTTGTACATTTTATCTGGATTGTGTAGCTGATATTTAACGTACTCCTTTAACTCTATCGACACAGAATATATTAACCCATACTTTTAGCTCTATAAACACAATACGCCTTAACTGATACCTTTAGCTCTATAGAGCTATATTCCACTAGAAACAAGGTTATTTAAAGAAGTTAAGGACACGTTCTACTCTACACTATGGCATGCACCATTGACGCACTGGGAGGCAAACTGGAGCCGGAAGTTAGATGGAAAACATTGAAGTCAATGAGAGCCGGGTGGATAAAAATGTAAACAAAAACAGTTTTTAATGATTGTGACCTTTGTTGGGTAATCAGTTTAGGAAAATAAAAGAAGCCATATCACACACTTTCTGATGTGATTTTCAGCGTGCACACTGTTTAAATACCTTTTATTGACACATTTAAACAGCACAGAGTAAGTTTCTGATTGGGCAGTATGGGCTATCATAACGATAATTGATTGTCAGGCTGTCACTAATTGAGAGTCTCGCGATGACAGACCAAACGGACTGCACAGTCTGCAAAATACTGTGCTCTTTAGATATAGATATTTCTTCTTTCATTTTCCTGAACCGGTTATTTTACAAAGGTCGCGATCATCACAGCTAGTGTTTATTCATTTTCTTGTCCACCCAGCTCCCATTGACTTCAATGCATTCCATCAAACGTCCGGCAATAGTTTGACTCCCTGTGTATCGAATCACGCCAGCTGGAATTAAAGACATTCAGAATAAATTCACACCATTTATCATTTGTACTGATTGGTCAGCTACATGTACCATATTATCCCTCGGGAACATACGGCAGCTAATCAATGAGTGCAACCTTATGATCTCTTCTGCTATAAAGTAAAATAAAGGCTGGGGATGTGATTATCTCATCATTTCTCCTATAGTGATATGATGATGAAAATGATGTCAAAAGTTATAGATCATATTTGCCATCATACATCTGTCTGTTCCTTATGATTACTGTCCTCCAGGACATGACAGGAGGAGTACTGGAAGAGAACCTCAACTCTCTACAGCTGAGAGAAGGACTAGACTACTACCATTTCAACTGACTACCTGGAGACACAGAGAGGAGATGGGAGGATTAGTCTAGGTTCAGCACATGGACCATTGCAAATGCAGGCGAATGACCATCCCATGCCGAGGAAAAATACCTATCTTGTACTGAACTTGTAGTGCAGAATGTGACTCACAGGGAAATCGCCCATAGTCCATTCAGTCCAAGACAATGGTAAACAAATCTTTGATTGATTTCCTGTATCTGTGTGAGGTGGGTGCCTTTCCCTTTAGGAGAGCGGAAGCACACAATATTCACAAATCATCATGACGTCACAACCAAAAATGTATTTCCGGGTAGATAAGCATCGCATTGGAGCAGTATTATTCATTTCAGTCAGACAACTCTTGGATTGGATTAGAATATATATTTATTGAGCAAGCTTGAGCATGGATATAGAAAGCATAAGGAAGCATAGTTTGGCGTCAGGCATCTGAATCCATTCACTCCCTGTAAAAATAACATTTTAATAAATGTTACATGCCAAATAGCATTTACAGGGAATGAATAAAGACCCCCACAGGGATCTAGAAACAGAGCCTACAGGTGGATGCCGGGGAGGCGGTGGGATGAGACTATTCATGGTCAGCAGCATACGTAGGCAAGCAAAGGCAGCAGATCCGGCAGGATCTCAGCAGCAGAGCAGCAGCAGCGTCGGCACGTCAGCGCAGCAGAAGAGCGCAACCAGACTGAACAGGTAGGCAGAGCATTACTTATAACCCACCGACCAGGAGAAGAGTGCATGTGACTTAGTCACCTGATCGGTTAGCACAATCCCTTGAGTTGCCTGGCCTGAACTAGCTCCATAACTGCGCCTCATTAACCGTATTTGTTGGAAGTACAGGACACTTGACACATGATATTGTTATTGACTATTATAAATAGGCTACATTATTTTGTTCTAAATATCCACAGTTTGACAAAATGTACTTTCTGTTCTGGGCACTTTATTTTATATTGTGTAAGTATCCATTGACATTCTACCCGGAACTTCCGCTCTACACGTTTGTTTACAAACATTCTGACCTGGTCTATTGGCTTGAGTTCACCAAATGGAGTGGGGATATGAGAGGATGGGGGTGGGAAGATGAAACCACACCCACTTAGGAGACCATTTGTGTACCAATACCTTGTGGCGAAGCATGGGGTGGCGTATCTTGGTAAATTAAGGATGATGTTCGTTATACATGAGCACTCACTAAGAAAACGGCACACAATGACAGCCAAGTTTACAAGCTAAACACTTATTTGCTATTGGTTGATGGCTGGTGAAAGTTCAAGAAAGCTGAACTGAAAGATGAAAATTGGGTTTGCCATGGGAAGCAAAAATGTTATTAGCATGTTGCTTTTTTAACCTCTGAATCATCACAGTGCTTTATAGCAGCTTTGAGTGATGCAATCAGGCAGAAATCAAATACATGTTTACACAAACTGTCACAGTGCATACTGTACACATTTGTTTTTCTTTCTACAGGTCCTAAGCAACAATTGTCTATTTTACAGAAGGCCGTTTTGATACATAAACAAACACAGACACACACACACACACACACACACACACACACACACACACACACACACACACACACACACACACACACACACACACACACACACACACACACACAGGGTTTATTTTACCACACAGAATAGGGCATGGTTTCTCTGTTCAAAGGTAAACAGACCGCTCCCCACAAATCTCCCCATGGTGTTTCCGGGATCAGAAAGGCGGTTTGCCTTACTGTAAATCTGACCACAGCACAGTTTGTAGAGGTGGAACAGTATACAGAAAAACACTGGAAGACACTTCGATTCCGATAGGGACCATTTCAACTGTACAAAATAATCCTGCCTGAAACACACCACAGGTTTGCTGCATGTTGTATTGTTTCAAAGTAATATCTATTTATCACATGTCCTTATGTCCCTAAACGCTAAGGATTATGATAAATCGTGTGTGCGTGTGCGCGCGCGCGCGCGCGCGCGGTGCGTGCGTGCGTGCGTGCGTGCGTGCGTGCGTGCGTGCGTGCGTGCGTGCGTGCGTGCGTGCGTGCGTGCGTGCGTGCGTGCGTGCGTGCGTGCGTGCGTGCGTGCGTGCGTGCGTGCGTGCGTGCGTGCGTGCGTGCGTGCGTGCGTGCGTGCGTGCGTGCGTGTGTGTGTGCGCGCGCGTGCGTGCTAAATCATATCCTGAATGAGTTTGACTGAATGAAGTGTACAGAAACACTTAAAGTAATGAGGATTTTTCTGTGTGGTATACTATGAAGAACCACTTGGACTGACTTAAGGCCAGGGTAAGACAGAAAAAGACCGTAGGCTTTGTAAAGCCCATTGAATTGCCTTTTGCCTGTTGAAATGTGCTATACAAATAAAAATGCCTTGCCTTGCCTTTCTGATGAGTGGGTCCATGTAAGCCCCTCCTGTTCTGCAGTACAGTCCAGTGTCTGAGAAAACTATCCCATCTATTTAGCACCTAGTCTCTACCAAGACCCTTTCACCCCTCTTTCTCACTGACAAACACAAGTGATAAGGTTCTGTCTTCAGGGACATGACCTTTCAATAGTTTCTCAGGATTTCTCTTGTTGGATATACACTCCCCTTCATTTCCAGTGGAAGATTAGTATTATAATAGCCTCTGGCATTGTGTATGTGGTTAGTTTTTTTTAAACTAGTGCCCTACCATTGTAATTTGTATTTGTCCCTCAGTAGAATGTTGGTTGTCATGTTCGGCAGACTGTGCTAACAATTACAATATAACAAGATAATGATAAAGATGAAAAGTGGGTATTTACAGATTGGATGCACTGCAGTTTTGTTTTCAGTGTTGAGTTTCACATGCTTCCATGCTATCTGATGGAGCCAAACCAGATGTACCTATAAAGTGTTTATGCCTTTCAACACAATAATGTCCACATAGCTTTTAATAATTTATACTTGTATTCCCATATTACGCTATTGCTCGTCAATAACGAGGTTCACAGGAAATATACCATTGAATGAATACCCATGTTTTTTTCCTTTTTAAATGTAACTCTGTACTGACTACCTTGTAAAACCCTCTTTACTTAACTTTACCCATTCTCACCCCTCTGCCCTCATGATAAAGTGTGAGTGGGCTTTAATGGAGAATCCATATGAGAGCGAATAAACAGAGCTTCAGTCTGTGTTTACACTCTGTCACTCACTGTCTCTGTGCAAGGATTAGGCCTGATAACACACACACACACACACACACACACACACACACACACACACACACAAAACAAATGACCCTGACCCTGGAACGTGCATGCCCTCTCTGGTCACACTCAAACACACATGCCCAGTGTCACACACACACACACACACACAAACACACACACACACACACACACACACACACACAACTGCATGTTGTCTGGCTGTGGCCGCTGATAACGGAGAGATAAGACATGGGTGTGTTTTTGTGAGAAGGTCTCTCTTAGAGGTCACTGAAGTCTGGCATTCACCTGGAACACATTCCATTCCTCTATTCCCTCTCTCCCACTCATCATTTTCAAACCCATTTTCCAACAGTGATGATGTGTGTGCATGTGTATATGTGTGTGCGCACGCGCGTGCTCGCTCCCACGCGCTCGCTCGTCTCTGAATGACAGACAGCGGGAGAAAGAGAGGAGTGTGCTACTCACGAGCAGCAAGGAAAGAAAGGTCGCCAAGGTTGAAAGGAGAGTGGGAGGGAGGAATGTGTGTGTGTTTCCATTAGAACCCAGTGTGTGGACAGACAGACGGAACGTTCCCTCCCGTCAGGCCGCTTGAGAAGACGCAGGTGACGGCACGAGGATAAGGGAAGCAGGTCAGAGGGCCGTTTGCTGCTCTGTGAATACTTCAGGTGCTGGTGGGAGGGGGGATAGAGCTATGGCCTGCTTTACCCTAATTCAGTGGTTCTCATACTGTACTTTTACATTTCTAGGAACCCCATAACTCTGAGAGTGCACAAATGGAACCAAATGGACCCTTTCCATTTGTGCACTCTCCGAGTTACAGACCTGCAAGGGTCCATTTGGAACAGGCCTCAGGGAACCCTGCTGAGGGTCCCTGGACCCCACTTTGAGAACCATTGCTTTACCCTGATGAAATTTGAAACTGCACAGAATGTGTTGCATGCTCTTTTATTTTATATGGTGAAAGAAAAATGTGTGTGTGTGTGTGTGTGTGTGTGTGTGTGTGTGTGTGTGTGTGTGTGTGTGTGTGTGTGTGTGTGTGTGTGTGTGTGTGTGTGTGTGTGTGTGTGTGTGTGTGTGTGTGTGTGTGTGTGTGTGTGTGTGTGTGTGTGTGTGTGTGTGTGTGAGAGTGTGTGAGAGAGAGAGAGAGAGAGAGGTCCAAATGTCCCCACAACTAGTAGAATTTGAGAAAAAAACATTGTAAGGTCAATTTTCCTGGTCCTAACAAGAAAGACTGTTGTTTATACAGTTACAAATTATTTGGGGTGTTTTAGTTTTACAATTAGGAAAAGATTCAGGTATGGGTTAGGATTAAGCATTTAGAGTTTAGGTTTATGGATTGGGGTTAGAGATATGCCTGATACTTCGAAGTTGCGCACCAAAAATATTTGATCCAAGCTTGCAAAATGAAATAAAAATATGGCATTAGTACATTTCCTGTCCTAAAATGATATCGCTAAAGTGATACAAACATAGAGAGAGGATGCAGCAGATAGATGGGGCAGTGTGGTTGGTTGGTTGTGGCGTGTGCGTGTGCGTGAGTGTGTGCATGAGAGGGGGGGGGGGGTTAGGATTGTAGCGTCTATCAGTATTTCTCGAGATGCGTTCCATTGCTGTAGCTGTTCGGTGGAATGTGGCGCGTCAGTAATGCTTGCCGTTCCGACTGTTTTCTCACGGGAAAACCACCCGGGAACTAGAAGGATTTCTAGAGCACACGTGTGACTTTGCATTATGTCAGGTCCTTACTATTTGTTAGGCTTTCTTTCACACGGTCGTCTGTGTGATATGGTAGCCTATTTGAGAGGCCTATTAGATTTTAGGCTACTTTAAAGCCCTGGTTTTAGTGGTTTATTATAAATCCTCATACAATGGTGTCTGCTGTGAAAACAGCAGCTCTACAAGCTTACAAAGCTTCAACCTTGGCATTTTTTGGAAAACACGTGCCCGAAAAAGGGATTCCATGTGGTTAAATTAAACACAAAGAAGTTACCTTGGCTTGAAAAGGCATCAAATACACAGTTAATGTTTACGTTGTGTTTTTTTTATGGTAATGAACTGTATTCTACTGTTTAACACAGGGATTCTCAACGTTGACCCCCAATTTGATATGAATTAACCAAATGCACACATCATATTCTTACATGCATTGCATACATACAGTATATTGGCACATATGCTTCTACATAGGCCAACATATTCTGCTGGACAGTCTTTTATTCATCATAGAGCCTGTCACTTCCCTGCCAGGGCTAACCTTCTTGACACATGATGTGTCAATGTATGAATGGACATACAAAAACAATATTTCTTATTTTTCCTTGTAACTGGCATAGTACACTTTATTAAACGTCAACCAACTGAAATTATGTCTGTAATTAGATTATTAAGCCATATAATTTGTCATTGTCTAAGGGTTCGACAGGTGGTGTCAACGTGACCACAGTTTATCCAGTGTAGGCCTACATGTCAGACGTTGCTCAGTAGTTAGTTGCTGAAGTACCGCTCAGGGGGTTTAAGTGTTTGCTCAGACTGATGAAAAATTAGAGGGAACATTGACTTACAGTAGATCTACCAAATAGGACCAACCAACTGTAGGCCTTCTTTATTATGCACCTCCAGCACCTGGTCAGACCAGAAATAAGTAGCTGTTGGCATTTGGACTAGTGGCTACTGCATGACACGGAATGTTGATTGAATGTAGAAGGAACTTTAGTGTAAGAGGATGCCAGTGTCAGACATGCAGCTCTAATTTTCACTGTGATAATATGATCCATCTGTTTATGAAGCCGAGAATATCCATGTCAGTTAAAATCTCTCTCTCTCTCTCTCTCTCTCACACACGCACACGCACGCATGCAGACACACACAGTGGTGGAAGAAGAACTGACATTTTCTAAAAGTAAAAGTATCAATACCACAATGTAGAAATACTCGAAATATAGCCTACTTAAAGTACCAAAAGTAAAAGTAGGCTACTCATTATGCAGTATGTCCCTTTTCCCAAGTTGGTCATGTATAAAAATCTTTTGAAAATAGCAGATCTACAAGCTCACAGTGCAACACGTTGTGAGCTTGTAGATCAGCTATTTTCAAATAGCCAAAGTATGGGGCTGAAGTGGTTAATGCATGTTTTGTAATAATAACCAAAATCTTCAAAGTATCTAGTAACTAAAGTTTTCAAATAATTGTAGCGGAGTAAAAGTTCAATATTTTCCTCTGAGATGTAGTGGAGTAGAACTAAAGTAAAACAATGGAGTACTTGAGTAATGTTAGTTACTTTCCACCACTGCACACACACACGCACACGCACACACACACACACACACACACACACACACACACACACACACACACACACACACACACGCACGCACGCACGCACGCACGCGAGCACTTGCATGGGCGTGGTTTTGAGAGCACGCGTGTCACTCAAAGCAGAGTCAGCTGCTGGCACGCGCCCTGGGCGTCTGCAGTACAGAGTTCAGGCGCGCAGCAGCAGCAGCAGTGTGGATGTCCTCTTCTCTCCTAGCGTTCAGCTCCGTTATCCACTTGGAATAATAATGGAACAGCCTCTTACGTCTCAATTAAACTGACCATGTAGCCAAAAACCTCTCGAACAGCCTGGATATCTTATCTGCTGTGATCACGTCACTTGTGTGACTGAAGCGTGGCAGTGGACCGATCTCGGGGATTATTGTAATAAAAAGCAGCATGCTGCGGCCGTGGGTTGCGCACTGGATCGCTGCTGTGTTTTTCTCTCGGGCGGTGGCACAATACTCCAGCGACCAGTGCAGCTGGAGAGGAAGGTAAGGTCTGGTCGAGGATGATGACAAAACACCAAGACAGCCTAGTACAAATCACGCAGACTTTTTTTTTAAATGTCTAGAAAGAGTGTGTTTGGGAACTCAGTTTGTGTCCTTTAGCCTACCAGGTTTTACGAACGCGAAGAATTTATTTGGCGAATGGCGATTAAAAAAGTGTATGCGTGAAAATGAATTGAAATGGTAAATAGCCTACATTTGTAGATTGTTGGGGTGTTTTTGTCTTTGAACCACACTTGAGTGAGTCGATTAGTCATTGCAATTAAATCCATGGTTTCTATATGAAGTCAGGTAGCCAGACACTGTCTGTGGTCACACAGTCTCCCATATTTTCCTCTCTGTTGCTGGAACCAGAGCGAGAAGTTTTGACCGCACATTGATGGAGTTTATTAGAGCCAGAGTTCTGCATTCTAAAAAAACTCACTCTTCTTACGTGATTTTTTTTTTCAACTAAAATGATGCACCTTGTCGGCTCTCTTCTTGTCCATGGCGAGATGGCAAGCTGTCAGGCGCACGTTTGATTGTGAAAAAGGGGTTCCAAGAATTTCGTTCCAAAAAGATTTTTTTTTTTACAAAATCACCCTCCAATGAAACACTGAACCTACAGGCCTGCGGCCTACCCCCTCCTCCAAACACATCACGATTTATAGCCTGCTAAATTAAAACCTCCCTGTCGCTAAAAAAAATATATAAAATTGATAGCCAAGGCTTGCAAGAAAACACCCACTTGGTCGTATGAATTCCGCCGCTCCGTCTTGTCTAGAGTAAATAGAGCCATATGGATGCCTTTGATCACTCTCTAAAAGCCCTACATCATAAAAATAGGAAGGTCTGCACTTCGCACTTGTTCGGTGTTGTAAAGTTTTACGAGCTCAAACTTCTAACATCTTAATAATCCGTTCCCGGTGTTGTTGACGAGATAAGAGCCCTCTCAGTGTGTCCCTATCTGTGCCGAGAGACAGCTGCACCAGTTTTGTTGAAAAGTGAACGCAGACCAGGCCCCAAATGTTTTCTCTGTTTATCATTTAGACATTTCACATACTTGTGTCATTTTCTCTGAACGTTAATGCGGGCTATATGCCTAATGTTACCAGATGACCAATTCTGTTAAATAAAATCTGTTAAATTAACCACCTAAACCCCATATGGGTAACCGGAGTCCCTCAGGGCTCAATACCAGTGTATTTTCGGTTTTGTGTTATTGTGGGGAAAGCTTTCGCTGAAAATAGCCTATTGACAAGCCCGAGCTTGTCGATCTGCTATTTTCAGCGAAAGCTTTCCCCACAACATCGATGCTGGGGGTTTAAGTGGTTAAGTGCACTCCTTCTCATCCTCCTGTCATCGATCTGGTACCACCCATCTATAGAACAAACATGGTAACATTCTCATTCTACTACTACTGCCAAATAAAATGTGGAATGCCTGACACCACCCCTTAAAATATTTTGATCACTGGCTACTTTCAAAACAGGCCTGAAAATCCATCTATCAGGAGACCACAAAGGGGGGCAAACTCAATATTTCCCATAGAAAGGAGGTGACATTCACTGCTGACATTTTTCCCTTTTCTCCTTACATGTAGTGTTTTATATTTGTTGATGATATGTATTGTTGTGTTATTTTTATGCTAAGTTGATGAATTGAATACATAGGACCACAATGGAAACAATTCCCTAGGACTTTTTTGTGTTATCCTTTTAGCCTAAATGTCTGACTGTACCTCGCTGTTTGCATTTCTGACTAATAAAGTATTCAATCAATCAATCAAGTCCACCTTCTTTGGTGTCCTCTCCTCAGTCACCTGCATTCTCTTCCCCCCTCCTTTTCTCTATTGTACTTCATTCTTCTCTTCTCCTTCCTGCAGTGGTTTGAGCCATGAGTCCCATCGTAGAGATGTGGAGCAGATCTATCTACGATGCTCCCAAGGCTCTCTAGAGTGGCTCTACCCCACGGGGGCCATCATTGTCAACTTACGACCCAACACAGAGCCCTCATCAGGAGCCTTGCCAAGCCTCCATGCCTGCATCAAGCCTCGCACAGACTCCCAGGTAGGGTACAAAACTCAATATTAACACATTAACATGGGGGGGGGGTCTATCTGAAGACTGTCTAGGCCTCAAAAGCAGGGGCATCTGGTTTGTTTAAGTTTCATGAAAAGGGGTAAAAAACAACAACATTTTGATGACTCATTCAGCCTTTATTTGCGGAGCTCAGAAAAATCGACCTGGTTTTGAATAAAAATGACATCTCTTTATTGCTGCGTACAGTAACATTTGCGTTCTGTGTTGATGTACCCATGACACAAACAATATTTTTTAAATATATATGCTCAGGCAAATTCCTTGCAAGTAAAACGTTGAAAGACTTTTAGTCTTTAAAAGGTTGTCCTGCGCTCACTGCATCCCTCTCCTTACTGTCGCTCTGCTAGGGGGCCCAGGTCTACCTGGAGCAGGCTGGGGAGCTAAGACTCCTGCTGGAGGAGAAGGACCAGGCTCTGGGCACAGTGCATTGCTTCAGGCTGGCAGAGGTGGGGCTCTTTGTGGAGGCAGTGGCCCACACCGACATCAGCAAAAGGATCACAGCGTTCCAATATGAGCTGGTGCCCAGCCAGGGGCCTGGAGCACACATGTACCCATACCTACACCCCGGCACAGGTAAGAGTGACAGGGTGGCATCAGTCATCAATCAACAACTTTAAGAATGAAACTTTAACTTCTATTCTGATAAATCTGAACGTTACTGCATTCTTCATGGACAAAATACTATGGACATTATAATTTGTGTTACTTATATAAAACGTTCAGTGCAGTGGTTGAGTTAGCTTTAGATGATAAGACAGAGTGACACGCAGTTCACTATTTAACCCCTCTTGTCACATTAAGGCCTTACACTCATGACACACACTAAGTGTTTTCCTTTCTCTGAGTGTAAAAATGGACTTGTAAATTCACACTCAGGATGTTGCAGTGCAGGCTCTCTGTTAATTGAAATGGAGTAAGGGCAAGGCTGATGGAGAAAGAGTCTGAGGTACTTCGTTCCTTCTTTCTCCCTTGTGTCTCTGTCTCTTACACACGCTGCCTCCCGTGTCTCCGCCACACCTCGGCCCAAGCTCCCACACTCTCTCTCGTCTCCATCAGGCTTATGAAAACAAGCAGGCCAATCAAAAGGTCACGTTGGGGGTCAAGCCCAGAGGTCAGCCAATCAGCTCTCAGCTGTCAATCAAGGGCCCCTCCTGAGCAGGGCATTGTGGGTAGCCCACCCGTGTGAGCAAAGAGGGTCTGGAGACTTGCAGAGAACAGAGTTGTGTCTGCTCAAGTAATGAGAATGAGAGGGGATGTGCGTCTGTGTCTGGCTGTTTGACAGCTGTTTTTATAGCTGACAGGGTCAAAGGATAATACTCTGATTACCTTTCTACCCACACCTGCTGTCCTCATTCACTTTGTCTCTCTCTCATAATCGCACACACATGCAAAGAGAGCGCGGGCACAGGAGGGAGAATAGGAGAGGGTTAGGGAGAGCAGACAGCTTCAAGAGGGAGAATGAGAGAACTAGTGTTATCCACTTGAGCCTTTACACTTCATCATTGAAGATGGTGTCGCACGACGGTGTAGCACGGCGAAAATATTCAAAATGTTTGCTTATAATAACATACCCAAAATAGGGATGCCAGGATGAAAGTGGTTAAACTATGTCCCATATGTTTCCCTCTCAGTTCCCTGTAAACCATGCTCCAATGAAGAGATCCTTATGGCCGTGTGTACCAGCGACTTTGGTAAACACACACAACACACAAAGACCCATGCATGCATGCACGCACACACACATGTACTCATTCACTCATACCCCCTTTCTTGTCTTCATTTCCTCTATTTCTCTTTCTTCCCCCAGCGGCTCGTGGTGTCATCCGAGGTGTGGTCAAATCCTCCTCCGTTTCCTCCTCCTCATCAGGTACCCATGACCACGT
The DNA here is from genome assembly GCF_963280865.1 of Gymnoscopelus braueri. Taxonomy (NCBI): domain Eukaryota; kingdom Metazoa; phylum Chordata; class Actinopteri; order Myctophiformes; family Myctophidae; genus Gymnoscopelus; species Gymnoscopelus braueri. The sequence goes on from NC_137604.1 coordinate 36,170,874, forward strand.
CTCCGTAGCGGTGACCCTGAGTCAGTTGTTCCGTCAGAAGAGCAGGGTGTTTGCTTGGGGTGGGGCTAGAGGGAGGAGCTGGAGTGGGCGTGTCAACGTACCCCTGCGTTGTGGCGTGCACCCCGGAGAAGACGAACACCTGCTAACGGGCTCTGTACATTTCGGCGAAGCCTGGCTTGGCTGCGCGCCGCGCTACAAGGACTTCCTGAGGCTGTACCACGCGGCACGGGACGCAGGAACCAACCCGTGTCAAATGGATACAGACTGAGAGGTTCTTTCCTCCAATCACGTTGCTGGGTTTGATGACGTGGGGTATTTCGCCCAATTGATACTTCGTCGTGTGACAGAGAATGGCTTACCTACAAGCTCACGCAATGCATCCGCGATGTGTGAGCTTGTAGGTGCTATTCTCGGCCGTTCGCGGGCAAACGACAAAGCATACATTATGCTTTTGGAGGACTATGCAGAGAGCAACTGGTGAAAATCGAAAAGGCTGGCCAGCAGATATCCTATCAGATAGACACGATGGGTTAAAGAGGTGGAGTTTTGAGCAGCTGCTGGTTGCCCAGGCTCTTTGTGATGCCATCGGGGGCCATGCTCGCTCGCAGGTGGCTGAAGCTCTCGTTGCCTAGCTGCGGAGATGACTGTTGGACTATTTGAGCGTTTTAGAAGCCAATGTGAGACTTTCACCAGTCACAAAAGAACTGTGCTTTGATGTTTGAACAGTGACAGAGTGAGTGATGAAATGAGAGAGTGAAGGTGTGAGTGAATACATGAAGGACAGAATGAGCAACATGCTTGGTGTGTGTGTGTGTGTGTGATCATTCTTGAAATGAAAGTTTGCTTTGTAAAAAGCTTTATGTACAGTTTAGAAGTCTTACCTTCTGACAGAAGTGTACAGTATGCAGCTCTGTGAGTCTTTGTGAGTGTGTGTGTGTGTGTGTGTGTGTGTGTGTGTGTGTGTGTGTGTGTGTGTGTGTGTGTGTGTGTGTGTGTGTGTGCGTGTGCGTGTGTGCGTGTTTGTGTGTGTGTGTGTGTGGGTGTGCGTGTTTGTGTGCGTGTGTGCTTGTGTGTGTGTGTTGGCAGCTCCCTGAGACCAATGAGTTGTAAAGAATTTGTATTTGCAAAATAAAATAAAAAGCTATCATTGTGATTCTTTCTCTCCACCACTATGTTGTTATGGAATGGATTTAATGAGATGATGTCACTGCTTTATGAATGAACAAAATGATGGATATACCATTTAATAGGATTCTGTCCAAAAAACGTCTATTTCAGTGCTTCTCAGCCATTTTAATTTTAAGGATCCCCAGTTTGATATGCATTAGGCCACAGACCCCCATTTGATACAATTTTTTGTATCCCTGTGACCCCAACCTACACTGTAAAGGTGTAAAAAAAAAAGTGTTTATTTAACGCAGAGAGTGTACAAATGGAGTCAAATCTGTACACTGTGTATGATTGTAGTTGTGTCTGTATGTTCGGCCTTGTGCCTTGTGGGGAGGGATGGTGGGTGGTGATTTACAGACCCGAAAGGGTCCATTGCCCTGGTGGTCCCTGGACCCGACATTGGGACCCCCTCGAAAACGAGATTGTACATCTCAAGGGGTTTATCCTAATAAAGAAACTTGAATCATTGAGAACCAGTGACCAATTTAACTAACAAACCAAAGGCTATTCTGTGTGTTGTGTTTTACATGGCAGACATACTATACATGAGTATTGTTCGTAGATTTAGCTTTGTTGGTGGAAAAAAAGTCCTGTTGGCATATTGTCATGTTCTAACCAAAGCTTCCTAGACCGAGTGCAAAAGGCACATGTTTGATGTGTGTGTTTATTGACAATTTTAAGGACGAGAGAGTGAGAGAATCGAGGCACTTTTATGATCCATTATGTTTTCCAGCATAACAAGCCAAGCATAGTGTAGTGTGTGTGTGTGTGTGTGTGTGTGTGTGTGTGTGTGTGTGTGTGTGTGTGTGTGTGTGTGTGTGTGTGTGTGTGTGTGTGTGTGTGTGTGTGTGTGTGTGTGTGTGTGCGTGCGCGCGCGTGTGTGTGCGTGCGCATGTGTGCGTGCGCATGTGTGCGTGCGTGCATGTGTGTGTGTGTGTGCACAAGTAAAGTACACCTTCCCACAGTAAATCTATGTTAATGGCCCCATGAGATAAAAACAGGCAGTCTTTCATACTGTAGATGAGGAAGTAAAAGTTCATGTTGTGGGAAAAAGACTTGTCTGTGCAAACCTTAGCCTTCTACTACTCTTCAATGAGTTGTCAGTGACACACACAAAGTGGAGTTTCAATCCTTAGTGCTTAGTTGATAGTGACCATGATACTGACATGATACTGACCATGATACTAACCATGATACTGACCATGATACTAACCATGATACTGACCATGATTCTAACCCTGATACTGACATGATACTGACCATGATTCTAACCCTGATACTGACCATGATTCTAACCCTGATACTGACATGATACTGACATGATACTGACATGATACTGACCATGATACTGACCTTGATTCTAACCCTGATACTGACATGATACTGACATGATACTGACCATGATACCGACATGATACCGATATGATACTAACCATGATACTGACATGATACTGACATGATACTAACCATGATACTAACCATGATACTGAAATGATACTAACCATGATACTGACATGATTCTAACCCTGATACTGACATGATACTGACCATGATACTGACCATGATACTAACCATGATACTGACATGATCTTCTACGGAGCTTCCTATGGTGCTTCCCTGTCTTCTATGGTGCTTCCCATGCTTCCTATGGTGCTCCATCTATGGTGCTTCCCTGTCTTCTATGGTGCTTAATATGGTACTTCCCTGTCTCCTATGGTGCTTCATACTGACCATGATACTGAACTAGCAAGTAGTAATCTAGTAATTACCAGATTCACGGGTATATACAAATAAACATGAAGCTCCACTTTAGTTTAATTTAATTATTAAGCATCAGCATGTGCTTTTAACATCATGCTAACATTTTCTTATTCAGTGAATTGATATTAGATAACTTATTTGTTCTTTTCTTGTTTTTACAACATAAAATATGACGACAGACATTCAAATCTTCATTTGAAACCTTAAATAAATCTAATTTGGTACAGTCCTAGATAGGAGGTAGAGGTTTTGATGTATGGAAGGTGGAAGGTTGGTGACCTCAGCAGGGTGTCTGTGTACCTCTCCCTCCCTGGAGCTGTCAGCAGGGTGGATGACGCTTTCCCTCTTTTCCTCAGGAAGACCAAGAATGGCTGGAATGTCCCCTCCCACACACACACACACACACACACACACACACACACACACACACACACACACACACACACACACACACACACACACACACACACACACACACACACACACACACACACACACACACACACACACACACATTTGTATTACTATTCTTGCGAGGACATCAACATTTTTATTTTAAGAATGCCATTTTTCCTAAAAGAATTACTTTTAATCATATTTTTAACCATAACCCTAAGCCAAAAATAGCAGATCTAGTATACTCTAGATCAGGCAACAACCCTTAAACCTAACCTCTAAATGTCTAATCCTAACCCTATAACCCCAACCTCAATCCTTTCCTAATTGTAAACCTAAACAACAATTTATCTTGTGACTTACTTGACTTTGCTCTTTGGGGAGCAAAGGTCATTTATGAATTTCCTCCAGCTGGTTCGGTGTTGGGCGATCTTCTCTGCTTCCTTCCAAGATAATTGATCTTGTGAGGACCAGGAAAATGGTCTCAAATTCTACTGTAGTAATGCAAGCACACACACACACACACACACACACACACACACACACACACACACACACACACACACACACACACACACACACACACACACACACACACACACACACACACACACACACACACACACACACACACATTGTCAAAAAGTCACACACTACCTGACAGATTTGTGTTTTTGTTTTAGATGCCTGTTGTCTACACATTGTGTGCATGCAGCAATATGATATAGGAACCAGCCAGAGTAGCAATTTGTGTGGGAGGAGTGTTGTTTTATGGGGTGAGTGAGAGCTGGTGCTAATGACACCTCTCTCTCTCTCCTGACATCCAAGAAGAAAGGGGGAGGGTGCACTCATAGCACAGAGGTTTAAGACGGAGCCCAAGGATTTGAGAGGGTCATATATATGTATATATATATACAGTATATATATGTATATGTGGAATGACATGTATCAGAAAAAGACAGGGAAAGAAACAAAATGGACTACCCCCAAAAATGTATTTCCTTTCCGTCCTTTCTCAGTCTCAGTGTGTGTGTGTGTGTGTGTGTGTGTGTGTGTGCGTGCGTGCGTGCGTGCGTGCGTGCGTGCGTGCGTGCGTGCGTGTGTGCGTGCGTGCGTGCGTGCGTGCGTGCGTGCGTGCGTGCGTGTGTGGTGTGAAAGAGGGAGGGGGTAATTTTCTAGTAGCTAGAGATGGCTCCAGCACACGCGTCCTGCACACCGCCAGCATGCAATCGGCCCAACGCTGTAGAAACCTAACCTACCCCTAGCAACACCCATTGGCACCCTGCCAAGGCAACTGCCCCACGTTCCTTGGCATCCTGGCTAATTTGGGACACCCTTAGCCCTCTGCTCAGGGACCTTAACATTAAACCTGGCAGTGTGAGAGGCTTCGTGAGATGTGGGAACAGTTTGCAGAGCAGCATGTGAGAAGAACAGCTGCCAAAGCGTACCTTGATTTGTTTGATTTTCTAGGAAGCCATTGGATTTAATTAATTTCAGTAAAGCATGAAAATCAACAGAGACTTGAAATTAGATTGAGATAGGTAATCCAACACACTGAACTTTATTGTGCCTTTATTTTTGTCAAATATATATTATTGCGTTTTAAATGCATTTTAAAGTGTGCATTGATTTGAAAAGTGTAAACAAAAATAGTCCCTAATGAGAAAACAATAATTTACCAACCAAATTCTAATTTCCATGAGTTTGTATTGATTTAATTATTGAGGTCATTTCAGTAATGTTTCAATGACTATGGAGAAGATTTAAACAAAAGCTAAATCTAAAGGTGAAGCCATTAGTGGTTCTAGGTTTATGTACAGTATTAATATGGCAGAAACTGTAAATAGACAATAAAATACACTGGACCTGCATGATATATACTTTATGCACAAATTGCCAAAAATTGATTGATACATGCATGGCTACACTCATGGCTACTGAGTGTAGCTACTCTCTGGGGAGGAATCAGGGGTCTTATGATTATGTACGTTTGAATCCATTTTATGCCTTTGTCTACTATATGTTGTGCTAGGTGACCAGTTAAATAACAACAATAAAACTGGTGAAACATTCTTCACAGACATCAATCCATCCAGTTGCCACAAATGAAATGCCACAACAACAAAAGAAATACTCTAAGACCAATCTTACATCCCACACCTCTCTCAGAGGCTGCAGCATGCCTACACATAACCTTCCAATTATAGTCCACCATTATGTATTAGCACCTGTAACCAGCATGCACTGCTGACAGCAGTTTCATAAGTTCACCTCATGCCGACAGGGTCAAATATTTGTTGCCATGTGGACTATAAAAGCTTTAGCAAACCTGGTCTTTGAGATGTTGTGCTCCTGACAAGTACTGACTGAGATGTGCAGCGTGGTCCCATAACATGACAGTGGACCTCCAATATAAAATATTTCATATTAAAATATAAGGTGTGGCTTCTGAAACTGTACATAATTATCTCCACCAGGCTGAATAGGCCAGGGGGAGATTATATTTTAGCCAAATGTCCACACAAGTATTGTAGAATTTGACATTTTCTTTGGAATTTGAGCTATTTCTATGGAAAAAAATGCCATATCATGATCATAAAATTCAATCAACCCCAAATTGGAATCGCTGTTGTGTGTTAAGGGCCCTCTATAGAGCACACCCCCTGAAGCACTTTCACTTCTGCCATGTGAAAAGTTGAACTGTATGCTGTAGAGAAGCCTCCTTGGGTCCTATTTGATGCAACTAACATTTTCCACAGCCCTAGCTGAGATATGCACTCCGAGGAGTGCCACTTTGGAGTTTTCACAAGCTCTGAATCTGGAAGTTTTAGTCACGCAATGTCTTTGGCTGACATCGGAAGTGGTCCAGTCAAGACATTAAATGCAGGGCTGTATTTCTGTCCCAGTCCAGCCCTATTGTATCAAAAGATGGGATAGTTTATATGCATTAATGTATTATTGATGGACATAGCTTACATTTTTACTAATATATGCTGGTATTTATTTTCTCAAAGAGGTGATGTCTAATCATGTCTAAAACTTGCCAGTTCTTTCATAATGAAGTGTGTATATATATATATATATATGCACACACACACACACGCACGCACGCACGCACGCACGCACGCACGCACGCACGCACGCACGCACGCACGCACGCACGCACGCACGCACGCACGCACGCACGCACGCACGCACGCACACACACACACACACACACACACACACACACACACACACACACACACACACACACACACACACACACACACACACACACACACACACACACACACACACACACTCATTACATTACATTACATTACTCTCTCTCATATACCTTATAAACCTTAATGCTTTCCAACTAAGAAATGCTTCCTGTCAGTCAAGGCTATCATGTCACCCGTAAATGGCATTAGGATGGAAAGACTGCCCCTCAGTGGCAGAAATTCAGGCATGATACAGTCAGGTACTGGGCCATATTATGTCCAATTGAACTCAGAATCACTTTATTGTCAGTGTGTACAGTAGAACATAAAAGGACTTGATTGGCTAAGGTGCCACATGAAACATAGGACAATGACAGGACAAAGACACTTACAAGACAAACAATATCAATGTATAGACAGGGCAAATACACCTTCTCAGCCTGTATATTGTCTTGCTCGTATACAATACTCTTTTCACAGATTAAATAAAATAATACAGATTAACCATATTAGGTCATAGCTTTCCACTTCTGCATCATGTGTGCCCCTGGGGAGCACATGATGTTGTTAATAGAGTGATAATAGGCTAATAATCAGTGGTGGACAGTAACGGAGTAAATGTACTTGAGTACTGTACTTGAGTACAGATTCTGAGGATCTGTACTTTACTTGAGTATTAGATTGTTTTGATACGTATTACTCTTACTTGAGTACATTTCCAAGACAAATGTTTTACTTTTACTCGAGTATATTTCTAGGAAGGCTATAAAGTACTGAGTACTTTTAAGCCCACTCCACATCCACAACAATGTTTCGCCATGCATGTTGCAACTCCTTGCAACTAGGCCTACTTGCAACCATTAACCCCAATGGCAGTTGCAAGGAGTTGCATCGGTGTGGTTGACCTTAAAACAGTTTTGTTGCAAGGAGTTGCGACTAGTTGCATTGGTGCGGTTTGGCCTTTAGGTTGGCTGTTTTTTTTCTTCCCTAAAATGCAATTGGCCTAACTTCTGCTCTCACACTAGCCGTGTTTCTGGCTTCCCCCTCCGCTCGCCTCTTTGTTACATCTTGTATGGATGTATAGGAGTAAAAGTATTTAGTTCTGGTTCCTCAGTCATTTCTATATTTGTCTCCGCCAGGCCGAAAGGCATGGCGAGAGAGTATGTTTTCGCCCCTGTCCGTCCGTCCGTCCGTGTGTCCGTGTGTCCGTCCGTCCGTCTGTGTGTCCTGTCTGTGTGTTAGCACCAAATCTCCGGCACCGTTGGCCCGGTCGCTGCGAAACTGTGCACACACACTCCCTGGATGCCAATTCAGAACCTCTGCCTCAAATTTTTCACATGGGCCTGTTATAGCGCCACCAGGAGGCCGATTTGTGCAAAACCCATTTTTTCCCATTACTCCTACAGTTTTTAACCAAACCTCATGCAAATCGGTACACAGTATCTCTATAGTCATGTGATCAACCCTGATCTGTCCGATCTCCCATATTCCATCCTCATTGGCTAAGGTTACCATCCAAAGTTTGCAGGATTGGTCCGTTTTGAACAAACTGCCTCAAATCATGAACGCAGCTTGCCATTTGCATATAATTGCACACGCACATTCCCACTAGGCCGAGGAAGAAATGGCACTTAAAACTTTTCACATCAGCCTCATGGTGGCGCTATAACAGGCCGATTTGCATTTTTAACTATAACTGCACCGATCTGCGTGAAACTTTGCACGCCTACTCCCTAGAGGCCAAGGAAAAACATCTGCACTGCATTTTTCACATCTGCTTTTTACAGCGCCACCAGGAGGCCGACTTATGTCAAATACATTTTTGGATATTAATCCTTCAGATTTTATCCAAACATCACACAAATCGGTACACAGTATCTCTATAGTCATGTGATCAAGACGCATCTGTCCGATATTTCATATTCCATCCTGATTGACTAAGGTTGACTTCCAAAGTTTGCAGGATTGGTCCGTTTTGAACAAAATGTCTGAAATCATGAACACGGCGTGCGATTTCCGTGAAAATTTGCACGCATATTCCCACTAGGCCGAGGAAGAAATGCCACCCTTTTCACATTGGCCTATTATAGCGCCACCAGGAGGCCACAATAACTTACCTGACGGAGACCTGTGCTCCGAGGAGCACTTTTTCTAGTTTTATAGGTGTTTCTGAAGGCTTTGTATAACATCCACAAGCAAGCACATCAGTGCATGCAGTGCAGGTGGTTTCAGAGAGTTACAGTACTTCTCTGAAACAAGAGTTACAAGGTCCTATAAATTCATTGTGAAAACATTACAGCAATTCATTGATATCAAAATTAAGAAATGTACTTCTACTTGTACTTTAAGTATTTTTCAAAGCATGTACTTTGGAATACTTAAGTATATTTTTACTCTTACTTGAGTAACATTTTGACTGAGCTACTTTTACTTATAGTGGAGTGAATTTGACCAAGGAGTATCTGTACTCTTACTCAAGTACTGGGGTCGAGTACTTCGTCCACCTCTGCTAATAATGTGGCTTGATATGAAACTCTCACACTTTAATCACATAGCAAACAGTACAAAATCTATTTTCTGAGCAGCACTTGTTTCGTTTTCACATAAGGCACACACACACACACACACACACACACACACACACACACACACACACACACACACACACACACACACACACACACACACACACACACACACACACACACACACACACACACACACACGAGAGCGCGCACGCGCGCACACACACACACACACACACACACACACACACACACACACACACACACACACACACACACACACACACACACACACACACACACACACACACACACACACACACACACACACACACACAGGGGCATGACTTCACTTTGTCTTCACTTTGAGGAACTGAGCATTACTTTCCCATTGCTGCTTCTGTAGTGTTTGTGTTTCTTCTTACTTCTTGAACATGTGGAGCCAACAAGACCGAATGATTTTCCTCTTTGGCGGTAAGTGCTTTAGCTTCTTACTAATGGGTCTTTATTTCATTTTTAACCAAAATGATCTGGTCATCATCAGTGATCAGGCTGTCAAGAGAGTCAATAGCTTCAAATCCCTGGGACCACCATTTATTGTCTTAAATGGGGTGTCATTGTAAGCCATAATGCAGAATCCAGAAATCAACTGGGGGAAACTGATGGCCTAGTGGTTAAGGCACATACCACATATAGTCCATGGGCCAAGACCCCACATTTAACAAACCGGTACCACCTGGGTGGGCAAATTCTACTTGTGATTTTTTAAATTCCTACATTATGTTTTTATATGATAGACCTTGCTGACTGGTAGCTTGATAGTGTTTTCACCTCTTAAAATGGACTGCTGTCATCCAAAAACAGGAAAGCGCCTGCCCTGAAAATCATATTCATTTCATTATATCCTCTCCCTGGGGTGTGTCTGCACTACTGGCCCATAGACACCTGTAATGAGCTCCTATGTCATGTTTGAAGTAATTTGTCTAATACACAGTGGTATTTAAGCCGCCATTGGTCGGTTTTCAGGTTTAAATCATTGCAATGTATTTTCCAATTAAGGATACTTTTTCACAAATGCATTTTAAATAATGCATTATAAACATACTTATAATGCATAATAATAACTCATAATTACTAATAATGCTTTATAACAACAATCATGGCACAGAGAATTTTACAATTACTTCTTAGGTCAAGTACTATAATACTTCATAATTACTGGACATGTTCTTGACAAGGATCATAGTGTAGTATAATTCTCATAATAGTACAAAAATATAATAATTGTATAGTTTATTATACTGACAGTTATAATGCATTATAGAGTGATTATAAGTCATCAGAAGTGATCAATGGATCGAAGCTTTAATCTTTAAGTGTTCGTTGCGCCTCCCTTACTTCAGCGTGTTTGTGATCAAATTTGACCGGTCTGTTTTAACTGCTTTTATATGAACACAAAAAACATACATCTTCAATGCATTAACATGTAACATGATGTATTTGTAAAAGAATATTGTAAAAACAAATTCAAAACGAAGACAATACATCCACAACAATGTTTCGCCATGCATGTTGCAAGATGCAACTACTTGCAACTACTTGCAACCATTAACCCCAATGGCAGTTGCAAGGAGTTGCATCGGTGTGGTTGACCTTAAAACAGTTTTGTTGCAAGGAGTTGCGACTAGTTGCATTGGTGCGGTTTGGCCTTTAGGTTGGCTGTTTTTTTTCTTCCCTAAAATGCAATTGGCCTAACTTCTGCTCTCACACTAGCCGTGTTTCTGGCTTCCCCCTCCGCTCGCCTATAAATTAAAGTGCAAAAAGTACATTACAGTATATAAAGTATTTTTTGTCGTTTTTTCATCCTTCAAGGAACATAGTATAAAATTGTTTACAGTACAGTCATTGTCTTTAGTGCAATCAGAATTGTCTTCAGTAAGAGATTCGGTACAAACAGAACAATCAGTTGGAGTACATGTATAAAATGTACATATAAAGCAATGTTGTTTATCCTGAGCTGAGACTTTCACTTTCCACAGCTTATTCATAGTGCTTCAACATCAATTGTTCTTTGTACAGCAGCGGTGCTATATAGCACCTCAACCACCGCAAACAATCACTGAAGAAACAATATCTTTGTGTTTGAATGGACAAAAAAGTGGCAAACTAATTATCCAAAGTAAATACAAGAAATCTAATTCAGTGTTACTAAGGCCACATAGCAAGAGTGTGGTGGGGAGCCCTGAGGCAGTCTCAGACCCAGGAGGCCAGGCGACTCATGGAATTTGACCCTGGATATTTATAACACTTGGATTCTAAGGATCGGTCTGAAAATAATCAGGGACCCCTCTCATCCAATGCACTTTTTGTCAGCACATCTCCTGAGACAGTTCAGGCGATATATTATAACTCTATGAGTTTAGGTCATTAACGTAACTGTGTCCCTTTGGTGTTGTGTATTTGTATTGTATTGTTTTGTTTCCTTTGAGCACACACCAACAAAAAAATCCAAACAATGTTTAATTGAGATATTAATACATTATTATTGAATTCTTGAATATTCTGTGGCAAATTGCACTACTGGTTTAATTTGTATTCTCTGCCATCAGTGATGTCAGTAAAGCAGACCTAGACATGTTGGAGATAAAATAGTAGTGTAGGGGATAACAGCATCTGGAATTATTTTTTTTGACTTTTTGTGAAATATGTTTTTGATGAAAGAAAGACCCATATTCTGATTTCCTGTCTGTCCTCTCCCTACAGCTGCTGTGTTGTTTACATGCAGCAGAAGTGCAGCAGAAGTGATTCTTAATGTGATCGGATACCAAGGGAGTGAAGTTCAAATTCCCTGCCCCTACCAAACGGGCTATGGGTCTAATTACGAGTACTACTTGTGTAATGGAGGCTGTGGCGTTGCTGATGTTCTTATTAAGACCCGAATTGACTGGCCTACTGAGACTGAAGTAATTAAGGAGGGCAGATACTCTATTACTAAAAACAGAGTAGTCACCATCACTGGCCTTCAGCGGAGCTGGTGTGGAGTGAACAAGTACGGGAAAGACCTCTATCATGAAGTACAGGTGGAAGTGGTCCCAGGTAAATATGTTGTTGGAGTTGTTTGACAGACTTATAGTATTTTACCATTGTTATTGGCTACAATATAGAAATAGATTTAATTGGGTTTTAATCCACGCCTCATGGCCATAAAATATAAAACATTTGTACAATTATGTCAGCTTTAGAAGCTTCAGCTGTGCATAATTCTACTCATGTATTTCTCTCTCTTTCTCTTTCTGTGCTGTGACCAAGTGACCACAGTCCAGGGTTACTTGGAAAAACCTATATCCATCAGATGTCCCTACACAGCCAAGCACCAGCTCAGCTTGAAGTATTTCTGCAGAGGAAATCAGCCCTCTACCTGTAAGCAGAATGCACTGGTGACTTCCGACCGCAACAAAGAGGGCCGACTCACTCTGAATGATGACAGAGCAGCAAGAGAGTTCACAGTGAACGTGACCAGTTTGAGCCATGAGGACAATGGGAGGTACCTCTGTGGTTCCCACAGCAACACAAACTTGGACCACTTCTCTGCTCTTCAGCTGGAGGTCAAAGGTGAGAGGGCAGTCATAGCCTGAGTCATATGACAGTGCTTCATTAGCACTGATTACACATGAGAGGGTGCGGACTAATAGCCGACACCAACTCCACCCTCATCTCATTCCTAACCAGCATCAGGGTCCAAAGCTCTGCAGTGTTGCCATGACTCCGCTGTCACGCTACAGAGTGTCCACGTAGTTGGGCCCCCTTCCCCTCCTAGCTGTGCCTTCGGTTGGCTCCCACAGTATCAGTGGGCTTGCAGTGGGTGCCTGACACACCCCGTCAGGCTTTTCCCTCTCTCTCTGACCTTGTCCGTGACCCATAGGAGGGGTCCACGTTTCTGATGTGGTCCTCCAATGTGACATCAAGTGCCATTCGTAGCATTCCTGTGTAGACGCCATCCAGGGCTTTTTCCTGCTGTACTGTCAGCGTTCATGTCTCAGGGAGTACAGCAGTACTCATTCTATTGTAGACACGAACAGTCGTCTCTTGATTTTGTCTCCTGTCTCAGATTTCCACACTCTCCTCATCCCATACAACGCATTCCAGGCAAGTGCCTGAACCTTCAGATCCTGCAGCAAGATATTTGGTGCAAAATCGATGGTTCTGTCCTCCGTGTTGAATGCCATCACTGTTTTTTTGGCACTGAGCTTGAGGCTGATCCTCTTCCCCTCCATTTCTACTATCAGTATAGGCCTATTTCCCTTCCTTTCTCTGCTGTGTCTGAGGGCGGATTCAGACTATGGTCCCGGGTGCGCACCCCGGACCACATGGCAGATGTTGTGGTAGTGTGAACGTAGCGAACCGTTCCTCGTAACGCATCACCGTACCGTACCCGAAACCACCTGGGGAGGTAGTCTCGGGTCCGATTGCTGCGGACTCAGGAACGGAACGCGACAGTGTGAATCCATCCATACCAAAAGAAGGAAGTGGACTGCTAATCATATATCATTTATATATTTTTTATAATGACGCATGATTTTAGCTGGGTTATACCTTCTCATAGTTCTACTTGAATGTTGACAAGAAATAATAATCCCGCTAGTGTTTGAGTAGCGCGAGCCGTGAAAAATAATAAACAAAAAACACATGTGTAGCGAACGTATATATAAGGATAAATATACCAAGGATTAGTCTGTGACGTCACTGCTAAAATACTGTGGCGAGGTTACTTTTGCTACACTTTGTGTGGTATTGGAGGCGAGTGGGTGAAATAATGCCACAACAAGGATTTATCCAGTCAGGACGTTTTACTGGCAGAACAGCAGGTTTACAGCACAGTCTCATCAGTTTGGCACAATAACAGCATACAGGTAGGCTAGGCTCTCAGTAACTCACTCATACACTGTATAGAGTCTTTGTGGCTGTCGGTCCGCGGTCCCTGGCACAGACGGAGGATAATTCACTCTACGACCATACACCTTGGAAACCGGAAGACAACTGACTAAACAGGCGGGCTACACAGATACACATGGGAACTCGCTGTGTCTGTGAGCCTAAGGAGAACACATTACATCCAGTAAACACACATACAATAGGCTGTAGGCAATACTGTAGCTGGGAATAGGCTGGCATTTGTTCCCGCGTTACAATACCAAGGATGTATCAGTGACGTGACTATCATATTGATAATAACAGAGACACGAGAGAGACGACGTTACATTTTGAGGTTTCAAAGACCAATGCACACACTGCTTTGGTTGTGTATTGTTGTTCTGTTATTATAATAACTCAAGACAACGTCAGGAACACAGTCAAGCTTTATTATTCACTTTAAACTTTTAAGTGACTCTTCTTCTGTGAATGACATTCTGTATCTCCCAAAGCCCCATAGTCAACAGCGCCCCCATGAGGCACATATTTACCATTACTGTTAAATTAAATGGTCTCGGGTGCGCAAGAATCTTGGCCAATGTGAATACTGGCCAGCTGCGAGAGGCCAACCGTACTCGGGAACGCTTCGAATCAATCGGACCCAGTCTGAATCCGCCCTGAGACTAGGGCAATGTCATCTGCATAATCAGTCTGTGATTGGGATGGGATGTACTCCCCGACTCTTCCTCGAAACCAACATGAAACCCAAAGTCTCCTCCCTGCCTCGGATTGTGAGTCTTAGGGCATGGTCCATCGCCACAATAAACAGGATGGGGGTCAGTGTATCACAGTGTAGGATGCATGCAGGAGAGTATCTCAAACTCACGGCATCATGGCATCATGGGTCAGAACGTTGGCTTGAATCCAACTATAGCTTGCCGCCAACGCCTGCACCATCTTCTCAGGAATACCATAGGCCCAGATAATGTCGATGTTTACACACAATAAGGAAAAGTTGAAACATGCAAAGAAACATGTCTGAAGCTTTAAATAGTTTTGATTGTAATTGATTACTGTATACACTATCGATGATATCCATTATACATACAGTACTGCTTGTGTTATAATACCTGTTATAACATAAATAAGGAAAATAAGTCAGCACTGTAGTTCATGATAATAAAAAAAAACTTCTGTTTTCTAGAATGGTGCTGTGTAAAGACGGTGGAGCTGAATGGAACAGAGGGACATCCAATAGATATACAGTGTCCTTATCCACCAAAACACAAGCTTAATGCCAAGTTCTTCTGTAAGGGCGAACACCGCCACAGCTGTGAGGATATTGTGACGAGCGAAAAGACACATCGTGACCTCAGGTTGTCACTGCAAGATAACAACTCTGATTCCAACCAATTCCTGGTCACCATCACAGCGCTGAGAGCACAGGATGCTGGGACATACTGGTGTGGTTCAGATAAGGCATGGAGCGCTGGCAGCTATACCAACATCCACCTGTCAGGTATAAGTCTGAAGAGATATAGATGATCAGTCCTATATTGTGCTGATTAGAGCAATGGTCACTGAGTTATGGCCATCTGAAGTCTTAGACACTGCAGTAGCCCCCCTTATGTGTGCAATTTAGGTTTTATGGTGTGACTATTCTCATGCCAGACCCCTGAGCAGTGTTTGTGCCAAGTCTGGCGTGAATCAGAGCAACGGTGTGCCTTGCAAGTCAGGATGCTACGTTTGCGACGTCTACCGTCCACCATCGGTCCACCATCCACCCACCCTCTAGGCAATTTGTATGTGGGATGTAGTTGTATGTAAATTAATCTATGTACATTATAACTGAATGGGTTCAGTCATAGGGAGTTAAGAGCAAATTTATATTTTATATATTTTATGACTGTGTGTTTGCCCAAAACAACAGGTTTTCAAATTAAAAACGTGACTCGATATGTATGTTCTCCATCAGTCTTACCACAGACTAGTACTGTGGACACAACCTCCTATGAAGTCTCTGTGACACCTGTAACAGGTACAGAATGTGTATAAACTGTAATAGTCATTATTATTAGTGTGAGTCACCTGTCAGGTATGAATCTGAAAAGCTTTACCACCCAGAGGGAATATTATAGATTTTCAGGCCGCGTGATCAGTCCTATATTGCGCTGATCAGAACAGAGTTACGGCCATTTGACGTCTTAGACACTGCTGCAGCACCCCATATGTGTGCAATTTAGTTTTTTTGGTGTGACTATTATCACGCCAGAACAGTGTTTGTGCCAGGTATGGTATCAGAGCAACGTGTGGCCCCTGGGGGCCAGTGACAGCAGTAAGCTGGGTTGTACAACGTGGCCCCTGGCAGCAGTAAGCTGGGTTGTACAATGTGGTCCCTGGCAGCAGTAAGCTGGGTTGTACAATGTGGCCCCTGGCAGCAGTAAGCTGGGTTGTACAATGTGGCCCTTGGTGTGACAATTCTCATGGCAGACCCCTGAACAGTGTTTGTGCCAAGTTGGGTGTGGATCAGAGCAACGGTGTGCCTCGCAAGTCAGGATGTTACCGTCCACCCCCCCCCCGCCCCCCAGGCAATTTGAATTCAAAATTCAGTGGGTTCAGTGATTAGGAGTTAAAAGCAAATTTATATTTTGACATTTGACTGTGTCATATGACTGTGTACTCACTAAAAACGTGACACAATGTGTATGTTTTCCAACAGTCTCCTTACCACAGACTACTACTGTGTACACAACAGGTACAGTATGTCTATATACTTGTCATTATTATTACTGTGTTTACCTATAGACAACCACAATAGCAATTACCTCTGCCAATTGTGTTGGGTGGAGGTTATGTTTTTGCACCATACAAACAGATTAGCATGAAATCTTGTTGAAATGTTTGTCATGGGGAAACATTTGCAAGTGAACTCAGCTCAGCCTCTGAGCCATTTTCAATATTTTAAATGATATTTAATTATGACTACACTATATATGCTAAATTAATACTTTATTATACAACTTAGTCATTCAAACCACAATGAAATTAATTTATTAAACATTTAACATTTTATTACATTTTTACCGGCTTTCCCAAAAGCGGACGTGGCATGTGCATGGAACCACACTTTATGGAAAAGTTGCCTCCATGGTGGAGATCTGTGCTGCACTGAGCATATATATTTTCTAGTTGCACTTATTTTATATTAAAAGTTTGTCTCTCAGTTATACCCTCTGTTTATGTTAGTTTAAATTGTTGTCAGTGACATAGAAAGTGAACCAACTACTGTATTATCTATTTCCAGATGGTCTGCTCATTAAGTATGTGGTATTCATTGTTCCTGCTGCTGTTGCTGTTCTGGGTGCACTTGCCCTGGCCATTATATGCAAAAAGAAATGTAACAGGGATGATGGTAGGTTTTATTACACACACACACACGCACGTGCATGCACGCAAACGCGCACGGCGCGCACACACACACACACACACACACACACACACACACACACACACACACACACACACACACACACACACACACACACACACACACACACACACACACACACACACACACACACACACACACACACACACACACGTTGTATTGTGGTCTAACACTCTGCTTTTCCAGGTGCTCCAGTGTACCCAGACACATCCAGGAGAACTGAGGTATGATGTAGTGATTGGTGTCGCTTATACAGTGTTATCAAAATACTGTCATCATCATGTAGCATTTATTTAGAAATGTAAATACTACAGGTACAGAACAGAGACTTTTAACATACATATATAATGTTCTTTAACACAGCATATGATTCACGTTTCCACTTGCGGTCTACAACTTCCAAACATGCAACTTCAACAGAATCAGGTCAGAACAATGCAACTTTCTCAATAATTGTGCATGAATGCAGGTATTAGTTTAGTTTAGTTTATTTCAGTCCATTTGTGGTAACATATAGTTAAAATTAATACATAAAAAACTAATTTATAAAGAAAAAACGTCATAACCTTTAGTTACATTAGCATAGTTTGCCTGTTTATTGATTGATTGATTGATTGATTGATTGATTGAAATTTGTATTAGGCAAATTTATAATACTTTTTGTCTAATAATACTTGTTAGTTTATTTTCCTCCGCTTAGTAAATTCAGCGGGTCGTCTCGTCTGATCTGAGGTCGTAAAGCAACGACCTTGCGGACTTGTTTCCGTTGGGGTCCTTGAATTAATTTCATAGACATATATAGTAGCAACCAAACAGTTCAAAAATCAACATGAAAATACAGAGAAAAAATACCACTATGTACAAAAAAAAGCATGAAAAATAAAAAATATATACAAAAAAAAGGGGAGGGGGGTCGTCTGTCTACAGGGAAACTGGTACTAGCTCCTCTTTTGGCCTCCAGAAAGATGAGTTTTTAGGGCTGTTTTGTTTGTTTTATGGGTGGGTGGTACCAGATTGTTGTTTACGCTCCCTCTAGTTTCGTGACTGTGGGTGTCACTAACTTTTTCAAGATATTTATACAGATATGCGGGTATAGGGGGCATTTCGGGCAAATCTGCATTTACAATTTTGAAGACCAGTCCCATTTTTTGTTGTTTAACCCTGTCTTCCACCCTGAGCCAGCCTAGGCTGGCAAAGTGAGTGGGAGAGAGGTGGGTCATGGGCCCCAGTCCGAGAAGTAGTTGAATCAGTTTGTTTTGGGAGGTTTGAAGCTTAGTCTTCAGTGACACTGAGGTGTTGGAGTACCAAGAGGAGCAAGCATAGTCAAAATCTGGTTTTATCTGGTTTAAATGTACAAGATGCAGGTCAGTAGGCCTATCTTTTCAGTGATATAGTACATGCTGGTGGTTGTGATAACAGAGATGACCTGTGCATATAGTCGCTTCCACGTCTATGCTTATTTTCATTTTCATATTTTCTTGCAGCCCAAGGAGGACTTTGCAGCCCAAGGAGGACATCAAGATATGACGTGCACTAACACCTTTCAAGGTGAAGATGATATCTACGAAAACACACAAGTGGCATCTGAATGCTAAAAAACCCAAACAGATATGATGAGTTGTGCAGAATAGTGGATTTAAGCTTATTCTGGTGGCACCATAGACCGTAACAAAAATATGAACATCGTCACGCCCCTGGTTTCTACAGATCGTAAATGAAGCCATATTTTTCAGCGATTTCAAATTCGCCATCTTTCTATATCCGGTCCGAAAAATTGACTCGGAAATTAATAATATTGGTTGGGACCAGAGCGGGGGGTGGGAAATTAATGCTATTGGTTGTGTAGCTTGTCAATCAAAATCATCACAAGGTAGCCATGCCCATCCACTTGAATAGAGCCTAATTGCTTCTGACACCAGCAGGGGTAGCCCTGCTGGTGTCCCTTGGGTGGCACATGTTACCTGGACCACTTTTAGATTATTTTTAGCAGCTGCAAGCTGCTCTAGAAAGAGACAGAGATATCGTCATCCGCGACCCCTATTTCATCCGCGACACCTATTTGTCATTGGCTGTCCTGGCTGTCCTTCACTACTTTAAGCCAATGGGGAGCATTGGGGACACTTCCCCGTTTAAGCCAATGGGGAGACGGCCCGTCGTCCGCAGTACCACCCCTTCCGCCCCCTCCCCTCCCTGAGGAAATCAAGGCTCCTCAGTCCTGAGTGCGGACTACAGAGTTAGCTTAAATGCTAGCGTGCTTCCTCAGACCTAGTTGGACTATTAAGTTATTATTTGGCCTTATTACACGGCTTGGTTGAATGCTCGATTCTGATTGGTCAGTCATCGGTCATTATTTCTGGATAATGACCGATGATAATGACCGGTGAGACCGACGAGGAAACGGTGTAATCAGAGACTCAGAACACCTGCTCATATCAACCTGCGCTGCTTGGTTTTATGCTTTATCCAACATGACAGCCATGTAAACAAACAACCAATGTCATTTACAACTAATCGGCAGTATATAGAATGGGGGGCGAGTGTGTTTTGGGTCAAAGTTTTTTTTTATTTTGTCATTTGTTTTCCGAGGCGAACTTGTCCGCCCAGCCCAATACTTATGGAATACTTTCATTGCCGTAAGCAAGGAAATACTTTGTTTTGTTGTTACTTTTGGGTAAATTTATTTATGTATTTATTAAGTAGCCGTGTAATAAGCGGGATAATGCATGGGGAGGTAGTCATTATTGAAATGTAAAGCCCTTCAGGGCGATTAACCTATCCCTTGCATGTTCACCGTTACCGTTACTAAAATTCGCTATTGTTAGGAAGACTTGTGTGGTGTCTAAAAATGTTGCCACCACCACACCATAAAAAACATAATTAGCATTTAGAGTCGCACAGCTGCCAGGTTTGGCGAGAAACAAGCAGGTCTATGATAACAATCACACACACGCTGACAAGCCGCACACACACGGCGCGCACACACACACACACACACACAGACACACACACACACACACACACACACACACACACACACACACACACACACACACACACACACACACACACACACACACACACAATACAGCATGCAGCTGCTAATAATATGACTGTCAAGTCATATTTCTTCTTGTTTATTGTAGCTTTGTAGTATTTCTGTAATTTTTCTTCTTTTTTTTGTAATCCTTATTTCTCCTAATTTCCTTGTATCACTATTGATGCTGTCACCATGTAGATAGATGCTAGTTATGTTAACCAAATGTACTGTATGCTGTTTACTTTTTCATAATGCTACAGTATATACTATTTATAAATGTCAACTGTAACTTACATTTTTGAGCCGTCCAGAGCAAAATCAGGATTGTCAAGGTACATTATCTAGAATCTTACAAGCAGTGACAATGTTATACTGGTGTGATTCCATGAGAAAAGAGTGGAAAGCAGTCCTTATTGACCGCTTAAACTCATCCTCTGTCATTACAAAGCTATAGGCAACATACACATGTCTTTATATCATGTCCCATCTTGCTGGTATAAATAGTGTTTATTCAAGTAATGATTTAACATTGTTTTGACATGGCCGTGTCAAAGGCAGATGAAGAGTCTACAGTTAATTAATAGATCGGAAGGAAATAAGCTACGCACCTATTGCCTACTTAAAGCCTATGCACAAAGCCCTATGCACAAAGTCTAATGTCATGCTATTGAAATCGGTAGATACACCAACCTATCAGCTGATAGATGTTACTGTACTTTATGCAATGATGGTTCTATTGAATCGGAAGCCCAAGTTCTTTTACACTGTGACCTCTATGCAGACATTCGCTCTGAATTATTTCTTCACCTATCAAAGTATGTTGCACATTTTAATTATTTTGATTAAATAAATAAACTGTATGTAATTTTATAGGTGACAAAGCCTGCCACCTCATTCTTAATAGACGACTTGTCTTTTATGAGTTCCTGTAAATAATTAGTTTTTTATTTAGTTTTTGTATTTAGTTTTATTATTATTATATATAGTACTATAATGTATGTTTTATTAGTTTTTGATGTTTTTTTAGTGTCTCACAACTCCTTGTGATTGGTCCTCAACTCTTTTACTCTGGTATGTGTATTTTGTATTTCAATATGTGTGTTTCTGTTACGGAGTGACACATTAATAAATATATCTATCTATCTACATTTATGTGGATTTTACATTCAACTGGTGAAGACATGATTATGTACAATAAAGGTAATGTTGACCTGCACCCACAGTATCTGTTCTGAACTGTGATTCAAACTAAAAAACAACGTTTTTTTGTGGGAAAAGTTAAGTGTTGAGTGCTTCAATAACAGGGGTCTGCCTCCAGCTCTTTAATAAACAAAAAAACAAAAAATAAATGTTCAGATGGGTTGCCAATTTCATTTAAACTCTAAGAAAGATTAACAGGAGGTCTCTGACCTTTTGGCCAATCACCTTCTAGTTAAGGGCAAATAATAATAGTAATAATAATAATGTATTTTTTTAAATAAGTGGACATGTATAAAAAGTTATCTTTTAATCGTTTCAGGGTCCAGCAGTAATGTTGGAACACATTAAAACTGCCTCTACTTGTAAAACAAGAGTCCTAAAAGCTCCTCCCGGAAGCGGGGCTAACATTTAAATGGTGACTCAAGACCTAAGTGTGTTGTCTTGCATTTGAATGCAGTGGAAGTAAACACTTCCAGCGCTTCCAGATAATATTGAAGTTAATTGCCTTTAATACAAGGATTTGTAGGACGAATTGTACAAATGAACAGAATAGCACAAACATATGTGTTTCCATACAGAGAAAGAACATAAAAATAATGTATGAGAATGATTTAACTATTTCGCAATATTCAGTTTATTTAGAGAAGACATGGGCTATGGAGCAATAAAGTGAATATTTGTGCAGAGAGGAGGCACTCTGCGAAAACTGGGTTTGTCCAACATCTATGACACTGTAAATAAGAAAAAAATAATGACATTAAAATTGTTATGTTATTAATGTGTTAAGGTGGTGCTAGTAGGTCACTAGCAGTGACTCATGATGTCTGAATCGTGTGACAGTGAGCTGTTACTTTGAACTACTACTATTTGATATTTCCATGTTAAGATGCAATGGAATGACATCCATCATTTTGTTAGCTCACTGTTCATGTGATATCCCTTAAAGGACCATGTTTAGCCCACTTACTACAACTCATGGCACAGTATATTGAATTGACATTACTGCAGTCCATTTTCCAAAAGCGTACCTTATCAAAAAATCAAACAAATACCCGTATTTGTTTGATTTTCTAGGAAGCCATTGGATTTCATTAATTTCAGTACAGTATGAAAATGTACTTGAAATTAGATTGAGCTAGGTAATCCAACACACTGAACTTTATTGTGCCCTTATTTTTGTCAAAGTTATATTATTGCGTTTTAAATATATTTTTAAAGTGTGCATTGATTTGAAAAGTGTAAACAAAAATAGTCCCTTATGAGAAAATAATAATTTACCAACCAAATTATATTTTCCATGAGTTTTTATTGATTTAATTATTTAGGTAATTTTAGTAACGTTTTAATGACTATGGAGAAGATTTAAACAAAGGCTAAATCTAAAGCTGAAGCCATTCGTGGTTCTAGGTTTATGTACAGTATTAATATGGCAGAAACTGTAAATAGACAATAAAATACACTGGACCCGCATGATATATACTTTATTCACAAATTGGAGGGAGAGCTGAAGAACCTGCATCACACCTGGGGTTCTATAAAGACGCTGGCCCAGAACAGACAGGAGTGGAGATCCTTTGTTGCTGCCCTACATGCCAGCCGGCATAAAGGTCAGTAAGTAAGTAAGTAAAGCCAAAAATGGATTGATACATGCATGGCTACACTCATGGCTACTGAGTGTAGCTACTCTCTGGGGAGGAACCAGGGGTCTTATGTACGTTTTAATCAATTTTATGCCATAGTCTACTATATGTTTGTGACCAGTTAAACAACAACAATAAAACTGGTGAAACATTCTTCACAGACATCAATGCACCCAGTTGCCACAAATTAAATGCCACACAAAAAAATTACCTCTATAAGACCAATCTTACGTCCCAGAGGCTGCAGCATGCCTACAAATAACCTTCCAATTATAGTCCACCATTATGTATTAGCACCTGTAACCAGCATGCACTGCTGACAGCAGTTTTACCCATTGACAGTATCCCCTTGCATGATGGCATCCAATACTGACACATAAGTTCACCTCATGCCGACAGGGTCAAATATTTGTTGCCATGTGGACTATAAAAGCTTTAGCAAACCTGGTCTTTGAGATGTTGTGCTCCTGACAAGTACTGACTGAGATGTGCAGCGTGGTCCCATAACATGACAGTGGACCTCCAATATAAAATATTTCATATTAAAATATAAGGTGTGGCTTCTGAAACTGTACACAATTATCTCCACCAGCCTGAATAGGCCAGGGGGAGATTATATTTTAGCCAAATGTCCACACAAGTATTGTAGAATTTGACATTTTCTTTGGAATCTGAGCTATTTCTATGGAAGAAAATGCCATATCATGATCATAAAATCCAATCAGCCCCAAATTGGAATCGCTGTTGTGTGTTAAGGGCCCTCTATAGAGCACACCCCCTGAAGCACTTCTGCCACAAATGTGAAAAGTTGAACTGTATGCTGTAGAGAAACCTCCTTGGGTCCTATTTGATGCAACTAACATTTTCCACAGCCCTAGCTGAGATATGCACTCCGAGGAGTGCCACTTTGGAGTTTTCACAAGCTCTGAATCTGGAAGTTTTAGTCACGCAATGTCTTTGGCTGACATCGGAAGTGGTCCAGTCAAGACATTAAATGCAGGGCTGTATTTCTGTCCCAGTCCAGCCCTATTGTATCAAAAGATGGGATAGTTTATATGCATTAATGTATTATTGATGGATATAGCTTACATTTTTACTAATATGCTGGTATTTATTTTCTCAAAGAGGTGATGTCTAATCATGTCTAAAACTTGCCAGTTCTTTCATAATGAAGTGTGTATATATATATATATGCACACACACACACACACACACACACACACACACACACACACACACACACACACACACACACACACACACACACACACACACACACACACACACACACACACACACACACACACACACACACACACACACACACACACACACACACACACACATTACATTACTCTCTCTCATATACCTTATAAACCTTAATGCTTTCCAACTAAGAAATGCTTCCTGTCAGTCAAGGCTATCATGTCACCCGTAAATGGCATTAAGATGGAAAGACTGCCCCTCAGTGGCAGAAATTCAGGCATGATACAGTCAGGTACTGGGCCATATTATGTCCAATTGAACTCAGAATCACTTTATTGTCAGTGTGTACAGTAGAACATAAAAGGACTTGATTGGCTAAGGTGCCACATGAAACATAGGACAATGACAGGACAAAGACACTTACAAGACAAACAATATCAATGTATAGACAGGGCAAATACACCTTCTCAGCCTGTATATTGTCTTGCTCGTATACAATACTCTTTTCACAGATTAAATAAAATAATACAGATTAACCATATTAGGTCATAGCTTTCCACTTCTGCATCATGTGTGCCCCTGGGGAGCACATGATGTTGTTAATAGAGTGATAATAGGCTAATAATCAGTGGTGGACAGTAACGGAGTAAATGTACTTGAGTACTGTACTTGAGTACAGATTCTGAGGATCTGTACTTTACTTGAGTATTAGATTGTTTTGATACGTATTACTCTTACTTGAGTACATTTCCAAGACAAATGTTTTACTTTTACTCGAGTATATTTCTAGGAAGGCTATAAAGTACTGAGTACTTTTAAGCCCACTCCACATCCACAACAATGTTTCGCCATGCATGTTGCAACTCCTTGCAACTAGGCCTACTTGCAACCATTAACCCCAATGGCAGTTGCAAGGAGTTGCATCGGTGTGGTTGACCTTAAAACAGTTTTGTTGCAAGGAGTTGCGACTAGTTGCATTGGTGCGGTTTGGCCTTTAGGTTGGCTGTTTTTTTTCTTCCCTAAAATGCAATTGGCCTAACTTCTGCTCTCACACTAGCCGTGTTTCTGGCTTCCCCCTCCGCTCGCCTCTTTGTTACATCTTGTATGGATGTATAGGAGTAAAAGTATTTAGTTCTGGTTCCTCAGTCATTTCTATATTTGTCTCCGCCAGGCCGAAAGGCATGGCGAGAGAGTATGTTTTCGCCCCTGTCCGTCCGTCCGTCCGTCCGTGTGTCCGTGTGTCCGTCCGTCCGTCTGTGTGTCCTGTCTGTGTGTTAGCACCAAATCTCCGGCACCGTTGGCCCGGTCGCTGCGAAACTGTGCACACACACTCCCTGGATGCCAATTCAGAACCTCTGCCTCAAATTTTTCACATGGGCCTGTTATAGCGCCACCAGGAGGCCGATTTGTGCAAAACCCATTTTTTCCCATTACTCCTACAGTTTTTAACCAAACCTCATGCAAATCGGTACACAGTATCTCTATAGTCATGTGATCAACCCTGATCTGTCCGATCTCCCATATTCCATCCTCATTGGCTAAGGTTACCATCCAAAGTTTGCAGGATTGGTCCGTTTTGAACAAACTGCCTCAAATCATGAACGCAGCTTGCCATTTGCATATAATTGCACACGCACATTCCCACTAGGCCGAGGAAGAAATGGCACTTAAAACTTTTCACATCAGCCTCATGGTGGCGCTATAACAGGCCGATTTGCATTTTTAACTATAACTGCACCGATCTGCGTGAAACTTTGCACGCCTACTCCCTAGAGGCCAAGGAAAAACATCTGCACTGCATTTTTCACATCTGCTTTTTACAGCGCCACCAGGAGGCCGACTTATGTCAAATACATTTTTGGATATTAATCCTTCAGATTTTATCCAAACATCACACAAATCGGTACACAGTATCTCTATAGTCATGTGATCAAGACGCATCTGTCCGATATTTCATATTCCATCCTGATTGACTAAGGTTGACTTCCAAAGTTTGCAGGATTGGTCCGTTTTGAACAAAATGTCTGAAATCATGAACACGGCGTGCGATTTCCGTGAAAATTTGCACGCATATTCCCACTAGGCCGAGGAAGAAATGCCACCCTTTTCACATTGGCCTATTATAGCGCCACCAGGAGGCCACAATAACTTACCTGACCTGGCGGAGACCTGTGCTCCGAGGAGCACTTTTTCTAGTTTTATAGGTGTTTCTGAAGGCTTTGTATAACATCCACAAGCAAGCACATCAGTGCATGCAGTGCAGGTGGTTTCAGAGAGTTACAGTACTTCTCTGAAACAAGAGTTACAAGGTCCTATAAATTCATTGTGAAAACATTACAGCAATTCATTGATATCAAAATTAAGAAATGTACTTCTACTTGTACTTTAAGTATTTTTCAAAGCATGTACTTTGGAATACTTAAGTATATTTTTACTCTTACTTGAGTAACATTTTGACTGAGCTACTTTTACTTATAGTGGAGTGAATTTGACCAAGGAGTATCTGTACTCTTACTCAAGTACTGGGGTCGAGTACTTCGTCCACCTCTGCTAATAATGTGGCTTGATATGAAACTCTCACACTTTAATCACATAGCAAACAGTACAAAATCTATTTTCTGAGCAGCACTTGTTTCGTTTTCACATAAGGCACACACACACACACACACACACACACACACACACACACACACACACACACACACACACACACACACACACACACACACACACACACACACACACACACACACACACACACACACACGAGAGCGCGCACGCGCGCACACACACACACACACACACACACACACACACACACACACACACACACACACACACACACACACACACACACACACACACACACACACACACACACACACACACACACACACACACACACACACACAGGGGCATGACTTCACTTTGTCTTCACTTTGAGGAACTGAGCATTACTTTCCCATTGCTGCTTCTGTAGTGTTTGTGTTTCTTCTTACTTCTTGAACATGTGGAGCCAACAAGACCGAATGATTTTCCTCTTTGGCGGTAAGTGCTTTAGCTTCTTACTAATGGGTCTTTATTTCATTTTTAACCAAAATGATCTGGTCATCATCAGTGATCAGGCTGTCAAGAGAGTCAATAGCTTCAAATCCCTGGGACCACCATTTATTGTCTTAAATGGGGTGTCATTGTAAGCCATAATGCAGAATCCAGAAATCAACTGGGGGAAACTGATGGCCTAGTGGTTAAGGCACATACCACATATAGTCCATGGGCCAAGACCCCACATTTAACAAACCGGTACCACCTGGGTGGGCAAATTCTACTTGTGATTTTTTAAATTCCTACATTATGTTTTTATATGATAGACCTTGCTGACTGGTAGCTTGATAGTGTTTTCACCTCTTAAAATGGACTGCTGTCATCCAAAAACAGGAAAGCGCCTGCCCTGAAAATCATATTCATTTCATTATATCCTCTCCCTGGGGTGTGTCTGCACTACTGGCCCATAGACACCTGTAATGAGCTCCTATGTCATGTTTGAAGTAATTTGTCTAATACACAGTGGTATTTAAGCCGCCATTGGTCGGTTTTCAGGTTTAAATCATTGCAATGTATTTTCCAATTAAGGATACTTTTTCACAAATGCATTTTAAATAATGCATTATAAACATACTTATAATGCATAATAATAACTCATAATTACTAATAATGCTTTATAACAACAATCATGGCACAGAGAATTTTACAATTACTTCTTAGGTCAAGTACTATAATACTTCATAATTACTGGACATGTTCTTGACAAGGATCATAGTGTAGTATAATTCTCATAATAGTACAAAAATATAATAATTGTATAGTTTATTATACTGACAGTTATAATGCATTATAGAGTGATTATAAGTCATCAGAAGTGATCAATGGATCGAAGCTTTAATCTTTAAGTGTTCGTTGCGCCTCCCTTACTTCAGCGTGTTTGTGATCAAATTTGACCGGTCTGTTTTAACTGCTTTTATATGAACACAAAAAACATACATCTTCAATGCATTAACATGTAACATGATGTATTTGTAAAAGAATATTGTAAAAACAAATTCAAAACGAAGACAATACATCCACAACAATGTTTCGCCATGCATGTTGCAAGATGCAACTACTTGCAACTACTTGCAACCATTAACCCCAATGGCAGTTGCAAGGAGTTGCATCGGTGTGGTTGACCTTAAAACAGTTTTGTTGCAAGGAGTTGCGACTAGTTGCATTGGTGCGGTTTGGCCTTTAGGTTGGCTGTTTTTTTTCTTCCCTAAAATGCAATTGGCCTAACTTCTGCTCTCACACTAGCCGTGTTTCTGGCTTCCCCCTCCGCTCGCCTATAAATTAAAGTGCAAAAAGTACATTACAGTATATAAAGTATTTTTTGTCGTTTTTTCATCCTTCAAGGAACATAGTATAAAATTGTTTACAGTACAGTCATTGTCTTTAGTGCAATCAGAATTGTCTTCAGTAAGAGATTCGGTACAAACAGAACAATCAGTTGGAGTACATGTATAAAATGTACATATAAAGCAATGTTGTTTATCCTGAGCTGAGACTTTCACTTTCCACAGCTTATTCATAGTGCTTCAACATCAATTGTTCTTTGTACAGCAGCGGTGCTATATAGCACCTCAACCACCGCAAACAATCACTGAAGAAACAATATCTTTGTGTTTGAATGGACAAAAAAGTGGCAAACTAATTATCCAAAGTAAATACAAGAAATCTAATTCAGTGTTACTAAGGCCACATAGCAAGAGTGTGGTGGGGAGCCCTGAGGCAGTCTCAGACCCAGGAGGCCAGGCGACTCATGGAATTTGACCCTGGATATTTATAACACTTGGATTCTAAGGATCGGTCTGAAAATAATCAGGGACCCCTCTCATCCAATGCACTTTTTGTCAGCACATCTCCTGAGACAGTTCAGGCGATATATTATAACTCTATGAGTTTAGGTCATTAACGTAACTGTGTCCCTTTGGTGTTGTGTATTTGTATTGTATTGTTTTGTTTCCTTTGAGCACACACCAACAAAAAAATCCAAACAATGTTTAATTGAGATATTAATACATTATTATTGAATTCTTGAATATTCTGTGGCAAATTGCACTACTGGTTTAATTTGTATTCTCTGCCATCAGTGATGTCAGTAAAGCAGACCTAGACATGTTGGAGATAAAATAGTAGTGTAGGGGATAACAGCATCTGGAATTATTTTTTTTGACTTTTTGTGAAATATGTTTTTGATGAAAGAAAGACCCATATTCTGATTTCCTGTCTGTCCTCTCCCTACAGCTGCTGTGTTGTTTACATGCAGCAGAAGTGCAGCAGAAGTGATTCTTAATGTGATCGGATACCAAGGGAGTGAAGTTCAAATTCCCTGCCCCTACCAAACGGGCTATGGGTCTAATTACGAGTACTACTTGTGTAATGGAGGCTGTGGCGTTGCTGATGTTCTTATTAAGACCCGAATTGACTGGCCTACTGAGACTGAAGTAATTAAGGAGGGCAGATACTCTATTACTAAAAACAGAGTAGTCACCATCACTGGCCTTCAGCGGAGCGATGCAGGGCAATACTGGTGTGGAGTGAACAAGTACGGGAAAGACCTCTATCATGAAGTACAGGTGGAAGTGGTCCCAGGTAAATATGTTGTTGGAGTTGTTTGACAGACTTATAGTATTTTACCATTGTTATTGGCTACAATATAGAAATAGATTTAATTGGGTTTTAATCCACGCCTCATGGCCATAAAATATAAAACATTTGTACAATTATGTCAGCTTTAGAAGCTTCAGCTGTGCATAATTCTACTCATGTATTTCTCTCTCTTTCTCTTTCTGTGCTGTGACCAAGTGACCACAGTCCAGGGTTACTTGGAAAAACCTATATCCATCAGATGTCCCTACACAGCCAAGCACCAGCTCAGCTTGAAGTATTTCTGCAGAGGAAATCAGCCCTCTACCTGTAAGCAGAATGCACTGGTGACTTCCGACCGCAACAAAGAGGGCCGACTCACTCTGAATGATGACAGAGCAGCAAGAGAGTTCACAGTGAACGTGACCAGTTTGAGCCATGAGGACAATGGGAGGTACCTCTGTGGTTCCCACAGCAACACAAACTTGGACCACTTCTCTGCTCTTCAGCTGGAGGTCAAAGGTGAGAGGGCAGTCATAGCCTGAGTCATATGACAGTGCTTCATTAGCACTGATTACACATGAGAGGGTGCGGACTAATAGCCGACACCAACTCCACCCTCATCTCATTCCTAACCAGCATCAGGGTCCAAAGCTCTGCAGTGTTGCCATGACTCCGCTGTCACGCTACAGAGTGTCCACGTAGTTGGGCCCCCTTCCCCTCCTAGCTGTGCCTTCGGTTGGCTCCCACAGTATCAGTGGGCTTGCAGTGGGTGCCTGACACACCCCGTCAGGCTTTTCCCTCTCTCTCTGACCTTGTCCGTGACCCATAGGAGGGGTCCACGTTTCTGATGTGGTCCTCCAATGTGACATCAAGTGCCATTCGTAGCATTCCTGTGTAGACGCCATCCAGGGCTTTTTCCTGCTGTACTGTCAGCGTTCATGTCTCAGGGAGTACAGCAGTACTCATTCTATTGTAGACACGAACAGTCGTCTCTTGATTTTGTCTCCTGTCTCAGATTTCCACACTCTCCTCATCCCATACAACGCATTCCAGGCAAGTGCCTGAACCTTCAGATCCTGCAGCAAGATATTTGGTGCAAAATCGATGGTTCTGTCCTCCGTGTTGAATGCCATCACTGTTTTTTTGGCACTGAGCTTGAGGCTGATCCTCTTCCCCTCCATTTCTACTATCAGTATAGGCCTATTTCCCTTCCTTTCTCTGCTGTGTCTGAGGGCGGATTCAGACTATGGTCCCGGGTGCGCACCCCGGACCACATGGCAGATGTTGTGGTAGTGTGAACGTAGCGAACCGTTCCTCGTAACGCATCACCGTACCGTACCCGAAACCACCTGGGGAGGTAGTCTCGGGTCCGATTGCTGCGGACTCAGGAACGGAACGCGACAGTGTGAATCCATCCGTACCAAAAGAAGGAAGTGGACTGCTAATCATATATCATTTATATATTTTTTATAATGACGCATGATTTTAGCTGGGTTATACCTTCTCATAGTTCTACTTGAATGTTGACAAGAAATAATAATCCCGCTAGTGTTTGAGTAGCGCGAGCCGTGAAAAATAATAAACAAAAAACACATGTGTAGCGAACGTATATATAAGGATAAATATACCAAGGATTAGTCTGTGACGTCACTGCTAAAATACTGTGGCGAGGTTACTTTTGCTACACTTTGTGTGGTATTGGAGGCGAGTGGGTGAAATAATGCCACAACAAGGATTTATCCAGTCAGGACGTTTTACTGGCAGAACAGCAGGTTTACAGCACAGTCTCATCAGTTTGGCACAATAACAGCATACAGGTAGGCTAGGCTCTCAGTAACTCACTCATACACTGTATAGAGTCTTTGTGGCTGTCGGTCCGCGGTCCCTGGCACAGACGGAGGATAATTCACTCTACGACCATACACCTTGGAAACCGGAAGACAACTGACTAAACAGGCGGGCTACACAGATACACATGGGAACTCGCTGTGTCTGTGAGCCTAAGGAGAACACATTACATCCAGTAAACACACATACAATAGGCTGTAGGCAATACTGTAGCTGGGAATAGGCTGGCATTTGTTCCCGCGTTACAATACCAAGGATGTATCAGTGACGTGACTATCATATTGATAATAACAGAGACACGAGAGAGACGACGTTACATTTTGAGGTTTCAAAGACCAATGCACACACTGCTTTGGTTGTGTATTGTTGTTCTGTTATTATAATAACTCAAGACAACGTCAGGAACACAGTCAAGCTTTATTATTCACTTTAAACTTTTAAGTGACTCTTCTTCTGTGAATGACATTCTGTATCTCCCAAAGCCCCATAGTCAACAGCGCCCCCATGAGGCACATATTTACCATTACTGTTAAATTAAATGGTCTCGGGTGCGCAAGAATCTTGGCCAATGTGAATACTGGCCAGCTGCGAGAGGCCAACCGTACTCGGGAACGCTTCGAATCAATCGGACCCAGTCTGAATCCGCCCTGAGACTAGGGCAATGTCATCTGCATAATCAGTCTGTGATTGGGATGGGATGTACTCCCCGACTCTTCCTCGAAACCAACATGAAACCCAAAGTCTCCTCCCTGCCTCGGATTGTGAGTCTTAGGGCATGGTCCATCGCCACAATAAACAGGATGGGGGTCAGTGTATCACAGTGTAGGATGCATGCAGGAGAGTATCTCAAACTCACGGCATCATGGCATCATGGGTCAGAACGTTGGCTTGAATCCAACTATAGCTTGCCGCCAACGCCTGCACCATCTTCTCAGGAATACCATAGGCCCAGATAATGTCGATGTTTACACACAATAAGGAAAAGTTGAAACATGCAAAGAAACATGTCTGAAGCTTTAAATAGTTTTGATTGTAATTGATTACTGTATACACTATCGATGATATCCATTATACATACAGTACTGCTTGTGTTATAATACCTGTTATAACATAAATAAGGAAAATAAGTCAGCACTGTAGTTCATGATAATAAAAAAAAACTTCTGTTTTCTAGAATGGTGCTGTGTAAAGACGGTGGAGCTGAATGGAACAGAGGGACATCCAATAGATATACAGTGTCCTTATCCACCAAAACACAAGCTTAATGCCAAGTTCTTCTGTAAGGGCGAACACCGCCACAGCTGTGAGGATATTGTGACGAGCGAAAAGACACATCGTGACCTCAGGTTGTCACTGCAAGATAACAACTCTGATTCCAACCAATTCCTGGTCACCATCACAGCGCTGAGAGCACAGGATGCTGGGACATACTGGTGTGGTTCAGATAAGGCATGGAGCGCTGGCAGCTATACCAACATCCACCTGTCAGGTATAAGTCTGAAGAGATATAGATGATCAGTCCTATATTGTGCTGATTAGAGCAATGGTCACTGAGTTATGGCCATCTGAAGTCTTAGACACTGCAGTAGCCCCCCTTATGTGTGCAATTTAGGTTTTATGGTGTGACTATTCTCATGCCAGACCCCTGAGCAGTGTTTGTGCCAAGTCTGGCGTGAATCAGAGCAACGGTGTGCCTTGCAAGTCAGGATGCTACGTTTGCGACGTCTACCGTCCACCATCGGTCCACCATCCACCCACCCTCTAGGCAATTTGTATGTGGGATGTAGTTGTATGTAAATTAATCTATGTACATTATAACTGAATGGGTTCAGTCATAGGGAGTTAAGAGCAAATTTATATTTTATATATTTTATGACTGTGTGTTTGCCCAAAACAACAGGTTTTCAAATTAAAAACGTGACTCGATATGTATGTTCTCCATCAGTCTTACCACAGACTAGTACTGTGGACACAACCTCCTATGAAGTCTCTGTGACACCTGTAACAGGTACAGAATGTGTATAAACTGTAATAGTCATTATTATTAGTGTGAGTCACCTGTCAGGTATGAATCTGAAAAGCTTTACCACCCAGAGGGAATATTATAGATTTTCAGGCCGCGTGATCAGTCCTATATTGCGCTGATCAGAACAGAGTTACGGCCATTTGACGTCTTAGACACTGCTGCAGCACCCCATATGTGTGCAATTTAGTTTTTTTGGTGTGACTATTATCACGCCAGAACAGTGTTTGTGCCAGGTATGGTATCAGAGCAACGTGTGGCCCCTGGGGGCCAGTGACAGCAGTAAGCTGGGTTGTACAACGTGGCCCCTGGCAGCAGTAAGCTGGGTTGTACAATGTGGTCCCTGGCAGCAGTAAGCTGGGTTGTACAATGTGGCCCCTGGCAGCAGTAAGCTGGGTTGTACAATGTGGCCCTTGGTGTGACAATTCTCATGGCAGACCCCTGAACAGTGTTTGTGCCAAGTTGGGTGTGGATCAGAGCAACGGTGTGCCTCGCAAGTCAGGATGTTACCGTCCACCCCCCCCCCCCGCCCCCCAGGCAATTTGAATTCAAAATTCAGTGGGTTCAGTGATTAGGAGTTAAAAGCAAATTTATATTTTGACATTTGACTGTGTCATATGACTGTGTACTCACTAAAAACGTGACACAATGTGTATGTTTTCCAACAGTCTCCTTACCACAGACTACTACTGTGTACACAACAGGTACAGTATGTCTATATACTTGTCATTATTATTACTGTGTTTACCTATAGACAACCACAATAGCAATTACCTCTGCCAATTGTGTTGGGTGGAGGTTATGTTTTTGCACCATACAAACAGATTAGCATGAAATCTTGTTGAAATGTTTGTCATGGGGAAACATTTGCAAGTGAACTCAGCTCAGCCTCTGAGCCATTTTCAATATTTTAAATGATATTTAATTATGACTACACTATATATGCTAAATTAATACTTTATTATACAACTTAGTCATTCAAACCACAATGAAATTAATTTATTAAACATTTAACATTTTATTACATTTTTACCGGCTTTCCCAAAAGCGGACGTGGCATGTGCATGGAACCACACTTTATGGAAAAGTTGCCTCCATGGTGGAGATCTGTGCTGCACTGAGCATATATATTTTCTAGTTGCACTTATTTTATATTAAAAGTTTGTCTCTCAGTTATACCCTCTGTTTATGTTAGTTTAAATTGTTGTCAGTGACATAGAAAGTGAACCAACTACTGTATTATCTATTTCCAGATGGTCTGCTCATTAAGTATGTGGTATTCATTGTTCCTGCTGCTGTTGCTGTTCTGGGTGCACTTGCCCTGGCCATTATATGCAAAAAGAAATGTAACAGGGATGATGGTAGGTTTTATTACACACACACACACGCACGTGCATGCACGCAAACGCGCACGGCGCGCACACACACACACACACACACACACACACACACACACACACACACACACACACACACACACACACACACACACACACACACACACACACACACACACACACACACACACACACACACACACACACACACACACACACACACACACGTTGTATTGTGGTCTAACACTCTGCTTTTCCAGGTGCTCCAGTGTACCCAGACACATCCAGGAGAACTGAGGTATGATGTAGTGATTGGTGTCGCTTATACAGTGTTATCAAAATACTGTCATCATCATGTAGCATTTATTTAGAAATGTAAATACTACAGGTACAGAACAGAGACTTTTAACATACATATATAATGTTCTTTAACACAGCATATGATTCACGTTTCCACTTGCGGTCTACAACTTCCAAACATGCAACTTCAACAGAATCAGGTCAGAACAATGCAACTTTCTCAATAATTGTGCATGAATGCAGGTATTAGTTTAGTTTAGTTTATTTCAGTCCATTTGTGGTAACATATAGTTAAAATTAATACATAAAAAACTAATTTATAAAGAAAAAACGTCATAACCTTTAGTTACATTAGCATAGTTTGCCTGTTTATTGATTGATTGATTGATTGATTGATTGATTGAAATTTGTATTAGGCAAATTTATAATACTTTTTGTCTAATAATACTTGTTAGTTTATTTTCCTCCGCTTAGTAAATTCAGCGGGTCGTCTCGTCTGATCTGAGGTCGTAAAGCAACGACCTTGCGGACTTGTTTCCGTTGGGGTCCTTGAATTAATTTCATAGACATATATAGTAGCAACCAAACAGTTCAAAAATCAACATGAAAATACAGAGAAAAAATACCACTATGTACAAAAAAAAGCATGAAAAATAAAAAATATATAAAAAAAAAAGGGGAGGGGGGTCGTCTGTCTACAGGGAAACTGGTACTAGCTCCTCTTTTGGCCTCCAGAAAGATGAGTTTTTAGGGCTGTTTTGTTTGTTTTATGGGTGGGTGGTACCAGATTGTTGTTTACGCTCCCTCTAGTTTCGTGACTGTGGGTGTCACTAACTTTTTCAAGATATTTATACAGATATGCGGGTATAGGGGGCATTTCGGGCAAATCTGCATTTACAATTTTGAAGACCAGTCCCATTTTTTGTTGTTTAACCCTGTCTTCCACCCTGAGCCAGCCTAGGCTGGCAAAGTGAGTGGGAGAGAGGTGGGTCATGGGCCCCAGTCCGAGAAGTAGTTGAATCAGTTTGTTTTGGGAGGTTTGAAGCTTAGTCTTCAGTGACACTGAGGTGTTGGAGTACCAAGAGGAGCAAGCATAGTCAAAATCTGGTTTTATCTGGTTTAAATGTACAAGATGCAGGTCAGTAGGCCTATCTTTTCAGTGATATAGTACATGCTGGTGGTTGTGATAACAGAGATGACCTGTGCATATAGTCGCTTCCACGTCTATGCTTATTTTCATTTTCATATTTTCTTGCAGCCCAAGGAGGACTTTGCAGCCCAAGGAGGACATCAAGATATGACGTGCACTAACACCTTTCAAGGTGAAGATGATATCTACGAAAACACACAAGTGGCATCTGAATGCTAAAAAACCCAAACAGATATGATGAGTTGTGCAGAATAGTGGATTTAAGCTTATTCTGGTGGCACCATAGACCGTAACAAAAATATGAACATCGTCACGCCCCTGGTTTCTACAGATCGTAAATGAAGCCATATTTTTCAGCGATTTCAAATTCGCCATCTTTCTATATCCGGTCCGAAAAATTGACTCGGAAATTAATAATATTGGTTGGGACCAGAGCGGGGGGTGGGAAATTAATGCTATTGGTTGTGTAGCTTGTCAATCAAAATCATCACAAGGTAGCCATGCCCATCCACTTGAATAGAGCCTAATTGCTTCTGACACCAGCAGGGGTAGCCCTGCTGGTGTCCCTTGGGTGGCACATGTTACCTGGACCACTTTTAGATTATTTTTAGCAGCTGCAAGCTGCTCTAGAAAGAGACAGAGATATCGTCATCCGCGACCCCTATTTCATCCGCGACACCTATTTGTCATTGGCTGTCCTGGCTGTCCTTCACTACTTTAAGCCAATGGGGAGCATTGGGGACACTTCCCCGTTTAAGCCAATGGGGAGACGGCCCGTCGTCCGCAGTACCACCCCTTCCGCCCCCTCCCCTCCCTGAGGAAATCAAGGCTCCTCAGTCCTGAGTGCGGACTACAGAGTTAGCTTAAATGCTAGCGTGCTTC
Source organism: Gymnoscopelus braueri (assembly GCF_963280865.1). Taxonomy (NCBI): domain Eukaryota; kingdom Metazoa; phylum Chordata; class Actinopteri; order Myctophiformes; family Myctophidae; genus Gymnoscopelus; species Gymnoscopelus braueri. The sequence continues at coordinate 36,208,599 of NC_137604.1, forward strand.
CTCAGACCTAGTTGGACTATTAAGTTATTATTTGGCCTTATTACACGGCTTGGTTGAATGCTCGATTCTGATTGGTCAGTCATCGGTCATTATTTCTGGATAATGACCGATGATAATGACCGGTGAGACCGACGAGGAAACGGTGTAATCAGAGACTCAGAACACCTGCTCATATCAACCTGCGCTGCTTGGTTTTATGCTTTATCCAACATGACAGCCATGTAAACAAACAACCAATGTCATTTACAACTAAACGTTGCTAAGGCAAATCGGCAGTATATAGAATGGGGGGCAAGTTTTTTTTTATTTTGTCATTTGTTTTCCGAGGCGAACTTGTCCGCCCAGCCCAATACTTATGGAATACTTTCATTGCCGTAAGCAAGGAAATACTTTGTTTTGTTGTTACTTTTGGGTAAATTTATTTATGTATTTATTAAGTAGCCGTGTAATAAGCGGGATAATGCATGGGGAGGTAGTCATTATTGAAATGTAAAGCCCTTCAGGGCGATTAACCTATCCCTTGCATGTTCACCGTTACCGTTACTAAAATTCGCTATTGTTAGGAAGACCTGTGTGGTGTCTAAAAATGTTGCCACCACCACACCATAAAAAACATAATTAGCATTTAGAGTCGCACAGCTGCCAGGTTTGGCGAGAAACAAGCAGGTCTATGATAACAATCACACACACGCTGACAAGCCGCACACACACGGCACACACACACACACACACACACACACACACACACACACACACACACACACACACACACACACACACACAATACAGCATGCAGCTGCTAATAATATGACTGTCAAGTCATATTTCTTCTTGTTTATTGTAGCTTTGTAGTATTTCTGTAATTTTTCTTCTCTTTTTTGTAATCCTTATTTCTCCTAATTTCCTTGTATCACTATTGATGCTGTCACCATGTAGATAGATGCTAGTTATGTTAACCAAATGTACTGTATGCTGTTTACTTTTTCATAATGCTACAGTATATACTATTTATAAATGTCAACTGTAACTTACATTTTTGAGCCGTCCAGAGCAAAATCAGGATTGTCAAGGTACATTATCTAGAATCTTACAAGCAGTGACAATGTTATACTGGTGTGATTCCATGAGAAAAGAGTGGAAAACAGTCCTTATTGACCGCTTAAACTCATCCTCTGTCATTACAAAGATATAGGCAACATACACATGTCTTTATATTATGTCCCATCTTGCTGGTATAAATAGTGTTTATTCAAGTAATGATTTAACATTGTTTTGACATGGCCGTGTCAAAGGCAGATGAAGAGTCTACAGTTAATTAATAGATCGGAAGGAAATAAGCTACGCACCTATTGCCTACTTAAAGCCTATGCACAAAGCCCTATGCACAAAGTCTAATGTCATGCTATTGAAATCGGTAGATACACCAACCTATCAGCTGATAGATGTTACTGTACTTTATGCAATGATGGTTCTATTGAATCGGAAGCCCAAGTTCTTTTACACTGTGACCTCTATGCAGACATTCGCTCTGAATTATTTCTTCACCTATCAAAGTATGTTGCACATTTTAATTATTTTGATTAAATAAATAAACTGTATGTAATTTTATAGGTGACAAAGCCTGCCACCTCATTCTTAATAGACGACTTGTCTTTTATGAGTTCCTGTAAATAATTAGTTTTTTATTTAGTTTTTGTATTTTGTTTTATTATTATTATATATAGTACTATAATGTATGTTTTATTAGTTTTTGATGTTTTTTTAGTGTCTCACAACTCCTTGTGATTGGTCCTCAACTCTTTTACTCTGGTATGTGTATTTTGTATTTCAATATGTGTGTTTCTGTTACGGAGTGACACATTAATAAATATATCTATCTATCTACATTTATGTGGATTTTACATTCAACTGGTGAAGACATGATTATGTACAATAAAGGTAATGTTGACCTGCACCCACAGTATCTGTTCTGAACTGTGATTCAAACTAAAAAACAACGTATTTTTGTGGGAAAAGTTAAGTGTTGAGTGCTTCAATAACAGGGGTCTGCCTCCAGCTCTTTAATAAACAAAAAAACTAAAAATAAATGTTCAGATGGGTTGCCAATTTCATTTAAACTCTAAGAAAGATTAACAGGAGGTCTCTGACTTTTTGGCCAATCACCTTCTAGTTAAGGGCAAATAATAATAGTAATAATAATAATATATTTTTTTAAATAAGTGGACATGTATAAAAAGTTATCTTTTAATCGTTTCAGGGTCCAGCAGTAATGTTGGAACACATTAAAACTGCCTCTACTTGTAAAACAAGAGTCCTAAAAGCTCCTCCCGGAAGCGGGGCTAACATTTAAATGGTGACTCAAGTCCTAAGTGTGTTGTCTTGCATTTGAATGCAGTGGAAGTAAACACTTCCAGCGCTTCCAGATAATATTGAAGATAATTGCCTTTAATACAAGGATTTGTAGGACGAATTGTACAAATGAACAGAATAGCACAAACATATGTGTTTCCATACAGAGAAAGAACATAAAAATAATGTATGAGAATGATTTAATATTCAGTTTATTTAGAGAAGACATGGGCTATGGAGCAATAAAGTGAATATTTGTGCAGAGAGGAGGCACTCTGCGAAAACTGGGTTTGTCCAACATCTATGACACTGTAAATAAGAAAAAAAGAATGACATTAAAATTGTCATGTTATTAATGTGTTAAGGTGGTGCTAGTAGGTCACTAGCAGTGACTCATGATGTCTGAATCGTGTGACAGTGAGCTGTTACTTTGAACTACTACTATTTGATATTTCCATGTTAAGATGCAATGGAATGACATCCATCATTTTGTTAGCTCACTGTTCATGTGATATCCCTTAAAGGACCATGTTTAGCCCACTTACTACAACTCATGGCACAGTATATTGAATTGACATTACTGCAGTCCATTTTCCAAAAGCGTACCTTATCAAAAAATCAAACAAATACCCGTATTTGTTTGATTCTCTAGGAAGCCATTGGATTTCATTAATTTCAGTACAGTATGAAAATGTACTTGAAATTAGATTGAGATAGGTAATCCAACACACTGAACTTTATTGTGCCCTTATTTTTGTCAAAGTTATATTATTGCGTTTTAAATATATTTTTAAAGTGTGCATTGATTTGAAAAGTGTAAACAAAAATAGTCCCTTATGAGAAAATAATAATTTACCAACCAAATTCTAATTTCCATGAGTTTTTATTGATTTAATTATTTAGGTAATTTTAGTAACGTTTTAATGACTATGGAGAAGATTTAAACAAAGGCTAAATCTAAAGCTGAAGCCATTCGTGGTTCTAGGTTTATGTACAGTATTAATATGGCAGAAACTGTAAATAGACAATAAAATACACTGGACCCGCATGATATATACTTTATTCACAAATTGGAGGGAGAGCTGAAGAACCTGCATCACACCTGGGGTTCTATAAAGACGCTGGCCCAGAACATACAGGAGTGGAGATCCTTTGTTGCTGCCCTACATGCCAGCCGGCATAAAGGTCAGTAAGTAAGTAAGTACAAATTGCCAAAAATGGATTGATACATGCATGGCTACACTCATGGCTACTGAGTGTAGCTACTCTCTGGGGAGGAACCAGGGGTCTTATGTACGTTTTAATCCATTTTATGCCATTGTCTACTATATGTTTGTGACCAGTTAAACAACAACAATAAAACTGGTGAAACATTCTTCACAGACATCAATCCACCCAGTTGCCACAAATTAAATGCCACACAAAAAAACTACCTCTATAAGACCAATCTTATGTCCCAGAGGCTGCAGCATGCCTACAAATAACCTTCCAATTATAGTCCACCATTATGTATTAGCACGTGTAACCAGCATGCACTGCTGACAGCAGTTTTACCCATTGACAGTATCCCCTTGCATGATGGCATCCAATACTGACACATAAGTTCACCTCATGCCGACAGGGTCAAATATTTGTTGCCATGTGGACTATAAAAGCTTTAGCAAACCTGGTCTTTGAGATGTTGTGCTCCTGACAAGTACTGACTGAGATGTGCAGCGTGGTCCAATAACATGACAGTGGACCTCCAATATAAAATATTTCATATTAAAATATAAGGTGTGGCCTCTAAAACTGAACACAAGTATCTCCACCAGGCTGAATAGGCCAGGGGGAGATTATGTTTAGCCAAATGTCCACACAAGTATTGTAGAATTTGACATTCTCTTTGGAATCTGAGCTATTTCTATGAAAAAAATGCCATATTATCATGATCATAAAATCCAATCAACCCCAACTTGGAATTGCTGTGTGTGTTAAGGGCCCTCTATAGAGCACACCTCCTAAAGCACTTTCACTTCTGACACAAATGTGAAAAGTTGAACTGTATTCTGTAGAAAAGCCTCCTTGGGTCCTATTAGCTGCAACCCACATCTTCCACAGCCATAGCTGAGATATGCACTCCGAGTGCCACTCTGGAGTTTTCACAAGCTCTGAATCTGTAGTTTGAAGTTTTAGTCACTCAATGTCTTTGGCTGACATCAGAAGTGGTCCAGTCAAGACATTAAATGCAGGGCTGTATTTCTGTCCCAGTGCAGCCCTATTGTATGTAAAGATGGGATAGTTAATATGCATTAATATATTATTGATGGATATAGATTACATTTTTACTAACATGCTGGTATTTATTTTCTCAAAGAGGTGACACACACACACACACACACACACACACACACACACACACACACACACACACACACACACACACACACACACACACACACACACACACACACACACACACACACACACACACACACACACACACACACACACACACACACACACACACACACACACACACACATACATACCTTATAAACCGTAATACTTTCCAACTAAGAAATGCTTCCTGTCAGTCAAGGCTCTCATGTCACCCGTAAATGCCATTAGGATGGAAAGACTGCCCCTCAGTGGCAGAAATTCAGGCATGATACAGTCAGGCACTGGGCCATATTATGTCCAATTGAACTCAGAATCACTTTATTGTCACTGAGTAGGACATAAAAGGACTTGATTGGCTAAGGTGCCACATGAAACATAGGACAATGACAGGACAAAGACACTTAGAAGACAAACAATAACAATGTATAGACAGGGCAAATACACCTTCTCAGCCTGTATATTGTCCTGCTATTGTGTATACAATTCTCTTATTACAGATTAAGTAAAATAATACAGATTAACCATATTAGGTCATAGCTTTCCACTTCTGCATCTGAAGTTGTTAATAGAGTGATAATAGGCTAATAATGTGGCTTGATATGAAACTCTTATTACACTTGATCACATGGCAAACAGTACAAAACCTATTTCCTGAGCAGCACTTGTTTCGTTTTCACATGTTGTACGGCACACACACACACACACACACACACACACACACACACACACACACACACACACACACACACACACACACACACACACACACACACACACACACACACACACACACACACACACACACACACACACACGCACACACACACACGCACACACACACACACACACACACACAGGGGCACAACTTCACTTTGTCTTGAGGAACTGAGCATTACTTTCACATTGCTGCTTCTATAGTGTTTGTTTTTCTTCTTACTTCTTGAACATGTGGAGCCAACAAGACCTAATGCTTTTCCTCTTTGGTGGTAAGTGCTTTAGCTTCTTACTAATGGGTCTTTATTTCATTTTAAACCAAAATGATCTGGTCATCATCAGTGATCAGGCTGTCAAGAGAGTCAATAGCTTCAAATCCCTGGGACCACCATTTCTTGTCTTAAATGGGGTGTCATTGTAAGCCATAATGCAGAATCCAGAAAGCCCATCATCAACTGGGGGAAATTGATGGCCTAGTGGTTAAGGCACATACCACATATAGTCCATGGGCCAAGACCCCACATTTAACAAACCGGTACCACCTGGGTGGGCAAATTCTACTTGTGATTTTTTAAATTCCTACATTATGTTTTTATATGATAGACCTTGCTGACTGGTAGCTTGATAGTATTTTCACCTCTTAAAATGGACTGCTGTCATCCAAAAACAGGAAAGCGCCTTCCCTCAAAATCATATTTATTTCATTATATCCTCTCCCTGGGGTGTGTCTGCATTACTGCCCCATAGACACCTGTAATAAGCTCCTATGTCATGTTTGAAGTAATTTGTCTAATACACAGTGGTATTTAAGCCGCCATTGGTCGGTTTTCAGGTTTAAATCATTGCAATGTACAGTATTTTCCAATTAAGGATACTTTTTCACAAATGCATTTTATATAATGCATTATAAACATACTTATAATGCATAATAATAACTCATAATTACTAATAATGCTTTATAACAACAATAATGGCACAAAGAATTTTACAATTACTTCTTAGGTCAAGTACTATAATACTTCATAAGTACTGGACATGTTCTTGACAAGGATCATAGTGTAGTATAATTCTCATAGTAGTACAAAAATATAATAATTGTATAGTTTATTATACTGATAGTTATAATGCATTTTAGAGTGATTATAAGTCATCAGAAGTGATCAATGGATCGATGCTTTAATCTTTCAGTGTTTGTTGCGCCTCCCTTACTTCAGTGTGTTTGTGATCAAATTTGACCGGTCTGTTTTAACTGCTTTTATATGAACACAAAAACCATACATCTTCAATGCATCAACATGTAACATGATGTATTTGTAAAAGAATATTGTAAAAACAAATTCAAAACGAAGACAATACTTTTTCATTTATTTAAGTTTTTTGCAAAAATGAAACAAATAAAAACTAGAAAAAGTGCTCCTCGGACTCGGAGCACAGGTCTCCGCCAGGTCAAGTAGGTTAGTGTGGGCCATGTTCGGAATTCGCCAATCAGGCTGGGATGTGAAAAATCGGATGGATCGGACGGATTTGTCTTGATCACTTGACTAAATAGATAATAAATATTGATTCGCATGATGTTTGGACAACATTTGTAGGAGTAATATATATATATTTTTAAGATAGATGTCAATCTTAGCAAATCAGTTGGAATATGAAAAATCAAACAGATCCATCTTGATCACATTATACACTATATATCGTGTATCGATTTGAGTGAAATGTGGATAACATCTGAAGGATGATAACACCTGGTGGCGCTGGAAAAGGCAGATGTGAAAAATGCAGGGCAAAGGTTTTTCCTTGGCCTCTATGGAGTGCACATACAAAGTTTTACACAGATCCGTGCAGTTATAGGAAAAACATAAATCGTCCTGTGCCACCATGAGGCTGATTTGAAAAGTGACATTTCTTCCTTGGCCTATACGAATGTGCTTGCAAAGTTTCATGGAAATTGCACGCTCTGTTCATAATTTGAGGCATTTTGTTCAAAACCGAGCAGTCCTGCAAACTTTGGAAGCCATTCTTAGCCAATCAAGATGGAATATGAAGAATCTGAAAGACCCGTTTTGTTTAATGACTATAGAGATACTGTGTACCGATTTGATGTTTGGATAAAATCTGTAGGAGTACTGTCAAAAAATGTGTTTTGCAAAAAGCGGCCTCCTGGTGGCACTATAACAGGCCCATGTGAAAATTCGGGGGAGAGGTTCTGAATTGGCATCCAGGGAGTGTGTGTGCACAGTTTCGCTGCGATCAAGCCAATGGTGCCGGAGATAAGCTGTCCACAGACGGACGGGGCGACGGACACACACACACAGGCACACGGACGGACGGACAGGGTGCAAAACATAGTCTCGGCCATGCCTTTCGTTCTGGCGGAGACAATAAAGTAAAAAATAAATCTGTTAAATAATCTATTGCTTAGATGCATATTATAGACATGATGCAAACCGATTTGTATTTATTTTCCAGTTGACACATTTAGAGCTGGATATGGTAGGTTCTTTGGGGGGGTTGGTCGTTTCGGGAAGTGTGTCACTGATACCATTTCATTTTTAAAAACACATTTATTAGATTTATAAGACATTTAAGAAGATTAAAGAGATCAATATTTGGCTTTTCTCCAGAATGCCTCATAATTGTCACAAAAACAAACAAAAAAGAAAAGCAAAAAGAACTAGAAAAAGTGCTCCTCGGAGCACAGGTCTCCGCCAGGTCAGGTAGGTTATTGTGGCCTCCTGGTGGTGCACTGGTGCTATAATAGACCAATGTGAAAAGGGTGGCATTTCTTCCTCTGCCTAGAATGTGCGTGGAAATTTTCACGGAAATCGCACGCTGATGCTGCGTTCATGATTGGAGACATTTTGTTCTAAACGGAACAATCCTGCAAACTTTGGAAGCCAACCTTAGCCAATCAGGATGGAATATGAAATATTGGACAGATCTGTCTTGATCACATGACTATAGAGATAGGCCTACTGTGTACCGATTTGAGTGATGTTTGGATAAAATCTGTAGGTGTAATATAAAAAAATGGGTTTTGCACAAATCGGCCTCCTGGTGGCGCTATAACAGGCCCATGTGAGAAATTTGGGTCCGAGGTTCTGAATTGGCATCCAGGGAGTGTGTGTGCACAGTTTCGCAGCGACCGGGCCAATGGTGCCGGAGATTATCTGTACACAGACAGAATGACGGACGGACGGACGGACGGACAGGGGGTAAAACATACTCTCGCCATGCCTTTTGCCTGGCGGAGACAAAAATGCAGAATCTCTGTGTGCTTGTGTTTAGTGTGCGTGCCTGCTTGTGTGCGTGCGTGCGTGCGTGCTTCGCTGCAGATGGAAAAAGATGCCGTTTAGTTCTTGACTTGAGATGAGAAGTGTCCTAGGTGAATGCATCGCTGGTATAATTTCACTTTTGGCAAGTTTTCACACGTATTTTTTCTCTGACGGTGTGAAACTAACAAGAGGCTCAATTCTCTGAATATCTGACCACAAGAGGGAGGAGCAGGAAACATTGTTGTGGCTGCATTTATATTTAACCCTTAAAGAAGTCATAGACGTCTATTAGACTATGATGAAACAAAACAATACAAAAATAATAAATGCAGTGAATTTAACTCCTCCAAACATGTAATCAGTGGTGTCTAGAAAATCTTAAAATCCTAAAACAATTGGGTTCTCTAGACTCTACAGAACCCAGTAATTCTAAGATACTGTAATTTGAACAGATTTTCTAATCAGGTTGATTGATTGATTGATTGATTGATTAAATGAATACTTTATTCAGAAAGACATGGTAAAAGTACATGGAAGTACAATTCACAATACAAGGGCCTCTAAGCTGGATCGCTCATAAAAGCACTTGGCTTATTTAAAATGAGATCCCCGTGCACTCAAATCATGAGGTTGCATCAAACACATAAGGATAATCTTCATGCCCACACTACAACATTTTAAAACAATTGCACATCAAACGCTACAGGATGTCCACACATTTCCTGCATCAGCTCTCTTATGCACTCGTACAGGTTTTTCTTTTCTTTCTTTGTGGTCACATGTCTAAAGTCTGTCACGGTGCTTGCAGCTGCCATATGGTTTACTTACAAAACAATGCTTGTGACTCCAGCAGACATTGTGTCCTGATTCACTAAGCTTGGTTATGCACATATTTTATTCTTATGCGCAAATAAACACGTTTCCACCAACAGAGTCATTCATTTAAAAAGGGGGGAAAAAATACGTGCGGTTTTGACGTAGGTACGTTCAAACTCACATCTACTCTGGGGCGGTCTGTCTTATTAACAGCAAACCATGCGTAGCTGTTATTATTCTTCATGCAAAATCAATTGCAATGGTGCCAAACTACAAATAAGATATTTATGTGTCCAACATGAGTCATAAAAGAAAATATATATATCTGTTATATCGATTATCTATTGCTTGGATGTATATTATAGATGATGCAAACTGACTTATATTTATTTTTCAGTTGACACATTTAGCGCTGGATATAATTATAGGTCCCTCTGCCTGTTTGTCGGTTCTGCCAGTGTGTGTGGCCACACTAGGCTATATTATTATTGTTATAATATAATAGTATTATTAGGTTAAACTTAGTCAACTTCTTATTCTCATTACGCATGAGAGCATTACTTTATTAACATTCAGCTGATCCATGCACAATCGAGGGATTTGCTTCCAGACAGAGCAGATGTACAAGTTGTCAAGGCAGTGCAACACGAAAGCTTGCAGATCTGTTTTACACATTGCATGCTTCCGGTTGCCTTGTATGGTGTTAAATGGGGTGTGGTGTGGAGCAATGCATATGATCTACAGTACAAGGGAACTGCTCTTGATTATACGATAAGACTGGGATTCATCATGAGATACACAGTGATCCACACAAATCAAGGCACGTCAGATTTTACTTATAAAATGTACACCAGACTTTACACTCAATTATAGATGGACATTTAGGAACATCTTTGTGAATGAGACCCATTGTTTCAGACACATCACAGAAGCAGCTCTCTACACACTTCACTCTTGTAAACAATCTTTGATAATCATCAAAGTTGCACTAATGTGTCCGTGAACATGCCAAGGACCCCCATATCCTCTCACGGAAAGAGGCCATTTTGTGGATATACTTGATTTTGAAAATGCTTGAACAATTTTGAAGCTTTTTCTAATTATGGCACGCCCAATTTGTCTTTCCTTTCCTTTTTAATTGTACTCTGCATTTCAATTACCCCACCACACACACACACGCACACGCACACGCACACGCACACGCGCGCACACACACACACACACACACACACACACACACACACACACACACACACACACACACACACACACACACACACACACACACACACACACACACACACATACACACACACATACATACACACACACACACACACACACACACACACACATACACACACACACACACACACACACACACACACACACACACACACACACACACACACACACACAGACACACACAGACACACACACACACACACACACACACACACACACAACCGTTTTCAGGTGGCAGCCATATTGGATTGGCTGCTATGGTGACCCCGAAGTTTGCCAGCTCGGGCGCCCTGGTTTAATCATTCAAGTACAACCAGGGCTACATCATTCCATACTTTATCTGGTCGTATTCTGGTTCTTCATGTCGTAAAATCGTGTTTTGAGAACATTTAAGGGTGTGTTATTTAAATGACGCTCGGTTTCAGCCGTGGCATTTATCAAAGCTCCAACCAAATGTACGCTAGGATTGGCTGTGTAAGACTCTATTAAGACTTAATATATTAAGTCCATGTATGGGATGCAGTGAGTTGCAGGTTTGATTCCCGAGCCTGACGACCTTTGCTGCGTGTCACCCCCGGTCTCTCTCCCTCTTTCCTGTCACTCTCCACTATCTAAAAAAGGCAGAAAGACCCAAAAATATGTGCATTTTACAGAGCTGCAGTGTTTGAAAATTCTTTATCACAGTGTGGTATGGAAACTCATCAGCCGATGAAAGTAGCTTATAAGTAGTACGGTAGTATCAAATATAATTGGTAAAGATTTGCCCTGCATCTGTGATATTTACAGAGCTGAGCTGGTCATATGAATGGTCATGCTGGGCCCAGGCCCAGGGAGGCAGCCCAAAGGTCAGGACGGCCCACTAGAAAATTGGGCCAACTAAGACCCATTTAGTGCGGACTGGAAACAAAAATCAGCCCACATACAGGTGTTATTGTTTTATAAAAATACTAAAGAAGTGAAAACACATAAATCAGCTCATCAGTCAGCCTGCCAAATAAATACAAGCTAAAGGAGGAACTGCAGACAAAAAGAGAGAAGTATGACTGCTGTGCATTTTATCAATCTTACTATCAGGGCCGGACAGGAAACCAAAATACCGGATAGAAAAAAAAAAAATTAATAAGGTTTCTGTGGGCAGGAAGCCACCCCTTTGGGTCATACATAGTTGAAAAACACTAGCCTGATTATCAGCCTGAAGCTGCGTGGAACTTCAGTCTGAAATTGGCTCCGGTGTCGGCGATTACAAGGGGGAGGGAGGGGATTTAGAATTTCCCTAAACCAATCACAAGAGATCCACGGATCCTCCTACATCTGACGTCATAGCACAGCTTGCTTTAGCAGATATTTGCTGATTGGCTTGTCGTTAGACCCACCCCCATCTCCGACTCCCATTGGACGGTACATTTTGTACCGAATAAATCAGGTTCACATTTCAACATCAGACCAAGAAGGGCAGTCCACTCAGAGAGTGGGCGGGGTCTATGGTCTGGAACCAGGCTAGAAAAACACTGAATGACGAGAATTGCTGTTACAATAAAACAACTTATTTGCATACACACAGTATGCACATTACAGCCTTCACTATGTATAAGTTAAGCATTTCCTGTTATGCCATCCTCATATAGCCTGTAGATCTAGCCTATAACAGATACATTCTCAGATCATTATAGACAACCCTATTGTTTTCTATACTTTAGCTAACTAGCCAAAGATTGCATTAGATTAGAAATTATTACATGCAGACACATTTTTGCACGCAATCATGTTCATACTTCACCCATTCATAATACATTTTTGTATACTGCTTTTGCATAATACTGTTGCATAATACTGTTGTGTGACACTGCAGTATGATCAAGGGCATTGATTTAGAAAAAGTTAAAATATGGAGATGAGAGGTTTCTGCTCAACAGCAATGATATATATAAATAATAAAGTAGTGAAAGCATACTGTATCAATCAAGTGATCAGACAGACAGTCTATCAAATTAAAACTAAGGGGCCTTGTCCACCAAGATGTTTTTTCCTGAGTGTTTTGAATTATTTACAATGGGAGCGCGAGCGCCGTGTTTTTGGAAACACCAACAGCGGGGCGTGGTGCTGAGCATTTATTTTGCGCTGGCGTTTTTATCTGCTATTCTGCTTGAGGGGCCGTGTCCACTGACGCGTTTTTCTTGGCTAAAAAACATAAAATAAATGCTCAGTGCCACGTCACGCTTCAAAAAACGCGGCACGCCTATTGTAAACAATTCATAGCATAATTATACTGCGTTCAGGAAAAAACATGGACATGGACACGGCCGCTGCCTGAAGCGTGAGCTGAAATATTTTCAACTCGGGCGTTTGGTAGTTTTTAGGCGAACGTTGGGCCGTTGGCGTTGATTCCCGAGTCTGACGACCTTTGCTGCGTGTCACCGCAGGTCTCTCTCCCTCTTTCCTGTCACTCTCCACTGACCACTATACTATCCGAAAAAATATGTGCATTTTACAGAGCTGCAGTGTTTGAAAATTCTTTATCACAGTGTGGTATGGAAACTAATCAGCCGATGAAACTAAGGAGCTTATAAGTAGTACGGTAGTATCAAATATAATTGGTAAAGATTTGCCAATTATGGGCCGTGTCAATGGACACGGCCCATAAAATGATAATCTATCTGTTGCCCAATCTGTTGCAAACCACAGTATTGTACAGCACAGGCTTATGAAACTATCTTATATTTTGACACTACTTGCTTTTATTCACAGGAGAACTGATGACAAAAAAGATAAAAAAGAAAGAAGTATGACTAAGCTATATATATATATAGCATATATATAGATGCTCTCGATTTTATCATCAACTTTGTTTCATCAACATCAATTGTTCTTTGTACAGCAGCGGTGCTATATAGCACCTCAACCACTGCAAACAATCACTGAAGAAACAATATCTTTGTGTTTGAATGGACAAAAAAGTGGCAAAATAATAATCCAAAGTAAATACAAGAAATCTAATTCAGTGTTACTAAGGCCACATCCAATGCACTTTTTGTCAGCACATCTCCTGAGACAGTTCAGGCGATATATTATGAGTTCAGGTCATTAACTTAACTGTGTCCCTTTGGTGTTGTGTATTTGTATTGTATTGTTTTGTTTCCTTTGAGCACACACCAACAAAAAAATCCAAACAATGTTTAATTGAGATATTAATACATTATTATTGAATTCTTGAATATTCTGTGGCAAATTGCACTACTGGTTTAATTTGTATTCTCTGCCATCAGTGATGTCAGTAAAGCAGACCTAGACATGTTGGAGATAAAATAGTAGTGTTGGGGATAACAGCATCTGGAATTTTTTTTTGTTGACTTTTTGTGAAATATGTTTTTGATGAAAGAAAGACCCATATTCTGATTTCCTGTCTGTCCCTACAGCTGCTGTGTTGTTGTGCAGCAGAAGTGCAGCAGAAGTGATTCGTGTGGCCGGATACCAAGGGAGTGAAGTTCAAATTCCCTGCCCCATCCAAACGGGCTATGGGTCTAATTACGAGTACTACTTGTGTAAAGGAGGCTGTGGCGATGCTGATGTTCTTATTAAGACCCGAATTGACTGGCCTACTGAGACTGAAGTAATTAAGGCGGGCAGATACTCTATTACTGAAAACAGAGTAGTCACCATCACTGGCCTTCAGCGGAGCGATGCAGGGAAATATTGGTGTGGAGTGAGCAAGAACGGGATAGACCTCTATGCTGAAGTACAGCTGGAAGTGGTCCCAGGTAAATATGTTGTCAGAGTTGTTTGACAGACTTATAGTATTTTACCATTGTTAATGGCTACAATATAGAAATATATTGATTTAATTGGATTTTAATCCACGACTCATGGCCATAAAATATAAAACATTTGTACAATTATGTCAGCTTTAGAAGCTTCAGATGTGCATTATATTTCTCTATCTTTCTCTTTCTTTATCTGTCTCTTTCAAACATATTTCCCTGAAACACACTTCCCCTTTACTGTCAGTTTTTCTATAATTACAATACATATTAGTGAAGGGTGTGGACACTGGGGAGAGTCGAGTTGGATGTTGCAACACTGAGTAACAATGTGGTAAATAATTTAACAATGTGACTATGTGTATGGACTAGACATATGCCGATTTATGGGCCTCAGCTGGTCAAACATGAAAAATAAATTGGATGCTTTTATCGATACTTATATTTAAAAAAAGCTCTTGTCCAAACTGACGTCTTGTTATTTTCCCCCCCAAAAAAATCACTTGATCTTTTTCTTCTCATGGCAATTCTGTGGCACCTGTACTTGTGGACGTTTCTGATGCATGTTGTTTGCTTCAACAGACAGGTGCTGTGACCATGTGACCACAGTCCAGGGTTATGTGGAAAGTCCTATATCCATCAGATGTCCCTACACAGCCAAGCACCAGCTCAGCAGCTTGAAGTATTTCTGCAGAGGAAATCAACGCTCTACCTGTAGGCAGAATGCACTGGTGACTTCTGACCGCAACAGAGAGGGCCGACTCACTCTGAATGATGACAGAGTAGCAAGAGAGTTCACAGTGAACGTGACCAGTTTGAGCCATGAGGACAATGGGAGGTACCTCTGTGGTTCCCACAGCAACACAAACTTGGATCACTTCTCTGCTCTTCAGCTGGATGTCAAAGGTGAGAGGGCAGTCATAGCCTGAGTCATATGACAGTGCTTCATTAGCACTAATTACACATGAGAGGGTGCGGACTATAGCCGACACCAACTCCCAGCGGCGGACTGGCCATTTGGCGTACCGGGCAGATGCCCGGTGGGCCGCTGGGCCAGTGGGCCACTGGACCACACATTTTTTTTTTTTTTTTTTTTTTTTAATAATATAAAAATATTTTCGCTCCCGTTTTAGGATTATTACGGTCATTTCCGGGTCGCGCGGCCCAATTATTAGTTATTAGTTAGTTGTGTGTGACTTGTTGTTGAGTACCCTACCCACCCAATATAAATCGGCATCCATGCCTGCAGAGATGGTGGTTGCAGAGAGGCAGGTGTTATTTGCAAAGCATGTGGTACATCATGAGTGGTACATCATGAGAGCAGAGGATGTGGTCACAAAGAAGAAGCTGTTGTCTGCATTTTATATGTACCCACACGCACAACCGTTAACTTCACCAAAACAAGATGACGCCGACAGCGGCGAACTTCACACTGCCAAAACAAGATGGCACAGAGACAAGTCGACTTGCTTGGCCTCCATACACACAACCTCTGATTTCCTATACTAACACATCTGGTCAAAATTCATGTCAGATCCTTTGTGAGACATGACCTTTGACACAATCTAAATGTCTCAATAGAAGAGCAGGGAGACAAAATATAACCGCCACATTATACAAATATATATAATTATAATAGGGCTGAATTTTGGTCCCAGTCCGGCCCTGCCAACTCCACCCTCCTCTCATTCCTACCCAGCATCAGGGTCCACTCAGAGCTCTGCAGTGTTGCCATGACTCCGCTGTCACGCTACAGTGTGTCCACGTAGTTGGGCCCCCTTCCCCTCCTAGCTGTGCCTTCGGTTGCCTCCCACAGTATCAGTGGGCTTGCAGTGGGTGCCTGACACAGTGCCCCGTCAGGCTATTCCCTCTCTCTCTGACCTTGTCCGTGACCCTTAGGAGGGGTCTACGTTTCTGATGTGGTCCTCCAATGTGACATCAAGTGCCATTCGTAGCATTCCTGTGTAGACGCCATCCAGGGCTTTTTCCTGCTGTACTGTCAGCGTTCATGTCTCTGGGAGTACAGCAGTACTCATTCTATTGTAGACACGAACAGTCGTCTCTTGATTTTGTCTCCCGTCTCAGATTTCCACACTCTCCTCCTCCCATACAACGCATTCCAGGCAAGTGCCTGAACCTTCAGATCCTGCAGCAAGATATTTGGTGCAAAATCGATGGTTCTGTCCTCCGTGTTGACTGCCATCACTGTTTTTTTGGCACTGAGCTTGAGGCTGATCTTCTTCCCCTCCATTTCTACTATCAGTATAGGCCTATTTCCCTTCTTTTCTCTGCTGTGTCTGAGACTAGGGCAATGTCATCTGCATAGTCAGTCTGTGATTGTGATGGGATGGGATGTACTCCCCGACTCTTCCTCGAAACCAACGTGAAACCCAACGTCCCCTCCCTGCCTCGGATTGTGAGTCTTAGGGCATGGTCCATCGCCACAATAAACAGGATGGGGGTCAGTGTATCACCGTGTAGGATGCAGGCGAGTATCTCAAACTCACGGCATCATGGGTCAGAACGTTGGCTTGAATCCAACTATAGCTTGCCGCCAACGCCTGCACCATCTTCTCGGGAACACCGTAGGCCCAGATAATGTCGATGTTTACACACAATAAGGAAAAGTTGAAACATGCAAAGAAACATGTCTGAAGCTTTAAATTGTTTTGATTGTAATTGATTACTGTATACACTATCGATGATATCCATTATACATACAGTACTGCTTGTGTTATAATACCTGTTATAACATATATAAGGAAAGGAAGTCAGCACCGTAGTTCATGATAATAAAAAAAACCTTCTGTTTTCTAGAATGGTGCTGTGTAAAGACGGTGGAGCTGAATGGAACAGAGGGACATCCAATAGATATACAGTGTCCTTATCCACCAAAACACAAGCTTAATGCCAAGTTCTTCTGTAAGGGCGAACACCGCCACAGCTGTGAGGATATTGTGACGAGCGAAAAGACACATCGTGACCTCAGGTTGTCACTGCAAGATAACAACTCTGATTCCAACCAATTCCTGGTCACCATCACAGCGCTGAGAGCACAGGATGCTGGGACATACTGGTGTGGTTCAGATAAGGGATGGAGCGCTGGCAACTATACCAACATTCACCTGTCAGGTATAAGTCTGAAGAGATATAGATATAGATGATCAGTCCTATATTGTGCTGATCAGAGCAATGTTCACTGAGTTATGGCCATCTGAAGTCTTAGACACTGCAGTAGCCCCCCTTATTTGTGCAATTTAGGTTTTCTGGTGTGACTATTCTCATGCCAGACCCCTGAGCAGTGTTTGTGCCAAGTCTGGCGTGAATCAGAGCAACGGTGTGCCTTGCAAGCCAGGATGCTACGTTTGCGACGTCTACCGTCCACCAGCGGTCCACCATCCACCCACCCTCTAGGCAATTTGGATGTGGGATGTAGTTGTATGTAAATTAATCTATGTACATTATAACTGAATGGGTTCAGTCATAGGGAGTTAAGAGCTAATTTATATTTTATATATTTTATGACTGTGTGTTTAGCCCAAAACTACAGGTTTTCAAATTAAAAACATGACACAATATGTATGTTCTCCATCAGTCTTACCACAGACTACTACTGTGGACACAACCTCCTATGAAGTCTCTGTGACACCTGTAACAGGTACAGAATTATTAGTGTGAGTCACCTGTCAGGTATGAGTCTGAAAAGCTTTTCCACCCAGAGGGAATATTATAAGTTTTCAGGCCGCGTGATCAGTCCTATATTGCGCTGATCAGAACAGAGTTACGACCATTTGAAGTCTTAGACACTGCTGCAGCACCCCATATGTGTGCAATTTATGTTTTCTGGTGTGACTATTATCACGCCAGAACAGTGTTTGTGCCAGGTTTGGTATCAGAGCAACGTGTGGCCCCTGGGGGCCAGTGACAGCAGTAAGCTGGGTTGTACAATGTGGCCCCTGGCAGCAGTAAGCTGGGTTGTACAATGTGGCCCTTGGTGTGACAATTCTCATGGCAGACCCCTGAACAGTGTTTGTGCCAAGTTGGGTGTGGATCAGAGCAACGGTGTGCCTCGCAAGTCAGGATGTTACCGTCCACCCCCCCCCCCCCCCGCCCCCCAGGCAATTTGAATTCAAATTCAGTGGGTTCAGTGATTAGGAGTTAAAAGCAAATTTATATTTTGTCATATGACTGTGTCATATGACTGTGTAGTCACTAAAAACGTGACACAATGTGTATGTTTTCCAACAGTCTCCTTACCACAGACTACTACAACAGGTACAGTATGTCTATATACTAGTCATTATTATTACTGTGTTTACCTATAGACAACCACAATAGCAATTACCTCTGCCAATTGTGTTGGGTGGAGGTTATGTTTTTGCGCCATACAAACAGATTAGCATGAAATCTTGTTGAAATGTTTGTCATGGGGAAACATTTGCAAGTGAACTCAGCTCAGCCTCTGAGCCATTTTCAATATTTTAAATGATATTTAATTATGACTACACTATATGCTAAATTAATACTTTATTATACAACTTAGTCATTCAAACCACAATGAAATGAATTTATTAAACATTTAACATTTTATTACATTTTTACCGGCTTTCCCAAAAGCGGACGTGGCATGTGCATGGAACCACACTTTATGGAAAAGTTGCCTCCGTGGTGGAGATCTGTGCTGCACTGAGCATATGTATTTTCTAGTTGCACTTATTTTATATTAAAAGTTTGTCTCTCAGTTATACCCTCTGTTTATGTTAGTTTAAATTGTTGTCAGTGACATAGAAAGTGAACCAACTACTGTATTATCTATTTCCAGATGGTCTGCTCATTAAGTATGTGGTATTCATTGTTCCTGCTGCTGTTGCTGTTCTGGGTGCACTTGCCCTGGCCATTATATGCAAAAAGAAATGTAACAGGGATGAGGGTATGTTTTATTACACACACACGCACACGCACGCGCACACGCACACGCACACGCACACGCACACGCACACGCACACACACACACACACACACACACACACACACACACACACACGCACTTGTTGCATTGTGGTCTAACACTCTGTTTTTCCAGGTGCTCCAGTGTACCCTGGGACATCCAGGAGAACTGAGGTATGATGTAGTGATTGGTATGGCGTATACAGTGTTATCAAAATACTGTCATCACTAGGAATGTAGCATTTACTAAATTATTTTAATACTACAGGTTCAGAACAGAGACTTCTAACATCCATACATGCCGCCGATTTGTGTTTTTACCTATAACTGCACTGATCTGCAGTGTAAAACTTTGTATGCGCGCTCCCTAGAGGCCAAAGAAAAACCTTTGCCCTGCATTTTTCACATCTGCCTTTTATAGCGCCACCAGGAGGCCGACTTATGTAAAACATGATCCATCCCTATAGTCATGTGATCAAGACCGATCTGTTTGATTTTTCATATTCCATCATGATTGGCTAATATTGATCTAAAGTTTGCAGGAGTGGCCCGTTTTGAACAAAATGCCGCAAATGATCAACGCAGCGTCCAATTGCGGTGAAACTTTGCACGCACATTCACGCTATGTTGAGGAACAAATGCCAACCTTTTACCATTGGCCTATTATAGCGCCACCAGGAGGCCAAATTTTGCAAAACCTTTTTTTTTTAATATCACTCTTACAAATGTTGTCCAAACATCATGCAATTCTGTACACATCATCTCTATAGTCAAGTGATCAAAACTTCTTTTTTATATTACTCCTACTAATTTTGTCCAAACATCATGCAAATCTGTACACATTATCTCTATAGTCAAGTGATCAAGACGGTTCTGTCCGATTTTTCATATTTTATCCTGTTTGGCGACTTCCGAACATTGCTGGCCCACAATAACCTACCTACCTGACCTGGCGGAGACCTGTGCTCCGAAAAGCACTTTTTCTATTTCCCAATATTTTTATCTGGTTTAAATGTACCAGATGCAAGTCAATAGGCCTAACATCTTTTCAATGATATAGTACATGCTGGTGGTTGTGGGTGATAACAGAGACGAACTGTGCATCTGTAGTGTGTGAATGCTGCCACGTCTATACTTATTTTCATTTTCATATTTTCTTGCAGCCCAAGGACTTGTACGTAAATCAAGATATGATTTGCACATCCAGGAGAACTGAGGTATGATGTAGTGATTGGTGTGGCTTATACAGTGTTATCAAAATACTGTCATCATCATGTAGCATTTAATTGAAATTTTAATACTACAGGTACAGAACAGAGACTTTTAACATACATATATAATGTTCTTTAACACAGCATATGATTCACGGATCCACTTGCGGTCTACAACTTCCAAACATGCAACTTCAACAGACTCAGGTCAGAACAATGTAACTTTCTCAATAATTGTGCATGAATGCAGGTATTATTTTAGTTTAGTTTATTTCAGTCCATTTGTGGTAACATATAGTTCAAATGTTATAGGTAATACAAAAAAACAAATGTATACAGAAAAAACGTCATAACCTTTGGTTACATTAGCATAGTTCCCCATATGTATATCTGGTTTAAATGTACAAGATGCAGGTCAGTAGGCCTAACATCTTTTCAGTGATATAGTACATGCTGGTGGTAGAGACAACCTGTGCATTTCTAGTCGCTTCCACGTCTATGCTTATTTTCATTTTCATATTTTCTTGCAGCCCAAGGAGGACTTGTACGCAAATCAAGATATGCTGTGCACTAACACCTTTCAAGGTGAAGATGATATCTACGAAAACACACAAGTGGCATCTGAATGCTAAAAACCCAAACAGATATGAAAAAAAGTGGATTTAAGCTTATTCTGGTGGCACCATAGACCGTAAAAAAAATTGGACATAGTCACACCCCTGGTTTCTACAGACCGTAAATAATGCCTATGTTTCAGCGATTTCAAATTTGCCATCTTTCTATATCCGGTCCGAAAAATAGACTCGGAAATTAATGCTATTAGTTGGGACCAGAGCGGGGGGTGGGAATTAATGCTATTGGTTGTGCAGCTTGTCAATCAAAATCATCACAAGGTAGCCACGCCCATCCACTTGAATAGAGCCTAATTGCTTCTGACACCAGTATAGTAGGGGGTACTAAGTGAAAAATCGTTACGCGGCGGATAAAAGCATGAAATTTGATACAGATGTCCCTTGGGTCATCCTAAAACATCCTAGAAGGGGTGCCCAAAAAAATCTTAAACAGGAAGTGAGTTATGGACAAAATCCAAAATGGCCACCTAAACTGTTGACCGTTGACTCAAAAGACACCAAAATAATCTCCAAAAAGCATAAAATGTGGCACACATGTCCCTTGGGTCATCCTAAGACATCCTAGAAGGGGTGCCCCAAAAAATCTGAAACAGGAAGTGAGTTATTGACCAAATTGAAAATGGCCGCCTAGTGTTGTCGATTGACTCAAAAGACAACTAAAGAATCTCCAAAAAGTATAAAATGTGTCACACATGTCCCTTGGGTCATCCTAAGACATCCTAGAAGGGGTGCCCAAAAAAGTCTTCAACAGGAAGTGAGTTATTGACTAAATTGAAAATGGCCGCCTACAGTGCTGGCGATTGACTCAAAAAGCCTATAGAATCTCCAAAAAGCATACAATTTGGCACATATGTCCCTTGGGTCATCCTAACACATCCTAGAAGGGGTGCCCAAAATAATCTGAAACAGGAAGTGAGTTATTGACTAAATTGAAAATGGCCGCCTACAGTGTTGAAAGATGATGCAAGATACCTAAAGAATCTCATAAAAGCATGAAATGTGGTACAAATGTCCCTTGGGTGATCTGAACGCATCCTACAAGGGGTGCCCAAAAAGGTTTTAAACAGGAAGTGACCGCCTAAAGCAGTTGACACAAAAGAAAACATAAAGGGACGTCATAAAAGTGTATAATTTGGTACGTACATTGAGTGCTTCTTAATATATCCTAGAAGAGGTTATTTATTTGCTTGTTTATTAAACTTTTTAGGAAGGGACCATGTTGAAGAAATTCTAAATGGCTGTTTAAACAGTTGACCATGGCAGTCTGCATATTATGCAGACTCAATACGACAGGTTATGCAGTGCATAACCTGCCGTATTTTGTAGTCTACCTTCTGTTTTCATTTCACATATTTCACATTTCACTTATCACTTATTCATTTTACTTTCTGCATTATTTTTTTATTGTACTCTTTGAATCTTCTTTATTTATCTAACTCTCTGCATATTCTTATTTATTTTACTCTGCATCTTATCTTACTCTGCATATTCTTATTTTACTCTCTGCATCTTATTTATTTTGCACTCTACATCTTCTTGTTTGTTTTACACTCTATCTTCTCATGTATTTTCTTCTTGATCATTACTGTTTTTTTGTGATTAGTGTTTAGTAACTACATGTATTCATGTGTGCCATTTCGCAATTACCAGCACATTGGCATAATGCTCTGCAAGGTAACCCAGCATCCCGGCATCTACACTTTCTCGAACAGAAGGGCTCAGCTTTGCAGCCACACTTGAGTTCTCTACAAACTTAAGCAGCCTCTGGCAAGAGTGTCCATAAAGGTGTCCACGAATCAGCGACTTTAATCCATCCATATTTGTCAGGAGATGGTAGAGATTGCATAGCTTTCAGGCTTCTGGACCAAATGCCAGATTGGCTGCTCGATTTGAATATTGTAGCAGTGCAGCCCGTGTGGGAGGAGTGTTTTCCATTGAGAGACTATTAAAACTTTTTTTGGCACCCCTTAGGATGCATTCAGATCACCCAAGGGACATTTGTACCAAATGTCATGCTTTTATATGAGATTATTTTTAACTTTTGCATCATCTGTCAACACCTTACACGGCCATTTTCAATTTAGTCAATAACTCACTTCCTGTTTCAGATAATTTCAGGCACCCCTTCTAGGATGTCTTAGGATGACCCAAGGGACATGTATGCCAAATTGTATGCTTTTATGAGATTCTTTAGTTGTCTTTTGAGTCAATCGACAACACTGTAGACGGTCATTTTCAATTTTGTCAATGACTCACTTCCTGTTTACGATTTTTCTGGGCACCCCTTCTGGGATGTCTTGGGATGACCCAAGGGACATGTATGCCAAATTGTATGCTTTTATGAGATTCTTTAGTTGTCTTTTGAGTCAATGGATAACACTGTAGGCGGCCATTTTCAATTTTGTCAATAACTCAGTTCCTGCTTAAGATTTTTTTGGGCACCCCTTCTAGGATGTCTTAGGATGACCAAAAGGACATGTGTGACAAATTGTATGCTTTTATGAGATTCTTTAGTTGTCTTTTGAGTCAATCGGACATCAAGGGACATCTGTATCAAATTTCATGCTTTTATCCGCCGCGTAACGATTTGGCCATTTTTTGTGCTTAGTACCCCCTACTAGTAGGGGTAGCCCTGCTGGTGTCCCTTGGGTGGCATATGTTACCTGGACCGCTTTTTGATTTGTAGTATTTCTGTTATTTTTCATCTCTTTTTTGTAATCCTTATTTCCTTGTATCACTATTGATGCTGTGTAGATAGATGCTAGTTATGTTTATGTACGTTTTTGAGCTGTCCAGAGCAAAACGATTACTTTAGTTGTCACTTGATCACATGATCAGGATTGTCAAGGTGCATTATCTAGAATCTTACAAGCAGTGACAATATTACCTACTGGTGTGATTCCATGAGAAAAGAGTGGAAAACTGTCCTCATTGACTGCTTAAACTCATCCTCGGCCATTACAAAGCTATAGGCAACATACGTATGTCTTTACATTATGTCCCATCTTGCTGGTATAAATAGTGTTTATTCAAGTAATGATTTAATTTTTTTTTGACATTGCAGTGTCAAAGGCAGATGAAGAGTCTACAGTTAATTAATAGATCGGAAAGGAAATAAGCTACGCACCTATTGCCTATTTAAGAGTGTCTTTGACACAGAGCCCTATGTACAAAGTATAATGTCAAGGCAGTTTAGAAGCGCCTTTGCCAAATTCAGATGTGGAGTTGCTCCTTTAGCTATTGAAATCGGTAGATACACCCACCTATCAGCTGATAGACGTTACTGTACTTTATGCAATGATGGTTCTATTGAATCGGAAGCCCAAGTTCTTTTACACTGTGACCTCTATGCAGACATTCGCTCTGAATAATTTCTTCACCTATCAAAGTATGTTGCACATTTTAATGATTTTGATTATATAAATAAACTGTGTGTAATTTTATAGGTAACAAAGCCTGCCACCTCATTCTTAAGAGACGACTGTCTT
>NC_137604.1:36238412-36270912 GCF_963280865.1 Gymnoscopelus braueri
ATGAAGACGATAATCAGTAGGCCTACATATTAACTACAGGACCATGTTTTTTCAATTCATTTTTTCATTTATTTAAGTTTTTGGTGAAAACAATAATAAAATAAAATAAAAATCTTATATTATTTATAATGAATAAATGTTATTTTAAGTAAACTCTACTAAAGCCATTAGTCATTACTGGAAGTCCAATCACAATCAATGAAAATAAAAAATACAATAAAACCTTGAGCTTTTTGGGAAAGAATGAATAGGCCAATAGGGGAAATAACAAAATGTCCAATACATATGAAAAGCTACTAAAGGCTATCATATATTAATTTGCTTGTATTGGCCCTACAGTATATATAAGCAATTTAATAGTTTAGCTTTTGCCCACTCAAATGGTACCGATATCTGGTCTGGCCCATCCATGGACTTAATATATTTTATTGATATATATTAAGACTATATTAAGACTTAAGTCCATGGATGGGATGCAGTGAGTCGCAGGTGATTCCCGAGCCTGACGACCTTTGCTGCGTGTCACTCCCGGTCTCTCTCCTTGTTTCCTGTCACTCTCCACTATACTATCCGGAAAAAAGGCAGAAATACCCAAAAATATGTGCATTTTACAGAGCTGCAGTGTTTGAAAATTCTTTATCACAGTGTGGTATGGAAACTCATCAGCCGATGAAAACTAAGGAGCTTATAAGTAGTAAGATAGTATCAAATATGATTGGTAAAGATTTGCCTAGCATCTGTGATATTTACAGAGCTGGTCATATGAATGGTCATGCTGGGCCCAGGCACAGGGAGGCAGCCCAAAGGTCAGGACGGCCCTCTAGAAAATTGGGCCAACTAAGACCCATTTAGTGCGGACTGGAAACAAAAATCAGCCCACATACAGTGTGTAATTGCGAAATAAAAATACTAAAGAAGTGAAAACACATCAATCAGCCGATCAGTCAGCCTGCCAAATAAATACAAGCTAAAGGGCCCTGGCATGATGGTTTGTTTTTCAAACCATAGGCTGCACAGGCTTATGAAACAGGCTCATATTTTGATACTACTTGCTTTTTCCCCACTATAGGAGGAACTGCAGACAAAAAGAGAGAAGTATGACTGGGAACTACTTTTACAATGATGCATTTTTGCATAGACACCTGTAGCAGTCCCGGCTGGCCGTTAAAGGGTGAAGACTTGACTGATGAGTTTGATTATTTAATTCAGTACTCAAACGTAGAAACTATAAAGAAAACATAAATACATAACATAAATCAATACAATAATCCATAAATGTCAGCAAATCTCAAATGGCACAATACATTTTCCCATAAAACCCATCACAAAACTAACTTACATAAAACATCTTATTAGAAAAATACATGAAAAAGGTACCAACCATAGCAAAACCCTCAGACAATAAAAGCCAACGATAAGATCACTTCGATAACAATAAGACCATGAAAACAGTGCAACAAAACCATTAAACAGAGACATATACCTTGTTCCCCTTCCAGCTAGGTGCTATTAGTGTTGCTGTAGAGTTAAAAATAAGGTTGCTGTGGGCAGGAAACCACCCCTTTGGGTCATACATAGTTGAAGAACACTGAATGACGAGAATTGCTGTTACAATAAAACAACTTATTTTCATACACACATTATGCACATTACAGCCTTCACTATGTATAAGTTAAGCATTTCCTGTTATGCCATCCTCGTATAGCCTTTAGATCTAGCCTATAACAGATACATTCTCAGATCATTTTATAGACAACCCTTGTACTTTAGCTAACTAGCCAAAGATTCCATTAGATTAGAAATGATTACATGCAGACATATTCCTTGAACCTTCAGCTGAAATATTTTCGACTCGGCGTTTGGAAAGTTTTAGGCGAGCGTTGGCGTTTTCAGCCGGGGGAAAAGCCTCAATGGACACGGCCCCTAAAAGGCCTCAGCATGATAATCTGTTGCCCGATCTGTTGCAAACCACAGTATTGTACAGCACAGGCTTGACGCTACTTGCTTTTGTTCACTCTATGGGAGGGAACTGATGACAAAAAAAGATTTAAAAAAAGAAAGAAGTATCACTAAGTTATAGGTGCTCTCGGATTTTATCATCAACTTTGTTTCATCAAAATCAATTGTTAGATCAATAGTAGATCATATCTCACACAAAACAAAAATGGTGCTAAACAGCACTAAAAGGGTTCTTTGGCTTGGACATGTCTTAAAGGTGATATGTACTGTAGCACCATATATAGAATCATTAGAGGTGCCTAAACTAAGCTGAAGAACCAGTAGAGAACCGTTAAAGAACCATACAGCAGTTGAACAGGTTCTTTGTACAGCAGCGGTGCTACATAGCACCTCAACCACCGCAAACAATCACTGAAGAAACAATATTTTTGTGTTTGAATGGACAAAAAAGTGACAAAATAATAATCCAAAGTAAATACAAGAAATCAAATTCAGTGTTACTAAGGCCACATAGCAAGAGTGTGGGTGGGGAGCCCTGAGGCAGTCTCAGACCCAAGAGGCCATGGACTCAGGATATTTATAACTTTTTAATCTTAAGGATCGGTCTGAAAATAATCAGGGACCCCTCTCATCCAATGCACTTTTTGTCCTGTAACAGCATATCTCCTGAGACAGTGGGTACCCAGTTCAGGTCATTAACTTAACTGTGTCCCTTTAGTGTGTGCGTTGTATTGTTTTGTTTCCTTTGAGCACACACCAAAAGAAAATCCAAACAAGGTTTCATTGAAATATTCATAAATTATTATTGAATTCTTGAATATTCTGGGCAAATTGCCCTACTGGTTTCATGTTTATTCTCTGCCATCAGTGATGTCAGTAAAGCAGACCTAGACATGTTGGGGATAAAATAGTAGTGTTGGGGATAACAGCATCTGGGAAAAAAATTAACACCCCATCCTAAATATTGTATATTTTGAAACATAATATTATATTTAATCGTTTTGTGAAACATGTTTTTGATGAAAGAAAGACCCATATTCTGATGGCATGTCTGTCCTCTCCCTACAGCTGCTGTGTTGTTGTGCAGCAGAAGTGCAGCAGAAGTGATTCGTGTGGCCGGATACCAAGGGAGTGAAGTTCAAATTCCCTGCCCCTACCAAACGGGCTATGGGTCTAATTACCAGTACTACTTGTGTAAAGGAGGCTGTGGCGATGCTGATGTTCTTATTGAGACCCAAATTGACTGGCCTACTGAGACTGAAGTAATTAAGGTGGGCAGATACTCTATTACTAAAAACAGAGTAGTCACCATCACTGGCCTTCAGCTGAGCGATGCAGGACAATACTGGTGTGGAGTGAGCAAGAACGGGAAAGACCTCTATCATGATGTACAGGTGGAAGTGGTACCAGGTAAATATGTTGTCTAAGTTGTTTGACAGACTTATAGTATTTTCCCATTGTTATTGGCTACAATATAGAAATATATTTATTTAATTGGGTTTTAATCCACGCCTCATCATGGCCAAAAAATATAAAACATTTGTACAATTATGTCAGCTTTAGAAGCTTCAGCTGTGCATTATAATTCTACTCATGTATTTCTCTCTCTTTCTCTTTCTTTATCTGTCTCTTTCAAACATATTTCCCTGAAACACACTTCCCCTTTACTGTCAGTTTTTCTATAATTACAATGCATATTAGTGAAGGGTGTGGGCACTGGGGAGAGTCGAGTTGAATGTTGCAACACTGAGTAACAATGTGGTAAATAATTTAACAATGTGACTATGTGTATGGACATATGCAGATTTATGGGCCTCAACTGATCAAACATGAAAAATAAATTGGATGCTTTTATCGATACTTTTATTTTTAAAAAAAAGCTCTTGTCCAAACTGACGTCTTGTTATCTTCCCCCCCCCCCCCCCCCAAATCACTTGATCTTTTTCTTCTCATGGCAATTCTGTGCGTGGCACCTGTACTTGTGGACCTTTCTGATGCATGTTGTTTGCTTCAACAGACAGGTGCTGTGACCACGTGACCACAGTCCAGGGTTATGTGGAAAGTCCTATATCCATCAGATGTCCCTACACAGCCAAGCACCAGCTCAGCTTGAAGTATTTCTGCAGAGGAAATCAGTCCTCAACCTGTTGGCAGAATGCACTGGTGACTTCTGACCGCAACAGACAGGAACGACTCACTCTGAATGATGACAGAGCAGCAGGAGAGTTCACAGTGAACGTGACCAGTTTGAGCCATGAGGACAATGGGAGGTACCTCTGTGGTTTCCACAGCAACACAAGCTTGGATCACTTCTCTGCTCTTCAGCTGGAGGTCAAAGGTGAGAGGGCAGTCATAGCCTGAGCCATATGACAGTGCTTCATTAGCACCTTCCCCTTCTAGCTGTGCCTTCGGTTGGCTCCCACAGTATCAGTGGGCTTGCAGTGGATGCCTGACACAGTACCCCGTCAGGCTATTCCCTCTCCCTCTGACCTTGTCCGTGACCCATAGGAGGGGTCCACGTTTCTGATGTGGTCCTCCAATGTGACATCAAGTGCCATTCGTAGCATTCCTGTGTAGACGCCATCCAGGGCTTTTTCCTGCTGTACTGTCAGCGTTCATGTCTCGGGCCTCGTACAGCAGTACTCATTCTATTGTAGACACGAACAGTCGTCTCTTGATGTTGTTTCCCATCTCAGATTTCCACACTCTCCTCATCCCATACAACGCATTCCAGGCAAGTGCCTGGACCTTCAGATCCTGCACCAAGATATTTGGTGCAAAATCGATGGTTCTGTCCTCCGTGTTGAATGCCATTACTGTTTTTTTGGCACGGAGCTTGAGGCTGATCTTCTTGCCCTCCAGACCATTTCTACTATCATCAGTATAGGCCTATTTCCCTTCCTTTCTCTGCTATGTCTGAGACTAGGGCAATATCATCTGCATAGTCAGTCTGTGATTGTGATGGGATGGGATGTACTCGCCGACTCTTCCTTGAAACCAACGTGAAACCCAATGCCTCCTCCCTGCCTCTGATTGTGAGTCTTAGGGCATGGTCCATCGACACAATAAACAGGTTGGGGGTCAGTGTATCGCCGTGTAGGATGCAGGCGAGTATCTCAAACTCACGGTATCATGGGTCAGAACGTTGGCTTGAATCCAACTATAGCTTGCCGCCAATGCCTGCACGATCTTCTCAGGAACACCATAGGCCCAGATAATGTCGACACACTCATGTTTACACACAATAAGGAAAAGTTGAAACATGCAAAGAAACATGTCTGAAGCTTTAAATTGTTTTGATTTTAATTGATTACCATTACCGTATACACTATCGATGATATGACATCACAGCGGTCAGTCGATCTTGTAGGTTCACACTCTATGTGTCCAGGACGAACCAGCTAACTCCATTTTCAGCTTCTTTTTTTTCATAAATCAATGCTTTTGAACACCCTTTACGTCTGTGTAAAAAAATAAAAATAATTAACCTATGAAAAGTATTAAAAAGCGCCTCTGACGAAAACTCCCAACTCCCCAACTCCCCAACTCAAACTGTCCGTCAAAAACAAACAACTCCCCCCCTCTCCTCTCCAGTGCTGCCTTTTCACAGCATGAGTAGAGCACGTTGCGCAGTGAGCGAGGAGTAGGACCACATAAAGCATTTCTGTCGCGCTACTTCTACTGAAACTCCGACTCTTTGCAGAAGTTATTGTAATATTTAAAAAATGCTTTGTTTTAAAAATATACGGTTTTCTTCATTTCCTGACTATTTAGTTTTTTCATTTCCTGAACAATGAGCGCTTTGGAGTTAGCAGGTTTGCGCTGGACAGCAGAGATATGAAGGATTACACCCTTCCTCACCCAGGAGTCAGCCCAGCTCCTTATCCAGGCATCAGTCATATCAAAACTTGACTATTGTAATTCTCTCCTTACTGGCCTCCCGGGCATGTGCACTTAAGCCTCTCCAAATGATCCAGAAAGCAGCAGCACACTTGGTCTTCAACCAGCCAAAATTTTCACTTGTCACCCCCCTTCTCCACTCCCTCCATTGGCTCCCAGTTACTGCCCGCACAGAGTACAAAACACTGACGTTGGCCTAAACAGCAAACAAAGGTATGGCACCCCCGTATCTTCAAAGCCTGATCCAACCCTACAACCCCTCCCGCTCTCTCAGATCAGCTAACACAGGGAAGCTATCAGAAGCTTCGCTAAAACATCCGAGACAACGCTCCACACGTCCCAGACTCTTCTTCCTTCTGGCTCCCAAACTATGGAATAAACTCCCCGTTGCAATTAGAACTGTAGACTCACTCCCAATCTTCTACCATAATCTGAAGACTCACCTCATCAGACTCCACCTCAGCTCGTAGCACTTGCCCTAGCCTTGACGACCTTGCAGGATTATGCAAAGGCTAAAATGTAACTTAGATAGCATGTTATGTAGACAGATGCCAGGTCATTGTTGACCTGGCATCCTATAGCGGGTATAGTTTCAATGTAGACTGATGATAGGTTCTTGGTTTACGTATGTATTAGTTATTATTAGATTATTGGTTTACTTATGTATTACTTTATTATTAGATTACTATTTTTATGCATTTGATGTATTATGTGTATTATGATGTATTATGATGTATTATCTTGTGTCCTTGCTTACTGTAAATTGCTCTGGATTAAGAGCATCTGCTAAACGCCTAAACTGTAAACTGTAAACTGTAAACTGATATCCATTAGACATACTGCTTGTGTTATAATACCTGTTATAACGTAAATAAGGAAAGGAAGTCAGCACCATATCAAGTTTTCATAATAATAATAAAAACTTCTGTTTTATAGAATGGTGCTGTGTAAAGACGGTGGAGCTGAATGGAACAGAGGGACATCCAATAGATATACAGTGTCCTTATCCACCAAAACACAAGCTTAATGCCAAGTTCTTCTGTAAGGGCGAACACCGCCACAGCTGTGAGGATATTGTGACGAGCGAAAAGACACATCGTGACCTCAGGTTGTCACTGCAAGACAACAACTCTGATTCCAACCAATTCCTGGTCACCATCACAGCGCTGAGAGCACAGGATGCTGGGACATACTGGTGTGGTTCAGATAAGGGATGGAGCGCTGGCAACTATACCAACATTCACCTGTCAGGTATAAGTCTGAAGAGATATAGATATTAGGGGTGTAACAATACATTTTAACTACGATACGCATCACGATACATGGTTGACGATAAGATACATGGACGATATTGGTTCATTCATGGCGATACGATACGATACAATTCAGTGATTTAAAATCGATACAGTAACTACTTAGCAAAAAATATATTGTGTGAAACGTGTGGATAGTGCAGGTTTTTTAAGTTTTTGTTTTATATTATGGATATAAATAAGTAAACACAGTGATTCTCTGGCAAATATATGGACACGGTATTTGAACACATATGGACAAACCTGCACCTTGACATGAACACAGAGATTACACACATTTATGGATAAACCAAGTGTAATGATATGTGATGGAAAAGTAATTAAATCCCTCTTTCTCTTTTTTCTTCTTAAAATTGCTAAATACAACACACAAGTACTTAGTATAGATAAAATTGATTCGATACGATTATTCGCATTGCAAAACGATTCGATACAATACAAAGTCAAACGCTACGATATTTTGCTGTTTGCATATCGATATAGTAGATTGTTGAAAATGAAAATCGATTTTTCGATGCAGTTACTATATTGTTACACCTCTAATGGATATAGATGATCAGTCCTATATTGTGCTGATCAGAGCAATGGTCACTGAGTTATGGCCATTTGAAGTCTTAGACACTGCAGTAGCTCCCCTTATGTGACTATTCTCAAGCCAGACCCCTGAACAGCGTTTGTGCCAAGTCTGGCGTGAATCAGAGCAACAGTGTGCCTTGCAAGTCAGGATGCTACATTTGCGATGTCTACCGTCCACCATCCACCCACCCTCTAGGCAATTTGTATGTGGGATGTAGTTGTATGTAAATTAATCTATGTACATTATAACTGAATGGGTTCAGTCATAGGGAGTTAAGAGCTAATTTACATTTTAAATATTTTATGACTGTGTTTGCCCCCAAACAACAGGTTTTCAAATTAGAAACATGACATAATGTGTATGTTCTCCAACAGTCTTACCACAGACTACTACTGTGGACACAACCTCTGAAGTCTCTTTGACACCTGTAACAGGTACAGAAAGTGTATAAACTGTAATAGTCATTATTATTAGTGTGAGTCACCTGTCAGGTATGAGTCTGAAAAGCTTTACCACCCAGGAATATTATAGATTTTCAGACCACGTGATCAGTCCTATATTGCGCTGATCAGAACAATGGTCACTGAGTTATGGCCATTTGAAGTCTTAGACACTGCAGTGGCACCCCATATGTGTGCAATTTAGGTTTTCTGGTGTGACTATTCTCATGCCAGACCCCTGAACAGTGTTTTTGCCAAGTTTGGCGTGAATCAGAGCAACGATGTGCCTTGCAAGTCAGGATGTTACGTTTGCGATGTCTACCGTCCACCATCCACCCACCCTTAGAGAATTTGTATGTGGGATGTAGTTGTATGTAAATTAATCTATGTACATTATAACTGAATGGGTTCAGATAAGGCCTAGGGAGCTAAGAGCTAATTAATTTTTTATGACTGTGTGTTTGCCCAAAACAACAGGTTTTCAAATTAAAAACGTGACGTAATGTGTATGTTCTCCAACAGTCTTACCACAGACTACTACTGTGGACCCAACCTCCTATGAAGTCTCTGTGACACCTGTAACAGGTACAGAATGTATATAAACTGTACTAGTCATTATTATTAGTGCGAGTCACCTGTCAGGTATGAGTCTGAAAAGCTTAATCCACGTGATCAGTCCTATATTGCGCTGATCAGAATAATGGTCACTGAGTTATGGCCATTTGAAGTCTTAGACACTGCTGCAGCACCCCATACAGTATGTGTGCAATTTAGGTTTTCTGGTGTGACTATTATCATGCCAGAACAGTGTTTGTGCCAGGTTTGGTATCAGAGCAACGTGTGGCCCCTGGGGGCCAGTGACAGCAGTAAGCTGGGTTGTACAATGTGGCCCCTGGCAGCAGTAAGCTATACAACATGTGGCCCTCAGGGGCCCCTGACACAGTAAGTTGTGTTGTTCAATGTGGCCCCTGGTGTGATGGTCTCATGGCAGACCCCTGAACAGTGTTTGTGCCTAGTTGGGTGTGGATCAGAGCAACGCCTCGCAAGTCAGGACGTTACCACCCCCCCCCCCCCCCCCCCAGGCAATTTGAATATTTAAATTGTCCAATTTGAATTATTAAATATTTTCTAGTTGCACTTATTTTATATTAAAAGTTTGTCTCTCAGTTATACCTTCTGTTTATGTTAGTCAATTTGAATTCAAATACAGTGGGTTCAGTGATTAGGAGCTAAAAGCGAATTTATATTTTGTCTCATGACTGCTCGCTCAAAACAACAGATTTTCAAATTAAAAACGTGACACAATGTGTATGTTCTCCAACAGTCTCCTTACCACAGACTACTGCTGTGTACACAACAGGTACAGTATGTCTATAAACTTGTCATTATTATTAGTGTGTTTGACTATAGACAGCCACAATAGTACAATAGCCACCCACCCATGGCCATTTTCAATATATTTTAGGATTTTTAATCATGACTACACTATATGCTAAATTAATACTTTATTATTACAACTTAGTCATTCAGAACACAATTGAAGTGAATTTATTAAACATTTAACATTTAATTCAAATTAACCGTCTTTCCCAAAAGCGGACGTGGCATGTGCATAGAACCACACTTTAAGGAAAAGTTGCCTCCATGGTGGAGATCTGTGCTGCACTGAGCAAATACTTTCTAGTTGCACTTATTTTATATTAAAAGTTTGTCTATACCCTCTGTTTATGTTAGTTTAAATTGTTGTCAGTGACATAGAAAGTGAACCAACTACTGTATTATCTATTTCCAGATGGTCTGCTCATTAAGTATGTGGTATTCATTGTTCCTGCTGCTGTTGCTGTTCTGGGTGCACTTGCCCTGGCCATTATATGCAAAAAGAAATGTAACAGGGATGAGGGTATGTTTTATTACACACACACACACACACACACACACACACACACACACACACACACACACACACACACACACACACACACACACACACACACACACACACACACACACACACACACACACACACACACACACACACACACACACACACACACACACACACACACACACACGCGCGCGCGCACACACACACACACACACTTGTTGCATTGTGGTCTAACACTCTGTTTTTCCAGGTGCTCCAGTGTACCCTGACACATCCAAGAGAACTGAGGTATGATGTAGTGATTAGTGTGGCTTATACAGTATATGTTATCAAAATACTGTCATCATAATGTAGCATTTATTTAAATTTGTAATACTACAGGTATAGATACTTTTAACATACATACATAATGTTCTTTAACACAGCATATGTATCACGAATCCCCTGGCGGTCTACAACTTCCAAACATGCAACTTCAACAGACTCAGGTCAGAACAATGTAACTTTCTCAATAATTGTGCATGAATGCAGGTATTAGTTTAGTTTAGTTTAGTTTATTTCAGTCCATTTGTGGTAACATATAGTTAAAATTTCATATGTAATAAAAAAAAACTAATTTATAAAGAAAAAACTTCATAACCTTTGGTTACATTAGCATAGTTTGCCATATGTTTATCTGGTTTAGATGTACCAGATGCAGGTCAGTAGGCCTAACATCTTTTCAGTGATATAGTACATGCTGGTGGTTGTGGGTGGTAACAGAGACGACCTGTGCATCTCTAGTCGCTTCCACGTCTATGCTTATTTTCATTTTCATATTTTCTTGCAGCCCAAGGAGGACTTGTACGCAAATCAAGATATGACGTGCACTAACACCTTTCAAGGTGAAGATGATATCTACGAAAACACACGAGTGACATCTGAATGCTAAAAACCCAAACAGATATGATGACTTGTGCAGAATAGTGGATTTAAGCTTATTCTGGTGGCACCATAGACCGTAAAAAAACATAGTCACACCCCTGGTTATACAGACCGTAAATGAAGCCTATTTTCAGCGATTTCAAATCCGCCATCTTTCTATATCCGGTCCGAAAAATTTACTCGGAAATTAATGCTATTGGTTGGGACCAGAGCGGAGGGTGGGGATTAATGCTATTGGTTGTGTAGCTTGTCAATCAAAATCATCACAAGGTAGCCACGCCCCTCCTACAGCATACCCTTCTTTATCATCAATTTTAAAATCAATGGGACCATAATTTACCAAAACGCATATCATGGTGATTGAAAGAAGACTTTAAACTAACGACTGGAAGCATATAGTATTTATGACAATGTTTATTAAGGTAATAAAATCAAGTGTAAAGTTCCACTTGAATAGAGCCTAATTGCTTCTGACACCAGCAGGGGTGAAACAGCGAGACTACAGGCCATTCATATGTACTGTCTCTTATAGCCTCAATTTACAAGCTGGATGTTAGCCCCTTGGGTGGCACACCTGGACCGCTTTTTGATTATTTTAAATTGTAGCTTTGTAGGATTTCTGTAATTTTTCATCTCTTGTTTGTAATCCTTATTTCTCCTAATTTCCTTTATCACTATTGAAGCCATTTAGATAGATGCTCGTTATGTTAACCAAATGTACTGCTGTTTACTTTTTCATAACGGTATACAGTATGTATACTATTTAGAAATGTCAACTGTAACTTACATTTTTGAGCCGTCCAGAGCAAAAAGACACTTGATCACATGATCCTTGAACAGGATTGTCAAGGTGCATTATCTAGAATCTTACAAGCAATAACAATGTTACCTACTGGTGTGATTCCATGAGAAAATAGTGGAAAACTGTCCTCATTGACTGCTTAAACTCATCATCGTAGACGTTACTGTACTTTATGCAATGATGGTTCTATTGAATCGGAAGCCCAAGTTCTTTTACACTGTGACCTCTATGCAGACATTCGCTCTGAATAATTTCTTCACCTATCAAAGTATGTTGCACATTTTAATGATTTTGATTATATAAATAAACGGTGTGTAATTTTAGCTGGTAAATATTGTGTCAACGAATGTGACAAAGCCTGCCACCTCATTCTTAATAGTAATAACAGTCTTTTATGAGTTCCGGTATATAATTTGTTTTTTATTTTGTTTTTGTATTTTGTTTTATTATATAGTACTATAATGTATGTTTTATTTGTTTATTTGTGTCTCACAACTCCTTGTGAGTGGTCCTCAACTCTTTTACTCTGGTATGTGTATTTTGTATTTCAATGTGTGTTGCTGTTACGGAGTGACACTTTAATAAATATATCTATCTATCTATCTATCTACATTTATGTGGATTTTACATTCAACTGGTGAAGACATGATTATGTACAATAAAGGTAATGTTGTAACATTGGAGGTTTGACCTGCACCCACAGTATCCGTTCTGAGCTGTGATTCAAACTTTTGTTTAAAAAGTATGTTTTTTTTGTGGGAAAAGTTAAGTGTTTAGAGTGCTTGTTCAATACCTCCAGCTCTTTAATAAACAAAAAATAAATGTTCAGATGGGTTGCCAATTTCATTCAAACTCTAAGGAAGATTAACAGTTCTCTGACCCTTTGGCCAATCACCTTCTAGTTAAGGGCAAATCATAATAGTAATAATAATAATATATATTTTTAAATAAGTGGACATGTATAAAAAGTTATCTTTTAATCGTTTCAGGGTCCAGCAGTAATGTTGGAACACATTAAAACTGCTTCTACTTGTAAAACAAGAGTCCTAAAAGCTCCTCCCGGAAGCGGGGCTAACATTTAAATGGTGACTCAAGACCTAAGTGTGTTGTCTTGCATTTGAATGCAGAAGTGGAAGTAAACACTTCCGGCCCTTCCAGATAATATTGAAGATAATTGCCTTTAATGCAAGGGCAGCAGAATGGTGCAAATGAACAGAATTGCACAAACATATGTGTTTCCGTACACAGCCATCGTCAGCATTCTATACAGAGAGACATGAGTTTCTTCTACCCTCTGTTTTCTGAACTATTGTGTTTCCTGATTTGTTGAAATATTGTGTTTTGCACTTCGAGCCCACTGGACACTAGGTTGGTGGTTTGTGTGGAAGGTTAGTCCATAGGCCTACTGTAGGCTACAGGTTTTACAAATCTGTAATAGTCATTCATCGCCAGAGAAAGAATATAAAAACAGTATGAGAATGATTACACTATTTCGCAATATTCAGTTTATTTAGAGAAGACATGGTGGCCTATGGAGCAATACAGTGAATATTTGTGCAGAGAGGAGGCACTCTGCGAAAACTGGGTTCGTCCAACATCTATGACACTGTAAATAAGAAAAAGAGAATTACATCAAAATTGTTATGTTATTAATGTGTTAAGGTGGTGCTAGTAGGTCATGCAGTGACTTATGATGTCTGAACCGTATGTAGGTGAGCTGTTACTTTGAACTACTACTATCATTGATATTTCCATGTTAAGATGCAATGGTAAATATCTTGAAAAATGTGTTTGAAAATACAGCTATTACCATGTTGGCAGATTTCTTTAATCTGTACTTTTCTGTCCTTTATTTAAATTGTGGATAAAGTGTTAGTACAGTATGGGAATTTATACCCTTGACATTTTTGGGGTGAAGCAGACAGGATTTAGGTATTTTCCAAGATATGTGGTAGCAGCAAATGTCAGCAGAAAATTACATCATTACCCCCACCCCCTCTAATTGTGCCCCCTCAGAATTATGGGTTGCTGAATCACTCCACAGCATTATGTCAACATGGTTGGTTGACTTTGAAACGATCACTTTGTAGAAAAAGTCTATACTCACAGGTGATTGGTCCAATGGTGAGTGGTTTGAGAAGAAACGATTTAGGGGCAGACCGGGCTTTTCTTTTATTACAGGCCTAAAGAAATAAAGTTACAGGTTCAGTACATTGAACTACTTCAAACAAAGTAACCCTATTCATGTGCATTAACTTATGGATTATATTAAAAAATACTGTACATTGTAACCCAAACTTTACATGCGATGTAATCAATGTTTCCCTAATACATAGCCTAATGACTTACATAAAAGTTGAACATTTAATTTACAATCATCAAAGTGTAATGGTGGAAAATGAGATTGTTTTCCTACAAGTCAGCAGACGTTAAATAGGTATTATAAGTATTTAAGCAGCTCTTCAAAATCTCTCATCTGGAGGAGGCATCATGTCATCTTAATTTGCCCAGAATTTGTAGGTAGTGTGTGCACTTCAGAAAGATTGACTTATAAAGGCTTACGGGAGAGCAGGAGGAGGTCATCTGGTCACACAGGTTGAGGCTGCAGTGAAGGAAGACATCTCTGTAGTCTCCCTGGAACAGGAAGAGCAGAGCAGAGAAACGACCCTGGAGGGACGATCCGCTCTCATCCACTGTCACCTGACGGCGGTCGCTAGGACACCTGGAAGAGCATTCATTCAAAAACAGTTAAAGGAGACAGAATCACACTTGATCACATATGACTGTAATCTCATCTCACCAACTACGTACTTATTCTGAACAAGGAAGTATCTCATGGGGTCATCAGGGTTTGAGGAGTGAGTGGCATAGCAGTCGTCCAGAACGACCACAAAGCGCTCTGTCTCTGTCTCCTCTACAGACACTCCTACATGCAGGGCAGAGCCCAGCGGCAGGGTGACCTTGCCTTCTGGGTAAGGCTCTGTGTAGTTGGAGTTCAGGAACAGAGACATGGATGCTCTGGCTTGGTCACCAAGTCTTACAATGCTCCTCCCTTCCAGCCTGCAAAGAGGTGAAATGTACTGTAAATTGGATATGACAAAGTAAACTCATCCAATCCTGCTGTTTAATTTAATGATTATGTCAAATTAGAGCCAGGAGACACCAGTTTCTAACCCTAACCCTAACTAACTAACTAACTAACCAACCAACCAACCAACCAACCAACCAACCAACCAACCAACTAATTACCTTACTTAGTTACAATACTTACTTACTTACTTACTTACTTACTTACTAACTAACTTACCAATTAACCAAATATGAATACAAATGTAAGTCCTTACCAATGTCTTTCTTACACTAAAATGTATGCTGTACTATTTGCATTAGTACAGTGATCAGCACACACACTGCTCTAGAACCTTAAACATTAGCTGCTACAACTTCTACTGAGGCACAGAAGTTAAATTCTGCGTTTGATAATACTGTGTTCCTGCACTTACTCCAGGTAGGGTTTGATGGCCACATCTAGGCTAGCGTAAGTATCCATGGGGTAGACACAGGAGAAAGGGATGTCCATGGGGGTGCTGAAAGGTCTCTGACCAGCAGGGTAGATGAACAAAGTGTTGGAGTAGGTTGCATGGGTGCCGTTGGTCTGAGTTTTAAACACAGAGAGGGGAGAACGACAGGAGGACTGGTTAAGAGTTGGGCATCATATCACGTATAATACTGTTCAAACTGTATTACATTGTAAAACTAGAAAAAGTGCTCCTCGGAGCACAGGTCTCCGCCAGGTCAGGTACGTTATTGTGGCCTCCTGGTGGCGCTATAATAGGGCAATGTGAAAAGGGTGCCATTTCTTCAAAGGCATTTCACGGCAATCGGACACTGCATTCATGATTTGAGGCATTTTGTTCCAAATTCTTTTTGTGCTAAATTAGACCTGCTGGTGGCGCTATAACAGGCCAATGTGAAAAGGGTGGCATTTCTTCCTCGGCCTAGGGGGAATGTGCGTGGGAAATTTCACGGAAATGGCAAGCTGCGTGCATGATTTGAGGCATTTTGCTCAAAACGGAGCAATCCTGCAAACTTTGGAAGCCAACCTCAGCCAATGAGGATGGAATATAGAAAATCGGACAGATCCAGGTTGATCACATGACTAGAGAGATACCGATTTGATGTTTGGATAAAATCTGTAGGAGTAATATCAAAAAATGGGTTCTGCACAAATCGGCCTCCTGGTGGAGCTATAACAGGCCCATGTGAAAAATTTGGGGCAGAGGTTCTGAATTGGCAATTTGGCATCGAGGGAGTGTGTGCACAGTTTCACAGCGACCGGGCCAACGGTGCCGGATATTAGCTGCTCGCGGACGGACAGGACACACGGACACACGGATGGACACACGGACGGACAGGGTGCAAAACATACTCTCTTGCCATGCCTTTTGGCCTGACGGAGACAATAATCCCACAAAGCAAAACCCTCAGTGTTCATTTTACCACTATATACTGAACCAGCTCAGCTCAGCTCAGCGGTGTTGTGGTGAGACTGGGAGGTCGGGGTTCGATCCCCGGCCGGGTCATACCAAAGACTATACAAATGGAACCTCGTGCCTCCCTGCTTGGCACTCAGCCAAGGGTTGGATTGGAGGTGAGTCCTTGCGACATACAGTACTAGCGTCATGTCCAGGGGGTGTAATTGTACATCAAGCTGCCTCAGGCTACAGAAACAGGAGATAGACTCCTGCCCTATGGGCCACATGGCTAGGCAGGGCTTACTTACAATATACCGTACTTTGTCGTACGACAAATTTGTGAAAATAGCTGATCTAAAAGATGTAGCATCGCATTATGAGCTTGTAGATCTGCTATTTTCACCCATATGTTCCCCCATAATGACATGCCCAAAATTGGGACACCAGGTTGAAAGTGGTCAACTCTACTTCATTTAGAAACCATCCAATGTGTTTGATGGTGTTTGTCAGGTCATTTTCTCAGTACCTAATATGTAACGGGAGACTACAGTCTCTTTAGCAAAGAAATATGAGTATTGTACCTGCAGGGTGTTTCCACAGCTTCCCTCCTTGCGTTCCACCTGGTACCACAGGGTTCCGTTGCGTTCCTCTTGGGTGGAGCAGCGGTGATCAGCCAGGTGAGCTGTAGAAGCATCCAGACCAGCTGGCTCCAGGCTGGAAACCAACATACCAACCTCCAGGTAGTTCCTCCCACATAACAACTCTGGAACTGGAAGCACAAACCCAGCATGCAAGTGCCCAGGTATTATTCTCTCTGATTCATGTGTTGATGTATTTTGCATCTCTGGAATAGTGGCATTATTGTCACAAAGACATACTCAACAAAGTCCTAAATGTTCATTTAACTCTTGTAAAAACCGACCCATAAGGGTCCATTGACATTGGTGCTCAGTGCTAATTTGCAGTGAACTTTGTTTGTTTCTGACTATGATTAAATCAATGGAGATTACTACAATTGTGCAGCTGAGAAGTTCTGTAGCAGAACGGGAGAAAATTCGTTCTTCACTGAAACATGACCAGATCTTCTCACCATATTTCCCACAACTCCAGGTCACTCCATCACTGTTGAGCAGACACATTTCATCTGCTCTGCAGGTATCACAAGAAGGCAAACCAGACCCCTCTTCTATTTCTGTAGCACAGATCAGCAGCAGCAGAACCAGAACGCCAGAGGATGTCTTCATCTTTCAGTTCAGTGAGACACGAACTGTAAAATATTTAAAATGCCTATTTTGTCTAGTTATAACTTCACAAACATACATTATTCTGTTATAGACATTTTCTAAATATGCAAAAAAAACTTTATAAGTCAGAAACCAAGTTGTATACAGCCAGTATATAGTTACTTTACCGTGAATAAGTGTGGCTGATGTGATGTGAGGTGGATGTTGAACCAGAGCTCAGAATGTGCATATGTGTTGGAGTTGTCCCTGCTTTTAAAGGGTTAGCAGGTAGTAAATCATTAAATCACAAAAAATAAATACTTGAGGTTTTTGATCATTTCGTGTTATATGTCTGCAAAGTTGACATGCAGGCACTCCTGAAAGGCTAAGAGTTCAAATGCCACAGAAGTATTGTTTCTCAAGGTACGGTCATTTTACCAGTCCTTCTTCAAGATGACAAGGTCATTATGGCAACTTAATCAATCAATACAGAACAAGTGAATGAGGGTCTGAATGGTGAGGGTCGTCACATTATGCAACCACTAGCAAATTTGAACAACTTTTGTTCACAATAATATCACAATATCAGACAGTGTTTACATAGAAGTACTGCTTAGTGTGCTGTGCAATCCGTACAGTGCATGTCCACTGGCTTTAACCTATAAGAGCAAAAACACTTTTAACACTGGGTAACTGTTATCTTTAGTTCAACCTTTGGTCAACAGGCCTGTATGGTATGTCAGGGTCTGAGGTCAGGTGTATGTAAGGTGGGTGCAGGGGATTACATCATTGCAACCCACCTTACTGTACATGTACGTACACCTGACTGTGGTCAGTCATTAGATGCCGAACACTTTGCTGTATGTGGAAAATGGTCTTAATGCTAAATATACAGTATTGTACAAAATAAAACCATCATTATTGTACAGTATGTCTGTATCTATAGCTTTGAGATTACACTCACCTC
Organism: Gymnoscopelus braueri; assembly: GCF_963280865.1. Taxonomy (NCBI): domain Eukaryota; kingdom Metazoa; phylum Chordata; class Actinopteri; order Myctophiformes; family Myctophidae; genus Gymnoscopelus; species Gymnoscopelus braueri. The sequence continues at coordinate 36,256,878 of NC_137604.1, forward strand.
ATCTGTGGTTCATTTATGATTCAAAATAGAAGAACTGTCAATTTCATCTAGTCTACTTTAGTCTCATATCCTACATGAATCTGGGAGAAGTCAAACAGAAAAATGGAAGGTAATTTGGGCTTCTTGTGGGGGAATCATAATTTATAAATATGACTTTAAAGACGTAATATCACAGTGCATCATCCCTTTGGGGCTGTATTTCTGTCCTCTCAAAACGAGCAAATTACAGTGTAGACTGACCCACGTAGAATAATATGGTCTAAAAAAAGTTGCAGTGAGCTAAATTTGGACTCTTTTGTTGTCATACTTTTACTGTGGTTTAACAGAGAGGCCAACAAAGCTCACAGTTTCGTTTGTTGACTTACACCCGTGTTTTGAGTATCCAAATCTAACTCCTGAATTTAGGAGTAATACTCAGCCTTTTGATTGCATGTCTTTGTTGATCTGACTGAAATATGAAATCCGCCAGCTGAGGTTGTGTATCATACAACACAAGAAATGAGAGTTGTAGCAGCCTGATTTGTAGCAGACCTGCAGTTTTCTGGGAGTTGGTTCATTCATGCATATCCTTTATAACGAGGTGAAATTCTAATTGAGATTAAAATCTCTTTTCCAAGAAGGTACTATGTGTGAGATGATATGAATGAAAATGTTTGTAAGAATTGAACGAGTTAAAACCTTTTGAACAACTTTTTTTTTTTTCTTCAGTTTTCATGTACTATCATTTAATAACATTGAACAGCACCTGTACCCTCCTTCTATTTTATTTTATTATTATATAAGATGATGTTTGGCAACATGTGTGATGTCTATTGTTTGTTTGTCTTTTTGTTTTATATGTTTGTGTTTTTGAAAACTTAATAAAATTTAAGTAAAAAAAAAAAAAAAAAAAAAAAAAAAAATCTCTTTTCCAAGAGTGACCTGGCCTAGAAAGCAGCATGAAACATTGTTACAACAATAAAACATAAACAATACAATACAAGTATCACGCACTAAACTGAGTGAATACAATAATATCCAGATAAAAACAAAACAAACTAGAAAAAGTGCTCCTCGGCACACAGGTCTCCGCCAGGTCAGGTAGGTTAGCCTGGGCCAGCAATGTTCGGAATTCGCCAATCAGGCTGGAATGTGAAAAATCGGACGGATCAGACAGAACCGTTTTGATGACTTGACTAAAGAGATAATATGTACAGATTTACGTGATGTTTGGACAACATTTGTAGGAGTAATATTTAAACAATTGTTTTGCAAAAATCGGCCTCCTGTTGGCGCTATAATAGAGCATTGTTTGAAGGGTGGCATTTGTTCCTCAACGTAGAGCAAATTTGCGTGCAAAGTTTCACCGCAAGCGGACGCTGCGTTCATGATTTGCGGCATTTTGTTCAAAGCGGGCCACTCCTGCAAACTTTAGGTATCAATCTCAGTCAATCAGGATGGAATATGAAAAATCTAACAGATTCATCTTGATCACATGACCATAGAGATAATGTGTACCGATTTGCATGAAATGTGGATCAAATCTGAAGGAGTTTTACATAAATCAGCCTCCTGGTGGCGCTATGAAAGGCAGATGTGAAAAATGCAGGGCAAAGGTTTTTCCTTGGCCTCTAGGGAGTGCACATACAAAGTTTTACACAGATCTTGCAGTTATATGTAAAAACACGAATCGGCCTGTTATAGCGTCACCATGAGGCTGATTTTAAAAAATTCAAGTGGCATTTCTTCCTCGGCCTAGTGAGAATGTGAGTGTCCAAATGTTCACGGAAATTGCATGCTGTGTACATGATTTGAGGCATTTTGTTCAAAACTGAGCACTCCTGCAAACTTTGGATTTAATGGCTATAGAGATACTGTGTACCGATTTGCGTGATGTTTGGATAAATCTGTAGGAGTACTGTCACAAAATGGCCTCCTGGTGGCGCTATAACAGGCCCATGTAAAACATTTGGGGCAGAGGTTCTGAATTGGCATCCACTCAGGGAGTGTGTGTGCACAGTTTCGCTGCGATCAAGCCAACAGCGCCGGAGATTAGCTGTACACAGACAGAAGGACACACGGACACACGGACAGAGTGCAAAACATATTCTCTCGCCATGCCTTTTGGCCGGGCGGAGACAATAAAACAAAACAAAAACAGGATGAAGAACTAAAATGGTTTAGATCAGGGCTACTCAACTTAGCATTGCTCAGGGGCCACACATCAAAATACAGCTGTGTCTAAGGGCCTTTATTTCGTTTTTTGGTTTCAAGACACATGGAATAGGATTGTGTACAGTGACAAATTTCACTGAAAATGCTGACTAGTCTAAAATTAAGGAAACACATGTAAAACAGCCACATTTTGATCTATAAGGCTAAACCTTGTTGGACAAAAATATTGTCATGATATGAAATTAATAAGTTACAAAATGAGTAGGCTTTATTCTGAAAATGTGCAGAACAGAATGTGAGCAGATTGCTGTTGCAATAAATCAGAGAACAGTAAATATACCCATTTTGTTCTGGCCAATAAGGTGGCTCACCTGCTTGTTATTTACCTCCAGAAAGCCAATTCTTCCTCCCATGTTTGTTGTAATGTCTTTTAATCATTAATGTTAATGATTTGTCTGTCTTGATTTAATGATTTTCCCCCATGAAAGGAGAATAATTATATTTTTATAAGCAGTTGCTATGACAATGAAGGGCTGAAAATATGAATATGAATACCTCGTGTGAAGTAGTGTGGCTTTAGATACTAACCAGGCGCAGCAGTAAATACACTTTAAAGCAGTCACTTTTGCCAATTATACAAATTTCTCTATCTGTAACTAGATTTAAAGCACAACTCAGATCATTTCAATTACATCTACTCATTCCAGCACGGAGGGGCAGCATATTTAAACACTTTTTTGCTTAATGCAGTTCCAGATATGTTGGAGTGAAGGCTCAAGACTGCTTCTCCATGTTTAGTTGTGAAACACCCATTTTCAAGCAGCCCTGAATCAAGGTTTGTTAACCAATGACAAATGCTTAAAAATCTCCACAGTGCCTCAACTCTTTCTATTGAGATAATACCAAAGAAAAAAATCTTTAAACAAGCACAAAGAATTGTTAAACAAGCACCCTTATCTTACAGTTTATTGATGTTATTGGTTTAGGCACTATAGTAGAAATTATTTTTTGTCTTCCTTATTCACATACAGTTATCATTGTCTCATTCATCCAAAGCATGATAACATTCTTGCATACGGTTCCTCTTTCTCCATATTGACAAAAGGCTGAGCTTGAAGTGTCGGTTTTGTTATGATTTAGAAAATTATTAGTGTTCTCAGTTATCAATTAGTAACTTCAAGTCACGACTGTATAATGTGAAACTGTGTACAGTGGTTATGTCATTTCTCTGCTACTCCCTTCCAACTTGTGTATAAATATTCAGGGCTTTGGAGGTGTAATGTCACTCACATCGACTTGGTGGTAAGTGAGCACCTCTTATTTCACTATAGCTTGTACTGCAATTTAAAGGTGTGAATTGTGTGTATTATCTTATTATAATCATGTTAACATTATATTTCTTCCCCAGGTTTCTGGTAAAGCTGAATGATGCAGTGCATGATGACGTCACAGATTCTTCTGCTTGTCCTTTTGGCATACTCCGTCAGAGGAGACGACATCTCTGGTACGTTACAGTATTATCCTACACACAGAAAGATTATTACTTTCACTGGAACCAAAACTGGTTCTTAGAGTGATGCCATGCATAGATAGAAGAACCATTTTTGGTTCCAGAAAGAAGCTTTTTCTTTAACCACCTCGGTCCACTCCTTTTTTTCCACTCTACACCAAATATCTAGCAGATCTACAAGATCACTGTGAGCTTCCAGATCTGCTATTTTCGGCAAATGTTCGCCTGTTAAACCATGGCCAAATTTGGATGCTAGGGTTTAAGCAGTTAAATGTGCTTCAAATAAGCATCAAACAATGGTTCCATCCTGTGGTTCCTCAAAGAACTTTGACAAAAAACGTTCTCTAGAACCACAATATGGTTGAGGAACATGTATGAGGTATGAGGTATGAACATGGTGAAGTGACATTCATTAAATAACACTTTTCTTCAGTAGGTGATTGTCCTTCATGCAACTATATAGCCTTTTGTAGAATCATTTAAGAACCATTATTATTTTCTGTTTATCTGATTGAATCATTTGCTTCTGCATTCTGCATCCTAACAGTAAATATTTTTTTACATGAGAATATTCCACCAGACTGACTAGTTAAACAGGTTTCAATATTCTATCAGAGCTCTTCCTTAAGAACAGACTTGTTTTTTGAACATTTAAGCGAGCAGCTGCACTTTCATGCAGTTATAACACCGGTATCTTTCATTTGTAGCAGTGTTCTTGTCATTGACGATGTCATACCTAAAACAGATAAGTCAATAGCACTGATATAATACTTAAGAATGACAATGAAATAAATGAAAAATAATGATAATAATAAACAGCGTGTTTATCAAAAAAGTGTTTATCACTCAGTATTATTTCAAGTAGACCAAACAAAGTCCCTTATGTTTAGTCATTTCTGTACCCAATGCAGTGACAAATATATGAAAGTTAAGGTAACTGCAGCAGAGTAATAGAGTTGGACATAATGCCACAGTTTTTATTGTTCTTCTTTCCTTGGTGGATTGGCTATGAGTTCATGTATTTTCGCGCCTAAAAATAGCTGACTTAATATAGCTCACTCAAGAAAACACCATGACATCAGCTCACAGGGGATGTGCTCACTCAGCATTTCAGACATCATTTCAACATAATTTACTGGCACAACTATTTTGGGCATGCGAACATTTCCCAAACATTTGAAAAACAATTCAAAACATTTCAAAAATAGCTAAAATAGATGATCTACAAGCTCACAATGTGTTACAATGTGACATGTTGTGAGCTTGTAAATCTTTTTGAAGTAGGGCATAAGTGGTTAACAATTTACATTCCTATTCCTACATGATTCCTATGTTCATTTTTATTCACCAGATATGTATATTATCCATCTCTCTAGCTTCAGAGGACATGCCAAAGCAGCCTGCAGCCCGGACTTCAGCCTTCTATTGTCAGAAGCAGAACAAGTACTGCGACTATGGGCAAGACTGCCTTCTCGTCAACGGGACCAAGAATTGTGTTGACCCTTGTGAACACCACTCTGTGCTGGACGACCCAAGGCGGTCTGTCACCTTCGAAAGGAACCCAAAGAAGCCACTCAGCGACAACTCTTTCGGGTGGGACGGGTGGTACCGACTTAGCTTGGGAGGGGTCAATGCCAAGATGCCAGAAACCTGTGTGGAAGAGTCCATGTGCGGGGCCACCGCTCCTCTGTGGCTCAGCAACACTCATCCCCGTCCCAATGAAGGAGTTGTACGAAGCAACGTCTGTGGGGCAGGGAGGGGCAGCTGCTGCCGTTACCAAGCTAATCAGATCCACGTCAAGTCTTGCCCCGGGGGCTTCTACATCTACAAGTTTGTGTCCCCCAGGGTGTCAAACTCAGCATACTGTGCAGGTAAGATACTGTACCAGGAAATATAGACATTGGAGCAGGAAGCGGTGATTGTTTTCTAGACCTATGTTCCAGACAGTGGAGACCCTAGGCAGCGGTGAGGTTTCTTTGAGTGAATTGGAAAAAAAAACAAGATGCACCGCTGTTAATGTATTAATATGTATTACAGCAAAAGTATAAGGTTGCCTTTAACCAAACTCCTTATCTTCCAGAGATCTCAGAACTTGCAACCACCACCACCACCCCACCCACAACTACAACCACCACCCCACCCACAACTACAACCACCACCCCACCCACAACTACAACCACAACAACTCCAACACCTACTACAACCACAACCACCCCCTCACCACCAAAAACAACAACAACAACCACCCTGAAACCCAAGCCCACCACAACAACAAAAGCTCCCGTTCCAGATGCCACTACCACTGCAAGAAGACCAAATCCTGGCACCACCAGGGAAACCCCTGCCCCACCACAACCCACTGTGAGGCCAGGGAGTGCCACCACATCTATCATCGGCGTTACACATGATCCCGAGGCTTTAGTGCCTGAGCTGGTTTGTGGAAGGCTTGTTATGGAGCTGGGTCTGTCCAGCTCTCGTCTGTCAGCCGCCGGCCTGGATGCTTCATCCGCTCACCTGGCCGACCGACTGTGCTCCACGCGCGAGGAACGTGACGGGACAGTGTGGTACCAGGTGGACCGTAAGGAGGGAAGCTGTGGAAACACACTGAGGGTAATGATGGAAGTCAGCCACACACAAAGTTTCTCCTACTACACATTAAAGAAATCCTGAGCGTTCATTTAACCACTTCAGCCCATAGCCTTTGTATAGTTTGGGTGAATTTAATTTAGCCCAAAATAGGGACACAAGGGTTAATGTGGTTAACTCTGAGTGAGGGTCCAAATTAACACTCGGTATACTAGCCTATACCTTTATTACACAGGAAGAAATAAAGAGGTCTTTCTAATTGTACTGTTTTCCTCTCTTTCCACAGACAAATGATTCTCACGCCATCTTCTCCAACAATATATTTGTGTACCCACTGAATCTGACCTCTGGCCTGCCACTACCAATCAGAATTCACTTCTCCTGTATCTATCCAATGGACACAGAGGCCAGTCTGGATATCACTATTGTACCCCACCTGGTGTGAGTAAATGTAATAGGCTGATTCAAAAGCCTTATTGATTGTCAAATTACTCAGTAATGATGGCAATATGACCAGACATGTGATTATGAGAACACATTAATGATCACATATTTGTTTATGTAGTTCATCCATATCTTTTAGTCTTAATTCATATTTGTTCTTGACGACATCAACAACGATATGTGACATCTAAACCAGAACATGTACGGTTATTTACTCTAACAGATTCTCCTTCTCAGCAGGCTGGAAGGACAGGGCATTGCAGGAATTGGCAACCAAGCCAGAGCCTCCATGTCTCTGTTCCACAACTCCAACTACACAGCGCCTTACCCATCAGGCCGAGTAACCCTGCCACTGGGTTCTACCCTGCATGTAGGAGTGTCTGTAGAGGAGACGGAGACAGAGCGCTTTGTGGTCGTTCTGGACGACTGCTACACCACTCACACCTCAAACCCCGATGACCCCATGAGATACTTCCTCATTCAGAACAAGTATGTTGTTATAGTGTTACCGAGATTGCAACCACGTGTGATTCTCTTCTTTAACTTGTCATGTTCACCACAAGTTTTGTGCAAGCGTGCAGTGTTCCTTTCACTTGTAGCCATATTTGTACGTATCACACAGCTATCCTAGACAGCTGAATGCAATGTTGGCTGTTGTTTTATTTTGTGCCTAACACTAAACACTAAGCACGTCGGTCTAACTTCTCCTGAACCGTTAAACCCAAGGTGTCCTAGCGACCGCCGTCAGGTGACAGTGGATGAGAGCGGATCGTCCCTCCAGGGCCGTTTCTCTGCTCTGCTCTTCCTGTTCCAGGGAGACTACAGAGATGTCTTCCTTCACTGCAGCCTCAACCTGTGTGACCAGATGACCTCCGCCTGCTCTCCTGTAAGTCTCATATTACTCCGTCTCTCTCATATTATGATTTTTCTTTTACTTCTTGTTTATCTGTTACTGCTTCTAGCTCAGTGTTTCTCAAAGTGTGGTCTGGGGACCCCCTTGGGTCCTTGCGGGGATTCCAGGGGGTCCACAGCAAAATGAGTTAATATAGCAAAAAAAGCAGTTCAACCACTTTAACCCTATCGGCTATTTGAAAATAGCAGATTTGCTATTTTCAAATCTTGTATGGGGGTCCCTGGCACTAAATCTTTGAAGATGGGGGTCCGCAGTGATGTGCCGTGGCAGACCTGTCACTCTTGGTTCAATAAAACCCTAAAGTCCAGTTTATAGACGACATACACAGAAATTACCGTTCAAATTGGTGTAATTTTATATTTAGTTTTGTTTGTCTAGAATCACTTCTGCTGGCTGGTCCTCCTAAGAAAGTAAACACTGACTTGTTGTACACCATAATACATTTTAGCGATAGTTGCCCCATACCTAACAATACAGATTAATTTGAATATTATTGTATGCAAGCTACTGTTTTCTTTATATTCTGCAGAATTCTCAGAAGAAACTAATGTATTTGAACGTAATTTTTCTCACTTCACCTCTGACCTCGCTTTGCAGCCAATTACATATTAATTTGGGGATCCTTGACATGAAATGTTTGAGAATCACTACCCTAGCTGGTCTGTGTTCAACGTCTCTGGTTTCTCTCCTCAGATGTGTTCCAAGAGAGTAGCTCGTTCTGTGGCCAGTTCAGTTTACATCAAGCCCATCACCATCGGACCGATAAACTGTCAGTACAGTATGAGTACCTACTCTATCTGTTATCTTTCAATATCTGTTTTAGTTTTAGATTTCAATTGCAATGCATTATTATAAACCACTGAGCGCACCATTCTTCTTTTTCAATTCCAGGGGACTAAAAACTGGACAGCAACTGGAGATTCTGGGAGTCTTAAAAAGATATTCTGCCTGGTTCATTCATCTATTGACTGGCCATGTTCATAATACTTTTTTGTCATCTTGTATCATACTGTCATGTGGTCTAAATCAGGATATCCTTGGCAGTGACAATAAATTGAAACTTATTTTTTGCAATATTGCTTCAATCCATGACTTTTTTTTTAACCTTTATGTTTATTTAAAAATGTTCAGACAATTAGACAGGGCAAGAACATCATTTCATCATATCATTTTTTGTTTTATTCCCCCGAAAAGAACATAATTTCATCATAATTTTTTTATTCCCCCCCCCCCCCCCACACACACCACATCCCCCTTCCCCCCATTACTGGTTAGAGTCCATACAGACAAAGCAAAGTAAAAAAGTAAACAGACATATACAAAACTAAGCACACGTCACAACATGATTAATTGTTGAAAAATATAGTAATACTAAATAATATTAAAAATAATTTAAAAAAAAGCTTCAATCCATGACTAATAGAAAAGAACCACAGTTAAAAACATGTCTAACATACATTTGTGAAATATTATATGGCAAATAAATATAATACTGGAACATTGGACCAGTCAAACAAGTCAAACAGTGTCAGGTATTACAAAGAGGGAAATTATTATGATAAAATGGATATATATGTTTAGTGTGTTCATTTATTGTTTACTGTCATTGCAGTGCAATCTCAGCAGTTGTAGTTTGCATCTATGCCACTAGAGTGGGCTCATGAGCCTCAACCTTGGCTGAACCTCGGCTGTTCACAGTTCAACCTCATTACCAGCCTGTTTTCACACCACACAGTCAACATAAAACTTACTGTAAAGTTTGGGATCATATTTTTCCTTCATGATTAAAAAAAGAGCTTATAGCAGTGAGTATCTTATATAACATCCAATCTGAGGCTTGTGATCACATGTTTCTATTTTAATTTAAGCGCTCATGTCAGAATAGTGAAATGTTGTACAGGAATACATTTTATATACACATGCTAGGTCTTGATAATGAGACTGTGGTTCATTTAAATCCACTTAGAAGTCAGGTCTTTAGAAGGTAAAAGCTGACTCTTGCAGTTCATCATAAAGTACAGTTACACGCTATGACTGAGCATTTAATTAGGTTTTGGAAGCTGATTTTGTAGATTACATAATCCGCTATTAATTCAGTAGGTAGCTCTGTTAATGAATGACTCATTTGTACAACATTTGCGAATAAATCTGCATCAGTATTTTAATCCGCCTATAAGCAAAATCTAAGGGCAAGGGATCATACTGTCAAGTGAAAGTGCCACGAGTAAAAATTTACATTATGTAAGTGAAACTTTACATTATGCAAGTGAAACTTTACATTATGCAAGATGAAGATGGAGATATATGAGAGAGAGAGAGAGAGAGAGAGAGAGAGAGAGAGAGAGAGAGAGAGAGAGAGAGGGGGGGAGGGAGGGAGAGAGAGAGAGAGAGAAAGAGAAAGAGGGGGAGGGAGAGAGAGACAGACAGGGAGATTGTACAGGGAGTTCTTACTGTATAGTGCACTTTATTTATGACACCACTAATTGTGGGTACATGAATGAAGTCGTGCCAGGGCTCCCCCTATGGTCTGCAATTACAATTGCACGTAAGTGTGTGTGTGTGTGTGTGTGTGTGTGTGTGTGTGTGTGTGTGTGTGTGTGTGTGTGTGTGTGTGTGTGTGTGTGTGTGTGTGTGTGTGTGTGTGTGCGTGCCTGCCTGCCTGCCTGCCTGCCTGCCTGCCTGCCTGCATGCCTGCATGCGTCCTTGTGTGTGTGCGCGCGTGTGTGTGCGCGCGTTTGTGTGCGTGTGCGTGTGCGTGTGTGTGTGTGTGTGTGTGTGTGTGTGTGTGTGTGTGTGTATGTGTGTATATGTCCAAATGTATCCCCACCTCTCACAAGGCTTCACATAACATACACTGTAAAGCTTGGATTGTCAATCATCAGAGCTGTTTCCCATGCAGACTAAAGTGCTATAAGGTTAAAACTGTCCAACTGTGGCTCCTTAAGAAAGTGGTCATCCATGAGGACCTTTTAATGAGTTGTGGTTAGAATTAGCACTGGTTTCAGGATATGGGAAGAGGTCAGACAATTTGTACAGGTACAGTGATCCGAGAGAGTCACTGACTGAGAGAAAGTTCAGAGAGAGAGAGAGAGAGAGAGAGAGAGAGAGAGAGAGAGAGAGAGAGAGAGAGAGAGAGAGAGAGAGAGAGAGAGAGAGAGGGGGTGTGTGTGTGTGTGTGTGTGTGTGTGTGTGTGTGTGTGTGTGTGTGTGTGTGTGTGTGTGTGTGTGTGTGTGTGTGTGTGTGTGTGTGTGTGTGTGTGTGTGTGTGTGTACGTCTGTATATAGAAGGATGGGAGAGGAAGAATATAATCACAGTCCTCTGTATGTTGTACTCACGTGTCCCAGTGGACCAGTGCATGTGAACAGCTTGTCTCAAAGCAGAGTGGTTCACAGAAACAGGTACAACACAGATAACAAGCACTTACAGGTCAATATGGTTCACACGGGTCACTCTCACTGCATAACAGCTCTAATTGGCTGTCAGGGCTGACAGTGCACCGCAACCTAATTATTTGTCCTTTGTTAAAATGTTGAGGTTCTCAAACTTTTAAAGTTCAAGGATCCCCATAACTCAGAGAGTGTACATTATGTTCCATTTGTGCTCAATCAGAGTTTCCAGACCTGCAATTATCCATTTGGAACCCCCTCAAGGAACCCTGAGGGTCCCTGGACCCCACTTTGAGAACCACTGACTTAGAATGTGTTTTCTTCTCCTTTTTTTCCTTCTTCTCCTTCTTCTAATTATAATTCTGGTAGGTGGCCAAAAGGGCAAAAGTGGCAACCCCAAAAAAACAAAACAAAAAAACATTTTACATAAAGGGAAAATGGGAGGGATGAGGGAAGTGTCAGATGTGAGGGAGTGACAGAGAAAGAAAGGAGGAGAGTAAAGAGGAGAATAGAGAGACAGCAGGACCAAGTCTCACTGCGTTATTTTCCTCTGGCTCTCTCTGTCCCTTCTTTTCTCCTGCAGTGAAGGGGAGGTACTGACTCTAGGCTGAGATCAACAAGATAGGTGAGTCCCACTTAAACCATGTCTCTCTGATTTCTACTTTTTCTCACACTTTGTTATCTTTTTGCATTGCAACCCAGATTTTTTGAATGTCCCACACTGCAAAACTCTCAGTTTAACAGTGCTTTAAATGTGGACGCTTACAGGTAAACCTTTACACCCTCAGAGTTAAATTAATGCTGAAGATTTTACTGTGTATAAATAACCCAACTCACCTTTTCTCCGCTGGTGACCTCTACGCTTCACTGCAGCCATTACTACAGTATATTAGAGTCATTTATCTTTGTTCTTTATTTGACTTGTTATAAGTGTGAATATATGTTTTGTGTGCGGACTGCAGAGCGGAAATTGACCTACCATTGAACCCTTATGGGTTGAGACTTTCCCACCCCCCATGTTGCCTCTCTCCATCTCCTCACTGTCCTTTAAAGACATGTTAAAATTGATGCGTTGAGGAGGAGGATATCATTGCATGTTATCCAAAATGCCCTTCACACAGGAGCAGCCCCCCTGTGGCCTTTTACGCCTGTTTACGTGTTAGATTTTTTTTATGGTGGTGTTTATTTGCTTATGTGTCTGCAGACTTAAATACATGTAGCGATGCTGAGGCTTTGCGGAGAGCCCAGATTTCCATAGGGCTGGACAGAGGTGCTACTTTTAGCATTGGTTGTTACAAGTGCTCCCGAATGGTTGAGACTAAACGATTCATTCTCAGTTATTTTCTCTATATCTCTCTCTCTCTCTCTCTCACACACACACACACACACACACACACACACACACACACACACACACACACACACACACACACACACACACACACACACACACACACACACACACACACACACACACACACACACACACACACACACACACTGCCTCTCTCTGTCTGACAGTCTTTACGTAAAGGGCTTAGCATGAGCAATGAAAAAAAAAAACGTCTTATCAAATTGTCGTTCTACAGTGGAATGTCCCTTTAGGGCTGCTACAGTGATTGCAAATTATAAGTTTTGTCAGGAGCTGGAATGTGAGTTTTGCGGCTTCACATGATTTCTGGAATTTCATGGTAGAGATCGCATATTTATTCATGGTACACTGAGGGGAAAAGAAGCTGACACTTTTTTTTTAATTGTTTGTGGTGTAATTAATGCATTCCTATAAGAATTCATTTAGATTCCAGATCCTTTTATGCAGTCTTCTTAAAGTCTGTTTCATGCTTTATTTATAGTTTATGGGTAATTCAGCTTTAGACATTTCAGGGGTGTTTATCAGTCCATTATTTCTCTTTTAACATTATTGTCTCATAATGTGTCCCATAATATGTATTCACATGGAACATACTGTGACTTTGGCTCAGCTATATTAACCATTGTTTATAATCCCATGGTGACTTCTAAATCTACTTCAATTGCCAATCTTACAGACAAGATTCACACAAAAGAAAACACTTACAGAAATGTTAATTAACAGTAGTAGTAGTAGTTTACTGCCATGCAAAAATTAAAGGAGCACTTCACCCATTTTCTGCCTTATGTTAATATAATTGGTCCTCACTGATGCTCATTATGCGATGGCACAATTTCCCTCTACTCCCTCTGCGTCTCATTAGTGGGCTTTGGACAGTTCAGAAACCTGCCTACCAATGACATCATTGATGGGGATTCCAAGCCAATAGAAAATGCAGCCTTTCTCTTCCTGGAAAGTTAGCATGCTGACATATAGAAGCCATTGAAATATCCACAGCCTCCTCTGAAACACGGCATCTTATAATTGAGCATTAGTGAGGACCAATTATATGAACATAGGTTGAAAATTGGTCAAGTGGTCTTTTAAGGCACAAGAAGGTACATCAAGGTGCAAATCAAGCAATCTATGTGTTCGCATCTTCCGGTTTCTGTGCTTTTACAAGATCTCCATTGCCGGGATTGCCCCATCTATTCCTGCATGACTGACATTTCCATGCCCACACCACATCTCCCCTCTCCCTGATCTACGTTTCTCCAGGATGTTGGGTCGCCTTCTGTACGTGAGCTCCCTGTGCTCGCTCCTCCTCCTCCTCCTCCCCCTGCTGTCTGCCCAGGAGGTGCTTTTGCGTCTTGCAGGGGTAGGCCGGCGCGGTGCCAACGAAGGGCGAGTGGAGGTGTTCTACAATGGCGCGTGGGGCACAGTGTGTGACGATGAGGTGGATCTCAACCTCGCCAACGTCGTGTGTCGGCAGATGGGCTTCGCACGCAGCTACACATGGGCACACAGTGCCAAGTTTGGCGAAGGACAGGGTATGTCCAAGAAACACGACATTTTAGAGTTTCACAAAAAAAACATTTTAAAACGTTTTTTTTTCTATAATAATAAAAAAAAACTTCAATGTTAAAAAATAAACGGAGAAAAAAAAATATTTTCTTATGTTTTACCATGT
>NC_137604.1:36275912-36335912 GCF_963280865.1 Gymnoscopelus braueri
TTCACCAATTATTACATTACTAAATGTTTAATCAACATGAATTTGTTGATTATCAACTGATACGGATGGAATGATTCTCTCACTCTCAGTAAGGAACTGCAAAATAGTTCTTCCACATGACATTTTTCTTTCAAAGAGTAATAATTTGCTCTGCTAATGGAAGGCTGCTATCCTGATGATGATCCAGTCCTGTCTGTCTGACCCAAGCTGTAAATAACCTCCAAGGCACACACACACAAACCCTCAAAGCCCTGGCACAAAGTACCTCAAGCCACGATACGCACGCACGCACGCACGCACGCACGCAAGTGTGCACACATGCAAATTACAGGATAGTTTACACATACTGTACAATATCCCTCCCTCCCCCCTCACACACGAGACCTTGCAAAAAATGTATCTCCGAGATCCTACACACACACATGCAAACCCACACACATGCACACATATATACACAAACACACTTTTACAAACATACAAACACAGACACACACACACACACACACACACACACACACACACACACACACACACACACACACACACACACACACACACACACACACACACACACACACACACACACACACACACACACACACACACACACAGCCCTCCTCTGTGTGTCTGCCTGTCTGCCCGCAAAGGTCTTTTTATGGGCTGGCTTAGCAGGACGGCTGGACTGACCACTGGACTGCACTGCACCATCTGTCCTTCCACGTGTCTCCAATAACTACTCTTCTCCTCAGCTGCCCTATACACTGGATCAGTGCTTCTCAAAAGTTTTAATTTAAAGGATCCCCAAACTCTGTGAGTTACAGACCTGTATTGGATCCATTTGGAATCCCCTGAGAGTCCCAGGACCCCACTTTGAGAGCTGCACTGGTCAACCATTCAACCGGGTTTACGGGTGTAAACCTTGTGACCAAAACTGTTGTAGTGTAAAAAAAGATCCTGTGTTCCAATGGAGCCAATGTAGTTATGCTTTAGTTACAAGCGCTTGTTAAGCAGGAAGGGATTCAGTGCATGTGCCAAGGACACTTCAACAAGACATGCTGCTACTGACAGAGCCATCATGACCTTTAACCACTTAAACCCCATATGTGGAACCGGAGTCCCTCAGGGCTCTATGCTAGTGTCTTTTCTGTTTTCTGTTATTCAAGCTCACAAGCTCACAACGAGACGCGTTGCGTTACGTTACGTTGTGAGCTTGTCGATCGCCTTTTTTCAGCGAAAGCTTTCCCCACAATACCGATGCTGGGGTCTAAGTGGTTAAACCTTTAACCTTTATTGGCCAGTTTCCCTGAACACAAGGCCTTCCAATTGTAATTGTTGGAGCGCCCGGCCAAGTCGGAGGCACCGTGGAGGCATCAAACCCCAGCTTTGAGGTTGTGTGGGAAATAAGTGGAAAACAACCAGTTTGTCGCGCGACAAAATATGAATTAGCCTTAGCCATCCTCTGTGGGTGGACTTAGTGCTAATCTGGACATCAACAAATATTGAGAGTATTCTAACATTCCCAAGGCCAAGCCCAGCACCAAGCAACAGGTTGTTTAGAGACTAGACGATGTCAGGGGAGTTTTGTTTATTTTTTGTCTACCCCCACCTACAGTAACCACGTACAACTCGAATTCAGCAGCCATTTCTGTCTCCATAGTAAATAGCTGTGGGCGAAGCTGCTTTTTTCAGCAGAAAGAAGGAAGCAATAGAAACCTGATGTGTAGCATCCGGCGCTTCATATATGGGTAAAGTATTTTGAGGCTGATATTTGAGTTTGTGACCTCCTCTCTAAAAATATTTTCCAAGGTTGAAAGCATGAGGGAATCTACATGCTATTGAAAATGGGGTGGGGGGGGGGAGGCTGAGACTAAATGTGTGCTACATGGAACATGTAATGTTTCCTCTTCACTCTTGCCAGTTGCCACCATCTGCAATTTGGGGGAAAGTTACTGTATTTTAATTAGTTACTTTACCAAGTTATAAATGTTTACGACAGTAGTTACTTTACTAAGTCGGTCTTTATTAATAAAAAGCAAGAAATCTTTTGTGTAATGAACTAACCATTTGGCACACAAGAAGACGTGAACATGTATTTCAAATAAATGACTCAGCTCTTTAACAATTAACAAAGAGTCATGTCAACTCAATTTGTGCATACTGCATAGCTTATAGTTTGCTCCAAAGAAATATATCAGTAGGAAACTTTTATCAGTTACAGAATATTAACAAATAACATATTAACTACATGTAATAAAACAAATGAAGACAAAAAAGCATTAAAATATCCACAGACACACAAAAACATTAAAAAGACGGAATCACCTTTCTTCTGATGCTCGGTTGGAACTACAGCAGATCGTCTTGGCCAAATGTTGTGCATGCCTAAATGCTGAGTTGCTGCCACGTAACTGGCTGATTTGAAATTTGCGTTAACGTGCAATTGGACAGGCGTACCTGATAAAGTGACCAGTGAGTGTGTAAATACTCATGTTAGAGAGTAACACGCCGGCCCAAAACCTGACCGTGTGTGCCTGGCCCCCCCTGTACGCCCTGTCAATTGCAGCCACTATAATTGTGGTCTGGACCTAGGAAGAGCAGGGAGAAGCTCTTCTAATCTTGTATAGTCCCTGGAGTGGACGCACTACACACCCTTTGCTGAGTCAGCACCTTGCTTATTGGGCGGGTGACTGCCTTTGTCTCAGCCTGTTAAAATGCTTTATGTAGTTTTACAGACATTTACAGTAAATACTCCCCCACTTTGCTCTGCTTGAAAGAATAGGCAAGTGCTAAAGCCATTTTCACTCCTTTCACTATGACAGTAATTTCACTTTCACCAGCTGACCCCATTCCTCTCATTATATATCTAACCTCCTCACTTAATGCTTTGTTGTTGATTTTTGCTTTTTAAAAGGCCCTTGTAAGCCTTTGTGACAGTTGAGATGAAGGACAATTCATTCTATGAATTCATCTGAAATACTTTCAACCTGGCGTTCCTATTTTGGGCATGTCATTATATAGGGAAACATTTATGAAAGGTCAAAATACTGGCTTAAGTGTTTAAAAGTAAAGGCATAATTTTAAAAAAATGATATCTCATACTGGAATGAAGTTCTACTTATCACCTCACAAAGGCAAAGTGTAGACCGTGGCTCGTTTTATTTCAAATGTTTATTAAAAGTCCCCATTCCACGTATTGGAAAGAACATAATGTGGCTGTGACTTCTAGTAAAAAACAAAATATGTTGGATGATTTTTGGAACTGGATATGTAAGATAATGTTGCAAGCACAGGGACCTGAGAGAGTAGATTGTTCCACACATGCAGCTTTCCATCGTATAATAACAGGTTCTCTCTGACAGTCAATCACCCCTCTAGTCTCCAGTGTGGCTTATGGAACCATACAGAAAGAGCTGCTTCTAAAAGAGCTGGTGTCAAGCCCCCAAAACATCCACAGAAATAAGAGAGGGCCTTCTGTTGGTGAGGAGGATACAGTCATAGTGAGGAGGATACAGTTGTCGAGTGAGGAGGGACTGAGGAAGACACAGTAGTCCAGTAAGGAGGATCCATTCGTACAGTGAGGCGGGTACAGTAGTGTTGTGGTCAGAAGCTGGTTGTCATGACCTGATGATGGTGCAATGTAACTACATTGCCTCTAATCTGGAAGCAGCAGTGGTGGATTTGTTACTTAAAAGTGTCATTATTATGTAGTACTCATTATGCAGAATGTCCCATTTCAAGTTTTCAAATGTATAAAAATGCTCACAATGAGCTCACAAGCTGATCTACAAGCATATCTACAAGCTCACAATGCGTCGCGATGCGACGCATTGTGAGCTTGTAGATCGGCTATTTTCAAATGGCCGAAATATATATAGGGCTGAAGTGGTTCATGTATATTTTGTAATGATAATCAGATTCTATAAAGTAACTAAAGTTTTAGATGAGATGTAATGGAGTAGAAGTAAAAGTATTTGTTATGGGAAAATACTCAAGTAAAGTACAAATACCTCAAAATTGTAATTGTAATTGTAATTGTTATTGTATAGTACAGTAATCCTATGTTTCCGTATGTCCTGTTATACTTCAGTCATCATGATATCAAAAGTATATCTCCAACATGCTATCCATTTAGCGCAAACAATGACATGTTCATTATTCAATCATTGTAAAACACACATTATCTCATGTTACGTTATCATCATTAGCTTTCATTTCAAGCAAGTTATCACTTTTTTTTATTTAGTAGTTGAAATTTAATTAAGGAACAAAGATCGTCAAATGCATCATATAGTACCACAAAGGAAAACTGTACAAAAACAAAATTGCAACTGCAACATTTGTCCCTCCTCATGTGAAGTTATAAAAGCCTTATAAAAGTTGTCGAGTTGACAGAAACTGAGATGTTGCGTCACTCACTCCTTCCCAGCGGTCATAATGTCGGCTGACAAAGCAGGGATTATAGAGGGAGCGTTATTTTACAGAAAGGAGGCAGGGAAAGCTGATATGTACGTGCATATTTCCATGTCTGCTGTGTGTGAACCAACATGCTACTGCTCGACCACACCGCAGACACTGCCAAGCAATTCAGGCAATTATATGGAAAGCATGTCTCTCTCTCTCTCTCTCTCTCTCTCCCCACTTCCTCCCCCATTCACTCTCACCCCCATACAGCCTGTCTCTCTCATCTTAATTCACCACAGATTTATGGAGCATGTTTCCCTCCTGCACAGAAACACACATGCACACACAGACACAGAAGGTCACATTCAGTGATAAAAGAAGTACTAGGATTTAGTAACAAAAAGTACAAAAGCATTGGTGTCGAAATATAAACTACCAAATATAAAAGTACTCATTATGCAGAATGGCCCATTTCACAATCAATAAAATTGGACTGTAATTAGTAATGCATTCATTAATGTGTTCATCACTTCAATGTTGCAGCTGGTAAAGGTGGAGCTGACTGTAATTGCTGCTGTGTAAATTTATAAAATAATAATAATCATTTATCCGTTAATGTATGTTTTGTAGTGATTATCAAGATCTGCAACGTAACTAGTTACTAACGTTTTTTTTGTATTACTCAAATAAAGTCAAAGTATCACAGAACTGTACTTAAGCACAGTAGTTGCGTAAAAGTACTTAGTTCCTTTCTACCATTGCTCACGTTCACATGAATGCTGACTGCCATTGAAAACAAACGTTATTTGTCGGGACAGAATGTTCCAAGAGTGTTCCCCTCCGTTCACTCTCTGCCTCTCCTCTACCATTCCATTGTGTCTGCTTTTCTCTACAAACGCTCCATGCGCTGGCTTGGCCTTCCTAGAGTGTGGTTTCTCTTGTTGGGCCTTTCAGCAGGGATTTGCTTGGCCCATGCTGTAAATGAGTACAATGAGCTGTGGAATAGTAGGAGACTGGGGTTCTCCTGGAGAGAACGTGTGTCTCCAGATTTAGCATGCCCAATATTGAATGCGGCAGGCACTTTGTCCTGCTGTCTATACTTGGATGATGTGACTCATTTTCATTTGGACACGTTCATAGAGGGCGTCACTCACACAGCACCTGTCTGTGGTGGTTATAGTGGGTGATGCAAGTGGTCAGAAAGTGTGTGTGTGTATTTGTGTGTATTGTGTGTGTGTGTGTGTGTGTGTGTGTGTGTGTGTGTGTGTGTGTGTGTGTGTGTGTGTGTGTGTGTGTGTGTGTGTGTGTGTGTGTGTGTGTGTGTGTGTGTGTGTGTGTGTGTGTGTGTGTGTGTGTGTGTGACACAGAGAGGGACACTTCCCAGACACTGCCTGGTTTGTGAATCATGGTTTTTATTGAATTCTACCATTTTTTTCCTTTAGCCCCTTTAGGTTTTAGTTCATCCGTTTGCGGCCGGCTTGTGTGGTGTGTGCACAGTGCATGCATTTGTGTCTCTGAGAGTGCATATGTGGTGTGTGTGTGTGTGTGTGTGTGTGTGTGTGTGTGTGTGTGTGTGTGTGTGTGTGTGTGTGTGTGTGTGTGCGTGCGTGTGTGCGCGTGCGCGTGTGTGTGTGTGTGTGTGTGTGTACGCGCATGTATGTGCACCATTGACCGTATATATAAACATCACTTTGTGTGTATTTGTGTGCGCAGGTCTAAATAGTGACTCAAGTTTCAGCTAATATCCAGGAAAACTGAAACCAGCTCTGTAATCCATATGTTAGTTGGCACCCATCAATAAGGCATGTTAGCTTGGACTATAGCAGTGTTTCATGTACATTTATAGGATTTTTCCACACATATGTCCCAAAGCAGACATCTTCTGCAGACATATAGGCAGACTTCTGGACAGAAATACCCATGAATGGAGGGATGAAAAAAGACACATGGCATGAGGAAAATTACGATGGTTTGAGTGGGGGAGAGGAGAGGAGATGCAGAGTAAAGGAGACAGACAGGGACAGAATGTTGTGTAATGTCATTGAGTCTGTCTGTCTATCTTTCTGTCTATCTATTATTTTCTTACGCTCTCCCTCCCTGTCTCTCTCCCTCTCTCTGTCTATCTCTCTTTCCCTTGAGGATTGTGTTTAACCACAAAACCACAGTCTCTCTAGCCCGCTGCCTGGTATTTACAGCGTTCTGTTTATTTACCTATGGCCAGAAGGCCTGTGAGATAGGGGGTGAAGTGAAAGGAGGGGTAGGGGAAATAAATGAACGGGCAGAGATTAAATAAGTATAGAGATGGGCTTGAGTAGGAGCGCCACGCAGGAAACAGGAGAAGGATGTGGTTGTGTGTTAGATAAAGATGTAGAAAAAGCAAATGAGAGACTGTATGGGATATATATGACTGTATAGGATAAGTGGTGATTTTGCCAGTCACAGTCAAAAGCAGACAGCCATAAGTGGGAGGGCATGAGGCATTCCGTAGAGTTATTGCGAACGCAGCGGAAGGAGGCGCGCCGAAGGCGTGCCTCCGCGCAAGTGGAGCTTACTATGAAACCGTGCTCGGGTTGTGTGTGTGTCTGTGTGCAGTATTGTGTGCACTGCCTGTGTGCAACCGCGCCCCCATGTGACTCACGCTCTAAATCCGTCTGCCCCTGGGTGACTAATTACACTCCTCTGAGAGAAATATAGCAGCTACAGTCAAAAATAACACATCTAAAAGCATCTACACAAGTTCATCTATTGGGATATCTAAGAATTCCATGTCATTTGTGCATATTTCAGGCCGGATGGCAAGTTGAAAACGCCTTAGTTTGAGGACAGTTTTAGATTTCTTCTTGCTAGCTATAGCTATGCTGTAACATGGGATTCCAAATGACTAATTTGCACTTTTAAGAAAAACAGAGCCAGATACAGTCAAATAAATATGATTTTTTTTGTGGGGGGCCAATTGTTATTTTCAAGCTGCGTTCGCGCGTCTTACTTGTGATGTCATAATCAAATTCTGATGCGTGACATCCTCTGTGTCTTTCAGGAAACTGTGGGACTCTAAGATAGCAGACTCGTCTTCAAGGTAAAAGGATTATTTTGGACATAATTGTCATGCTATCTATTACACACACTGACGATTATCCTACTTTCATAGTTATGATCATGATTGCAATGTTCACAAACCTCTCACAACCATTTGTTTCTTTTACCCATGTTCTACACCCACTGCCAACCCTGCACCCCACTCCACTCCAAACCAAAGACTGAGGTCAGTGTCCAGTAAGAAGGCTTACTGGGTGGAGAAGGTAACGTGTCAGGGTCTGGAAGTCACTCTGTCCCAGTGCCTATCGCAGCTGTCCCTCGCCAGGAGCGACGTACCCTGCCGGGGAGGCATGAGTGCAGTGGTGCGCTGTGTCCCCGGACCCCAGTTCACACGCTCCGGCAGACCCCCTGCACCACCCGCCGTGCAGGTAAAAAAAAAAATAGCCATAAAAAAGGCTCAGTTAGAAGAGCAGAATGGGTGTAGAGGTTGAGGAACAGGTAGAGAAAGGTGGAAATTAAATATTTAGTTTTCTATCATTTTTTTTGCTTTCCAGCCCTGATTAATTAGAGGAGTCAAGTGGGTTGATTGAGCGAAGTTATAGAAACAAGACTTTGATCTTAACTGTCTATCCTTATTGTCTCCTTGACCCTCCATCCCTCTCTCGATCTCCTCCCCCTGGCAGCCAGTTGTTCGTCTGAAGTCTGGGCCGCGGCTGGGTGAGGGCCGCGTGGAGGTGCTGAGGGAGGGGAAATGGGGGTCTATCTGTGACCACCTGTGGGACCTCGGTGCTGCCAGTGTTGTCTGCAGGGAGCTGGGCTTCGGAACAGCCAAAGAGGCCCTCACCAGGGCCCAGCTGGGGCAGGGTAACGAGATTTCACACTTGCATATGCATGCATGCACACACACACAAAATAAACTATAATGTATTGTTTTCTCCATCACACACCCACACAAACACACACACAAATTTGACATTCTGCACTCTCAGCGGTGGTCTTCTGGCTCTCAGTAAGCTTTAATTCCCGTGACCAAAGCTAGGTTATGGTCGGGGATTGGTTCTAGGCTATGGTTGGGGAAGTGTGTATGGCCCAGGCAGCAAAGCATGCAAACCTATCATTAGGCTTTGCCGCTTCCACTTTCCCAACTGATAGCATAATTTAATTCAGGAATATAATATCCCCGGTATGAAAAGAGTATGAATGTGAAGACATGGTAGGACTTGGTACCAGAGGCATAACACTGATCGTGGAGTGTTGAAAGGGGACAGTGGATCAGTGCCAGAGTTAGCCATGAGAGTGAATTTCAGATCTCTCCAGTTTAAACACACTTTATCAGGCTACGCACCACACAGCCCTCACAGGACCACAGCCGAGTGGACAAATAAACCAGACTGAAAATGTTTACAGCCCGCTCTCGGCTCCTATCCGAAAAGCCGATTGTTGTGGATTTCTACCCATGACCAATTAGACGAGTGTAAACTATGCTACCGTGTTCCAGTTCCAGTGACACTAAACAACTGCATGTGTCGTCGTCCAAATAAATCTGCTCTATTTGAAAAGTGAACAAAGCTTTGAAACCAAGATGTCAAGCAATCAGCCGGGAGCGTATTTGGCAAACCTGAGTGTTTGGACAGATTGTGACCATTTTGGTGCTATTTGTGGCCATGAGCATGTAGCCACTTAGCTGTCTAATAATTCTACATAAACATATTCCTAGACCCAACTTTCACACACTCTTTCTGTCCCTTGTGTTGTTTGCTCCCAGTACCTTGGCAGTACCTCTGTAACCACATTCATTTCCCCACCATTATTTCAATGCCCCAGCGAGCACAGAGTACGTCCTGTAAAGGTGGTCGCATTTCCTTCTCTCCGTTAGTCTTAAACAAGTGGCTCATGGAAACAATTTTGGTGTTGCTTTTTAGGGCTCTATAAAAGAAGGTGCTATGGTGCTATTATGTCTAAAAAAAGGACATGAGTTAATGTCAAGATGGAGGATTAGAGTGATTCAGAACTCTAGGCAAGCCTCACATTAGGTCTAGCTACTGACGCTGGGTGCACAAGATTAATGGAATTCCATTAATGGAGATCCACTTGCGTGCATAGAGCTGATGCTCTATCCGGAGCGACATGCAACAAATGCAAATGAAGAATAAAGCCAACAACGCGTCACGCTTATCAGTTGAAAATCAATCTTCGATGGGCGGCGCGGTCGTATAGCAAAGTGTTAATTTGCCGTAACAAAATGAACCCTAGTGTCCCTATTCTGGGCATGTGATAACAGGCGAACATGCATTCTGGCAAAAATAGGCAAAGCTCTAGCTAAAAGCTCACAACGCATTGTGTTGCGTAACTTGCGTTGCGACGTATTATGAGCTTATACAATTTTGCTATTTGATGTGGAAAGTATATAGCGTTTAAGGGGATAACCACTTGTACCCTATATACTTACTTTACTATACTAGTTGACCGGAGTCCACCAGTGCTCTATACTAGGTCTACACCTTTTTGCCCTCTACACACGTTATGAGCTTGTATATCTGCTTTTCTTTTTTCTTTTGCCAAATGTTCACCCCAGAAAAGGGATGCGAGGCTTCAAAGTTCAAGGTTGGGTCACCATCATTATAATGAAACAATTAATGGCAGGGTCAGCTGTAATTCCTAGACAATAATCCTTTGATCCTACAATGACCATGACAGAGAAAAGAAGCTAGTTCAGGAAGCAGGTACCACATGTACGGTATGTGGGTTTGCACAGAGCCACTGTACATGAAGACTATACTGCACATGAGAACAGTGAGAAAAGATGGCAAACGGACGCCACCGACCACAGTGACACATCCTTGATGACATCATTAGCTATTTGCGCCCCAAATTACAGGGCCCGGACCTGAGGGCCCTCGCACACAAATGCATGCAGGCAAACTCACATAGGCATTCAAGCTTTTTTCCGTAAATGGCAGCATCTATATTTGGCGTATTAACCGTACCCCTGATGTGCAGTGTGTAATATACAGTGTAATTTGGACAGAGAGCCCTATGCCCATGCTCTGTCCCACAGCCACATCACAGGGCCTGATCATGTCTGGCCTTTTAATCCCTCCCTGTGGTGACGCTGTGGGCCTCGGCTGCCAGGAGGGCCCCCATACCGTACTCTATGACACCGTTTCACAGGGTCGGGACCCATTTTTTGGTCGCGGACCCATTTTTATAGGTCTCGGGTAACTATATAAAAAAGAAATACGTTTCCTACATAAAAAATGTATACATTTAAAAAGATTCTGAAGAAAAACTGACATTGGGGTTTAACATTTAACCACTTAAACCCCAGCGTCCGAATTCTGCCAAAAACCTTAGCAGAAATAGCATATCGACAAGCTCACAACGCGTCGCAAAGCGAATGGACATTTTCAGCGATGACATTTAATGTAGAGCAAAAACAGAAAATACACTAGTATAGAGCCCTGAGGGACTCCGGTCAACCATATACTGTAGGGTTTAAGTGGTTAAAAAAAATCAAAGAAATGTCCATACATTTTCAAAAATTAAAACAAATGGTGAACATAGACAGTCCATTTTCTCTATTTTTTAAATAGGGCTTCATAATGTATTTTTGTAAGTTTGGATCCCGGGGAGATGCAAACATTTATCTTTTGGGCCTCGAGCTGAAAAGTTTGGGAACCCTTGTTCTATGACCAACCACTTCAGCAACTTCCATGTGTGTAAATGTACTGTAAAGGCAACTCCGCACCAAACAGACTCGTCCAGACTATTGCAGACTACTCCAGACTGCAACAGACTGGTATTCGGTTGGCAAAAGTTACCATTTAAGTCTGTCAGCCGACTGGCCATTCATGTGCTAATTTGACTTTTAGCGTGCCAGCGTTGCCAGGTCTGCTTATTATAAGCGACTTTGGGCTTGTTTCCCTGCAAAGCCACTTAGGGATGTTCCCAGCGTTTTTTCTTCACTGACGTGCAGTGGTGTAAAGTAACTAGTACATTTACTCAAGTACAGTACTTAAGTACAATTTTGAGGTACTTTTACTTTACTGGAGTATTTCCAATTGTCTATACTTGTACTCCACAACAATTATTTGAAATGTTTAGTTACTAGTTACTTTGCAGATATAAATCATTATGAAACATACATTAACCACTTTAGCCCTATTTTGTACCTATAAGCTATTTGAAAATAGCAGATCTACAAGCTCACAACGTGTTGCGATGCATGCGTTCTGAGCTTGTAGATCTGCTATTTTCAAACATTTTTGTACTTTTACTTTTGGTACTTTAAGTACATTTTTATACCAATACTTTAGTACTTTTACTCAAGTAAATGTTGAATTCCGGACTTTTACTTGTAACAGACTCAGAGTACATCTATTGCATTCAAGCCTGGAATTTCGTCATTTTAGGGGCAAGGCCACTTGGCCTTTGGTGTTGTAATTTTTTGGAGGGCACAAAGGCCCTGCCCGGCCTTCCTGCCAGGGCAGGAAGGCCATCCAAAAAAATAATAACGATTTTTAAGTCCAAAAATGATTTTTAAGTCCACGGAAATAATGCATTTAACTTGAAGGTTAAGGATGATTGTATTTTAATATATTATAAGAATAGTATAACTATCTGTGAAATATTACCCATTTATTTCACAAAATAATGTGTTGGCAAATGACCAATATTTAGTTATATAGGTCTCAATATGTCACATTCAGCCCTGGACTTCACTGACTGAAGTAGGGGTCACATTAATCACATTAGATTCACAGAATGTATTTTACCCACAAGTTATTTTCATTCAAATGAAATGTGAATGAACTTGCACTAATAATGACTTTAGTTGATTTTTCACTCTTTAAAATATAGTATTTCTTAATTATTAATAATTACTGCTTGTAGATTGGCTATTTTCACGATTTTAAATTGTTTTTAAATAATAATAAAAAAGGAACATACAAGATTTCCACCCGACAGCCATAATATATAGCCAATATATGGTTCTGTATCAGTATATGAGTCCGTTTTTGAAGATTTCATTCTAATTGGCTACTATGCCTGAATATGAATTTCATGAGCCTGGGTAGGTCACCCTGGCTTGGCGGAGATATGCCCTGTAGCACACTCCGCACAGCAGCAGCAGGTGAAAGCAATTCACTTAATTGCTCGTTCTCTCTCCCTCTTTCCGTCTCCTCAATCTCTCGCTCGCTCTTTCTCTCTCAATCTTTCACTCTCCCTTTTTTCTCTCCCTCTGCTGCTTTTTCTCTCTCTCTCTCTCTCTCTCCCTCTGCTGCTTTTTCTCTCTCTCTCTCTCTCTCTCCCTCTGCTGCTTTTTCTCTCTCTCTCTCTCTCTCTCTCTCTCTCTCTCTCTCTCTCTCTCTCTCTCTCTCTCTCTCTCTCTCTCTCTCGAGCCTATTCATGCAATGCTTGAACTCCCACTCAGAAGGACATGTTTACATACTTGCGCATTACATATTTATACATAAACACGGATGCATGTGACTCCGTCACTGGACAAATTTACACACCTGCTCCCAATCACCACAGCGCAAAAGTAGGGCAAATCAATCAATCTCTCTCTCTCTGGGAGCAACAACAAGAAACAGTGAATGTAGGTTTTCATAGACATGGTCGCTTGTTTCTCTCACATAATCTGGCAACACCGACAGCCCTCTGTTGTCACTGCCACTGCGCTACCAGTCGGCTAAAAAGCTGAACATGTTCGGTCGGCTCTGGGTCGGCCGAAAAGGTCCCGACGGACCCCCCGACGGACCCCTAACCGACTGGCCGACGCTTCCCGAAGCCAATTCGGCCCAAAATCGGGCCGACTCAGATTGGTCTGGAGAGGGCTTAAGTCTACTTACTGTACATGCTTGTTTAGTGTCTTACCACCAGGCAGCACATGAGTGAAAGTCTTCCCTCTCTGTAGGTACTGGCCCCGTCCATATGAACAGTGTGCAGTGTACAGGCCGGGAGAGGTCCATCATGGAGTGTGGTTTCCGCGCGGTTCCTTTATACACCTGCAAGCACAGCCAGGATGTAGCAGTTCGCTGCAACGTTCCCAACACAGGCCTCCAGACCACGGTGAGACACAAGGGCACAGTAAAACTCCTCAGTATCAATTTAACTCACTTATACTCAGTCACAAGTGTATAAATGAACACTGGTGATATCACTGTGCAAGACACTTACATATATTCTTCTTACACAGAAACATGCACAGCACACACACAACAGTTTCCAGTTTCTTCTTTTCCACTCTGTAGATCTCCAGACAAGTGCACAATGTATTCATTTTTATATCATTTGGGTCAACAAAAGGTGCAGGAAATCAGATGGCATAATAATGAATGAATGATCTATGCTGGCTGGCTACAACCTCTGACAGAGGGGGAGGGGCGCGCATGTTTACACTTGGATATACTGCACCAGATGTCCATGTATGTTATATACTGTATAAAACATTGTTTTAAAGTATGTTAAGTGATTATGCAATGCTTTTGAGTAAACTGCACATGCACTGACACACATTACACACACGCAAATGGCATCTCTTCATAGCACTGTTTCCCCATCGCATTCCCCATCAGGTGCGGCTGGCAGGAGGAAGGGAGCCGGGGGAGGGCCGCGTGGAGGTACTGATGGAGGTGGGAGGAGCGAAGCGCTGGGGGTCCGTCTGCAGTGAGAACTGGGGCATCAACGAGGCCATGGTGGTCTGTCGACAGCTGGGATTCGGATTTGCTTCCAGAGCTCACCAGGTGAGGGGTGGGGGAGGGGTGCAAGCGACGACCAAGATATGGCTACCATGCAGACACATCTTGATCATTCGTTCTCATGATTAGCAGTGAGCAGTTATTTAAACAGTTTAGATTGTTTAGACTGGTGCTATAGGTTCTTGGTTTTTCTGCGTTTCTGGTTTACTCTGCATTCTATGTATGTGATTATCTAGTTTATTGTAAGTCACTCTGGATAAGAGCCTCTGCTAAATGCCTAAATAGTAAATGGTAATT
Organism: Gymnoscopelus braueri; assembly: GCF_963280865.1. Lineage (NCBI taxonomy): Eukaryota > Metazoa > Chordata > Actinopteri > Myctophiformes > Myctophidae > Gymnoscopelus > Gymnoscopelus braueri. Next base: position 36,290,351 of record NC_137604.1, read on the forward strand.
GTAGTGGTGGGAGGTGAAGAAAATGGGGTATAAATAGAATTGAAATAGTTTTAACCATGGGGTTTCTCACTTGTTTTCTCTGAACTTTCCCATCAATTATTCATATTGTCAGGGTTCCATTTGTTAAAAATATAAATAAAAAACAGAGAGGGGACATCTTCTCAACCACTTATGCCCATATATACTTCTTTATATGACAATTTGCACAAAAAAACCCCCCCCCCCAATATTCCTCAACTGGAAGTAACAAGATTAGACAACTCTTGTTCTAGATAATTGAAGGTTGGAATCAAAACTCACACCCAGGTCATGGGCTGCATGTTTGACACTGGAGTTTATTGCTTCAGAATCAACAATATTATCATATTGTTGGTTTCTGTCAGCTTTTTCCCTTTGTTCTACCTCCATTGGCCATTCTCTCTCTCTTCCCCTCTGTTGCTTTCTCTCAGCGCTGCTGTTTGTGTGTCTCTGCTGTGTTATTACCGAGGCCTGAGGTAATTACAGGCTTCTCAAAGTCCACTTCCAGCAGAACCAAAATAAAAAAGGGAAAGCGAGGCGAGGAGAGACGGGGGGAAAGGAAGACATTTGGCGAGCAAACAATCTCAAAATAGACAGTGTGCTTGGAAAGGGCAGTGTGAGAGTATTGTATAATGTGACTGTATGCCTTGAGGGGGAGTTCTTGGGGACCTTTCACTGGGAATTTTAAAATGTTGAGATGGTTCAAGATTACTTTATGTGTCTCTTAGGGACATTTGTCTTGGACATAGGCTGCCACATGAAAATACACACAATTATATTGCATAACAGACATGAAGTGCATTAAACAAATAAATATAAGTGCATTCAAGTACATGTACTTTAGCAGACCCTCATTTAACACCTTCCTTGTTTAGGAGATTCACTTAAAGGGATGAAAGAGTGTTTAGACCTATTTAGGTATATCTTTTCCTGTATTTAAATGGAACCTGATGGGAGAATTTCATATTCTCGGTACAGGACATAGGAAGGGGCAGCGATAATTTCCTTGCCTGTTTAACTAATGTCTTCTCGAGCATTTGGACAAATAGTGATCATTAGCACTTAACCACTTTTAACCTGGCATCTCTATTTTGGGCATGTCATTAAAGGTTCAAATTGTCAAAAATGTTCAGAAAATAAGTTTTCACCTTCACCTCCTGCATTGAAGTCCAGAGACTTCAATGCAGTTTCCAACATCAGCCTGAATGTGTCGGTGTCTTTCCGTGCAGGAGACTTGGTACTGGCCTGGCAATGCAGATGCTGCTGATCTGGTTCTTAGTGGAACCCACTGCATCGGTACGGAGATGTCTATCCAACAGTGTCGCCGAAATACCAACCTCTACTGCCCCAGAGGAGGAGAGGGCAAAGCCGCCGGAGTCACCTGTGTGGAGAGTGAGTGTTGTGTTCACAGTTTACACACGTGTGCGGGTGTGCACCCACTCATTTACCTTTCTCCCAGCATGTCCTTTTTTGTGGTCAGTGAAGTCTCCGCTTCAGAAGATCCAAAGTGAAGGGAACATTCACGTTTATTATACATGTTCAGCAAACATTTTTTTACTTAACATTTTTGTGTATTATACAATGGTCGATCCCATGAACCCTAGAGCAGATCTCAACCTGTTATTGGAAATGCAGCTGGTAATGATGTCCACACTCATAAACTCAACAGGAGAAAATAAGTTAAACAAGCAGACAAGTTGTGGCTCAGGGGGTAGAGTGGCCGTCTTGGAATTGGAAGGTTTGATCCTGGTTTGATCCCCTGGCTTTGCATGTTGAAGTGTCGTTGAGCAAGACACTGAGCCCCTAACTGCTCCCAATGAGAATGTTGTTGCCTGGCATAGTTTCCTCCACCGTCAGTGTGTGAATGTAATGCACATTGTAAAGCGCTATGGAGAAAGGCGCTACAGAAATGCACCATGTACCATTTATATTCATATCTGTCACATGCATATCTGTCGTGCAGTGAAGGGTAATTCTTACACTCTCATAGTACAGTACTTTGTAATCCTGAACCCCTTCAACATGATGCAGCTCTTTAAAGGCATCTAGAGATCCTTAATGCATAAACAAAAACATATTCATGCCTACTGTAATTATCTCTTTTTCTTATAAATATTATATAAAAGTGGTTAGATAACTTGTACAGATATTGGCTCTCTGTGTAAACCCCCGATCCCTTGACCTCTTGCAGCTGCCCCTGACCTCGTCTTGGACGCCCAGCTGGTCCAGGAGTCTGCCTACTTGGAGGACCGGCCCCTCCACCTGCTGACCTGCGCCAACGAGGAGAACTGCCTGTCCTCGTCCGCCGCCAGGATGAACTGGCCCTACGGCCACCGCCGCCTGCTGCGCTTCTCGTCCCGCATCATGAACATGGGCCGCGCCGACTTCAGACCCAGGGCCACTAGAGAGAGCTGGACATGGCACCAATGTCACAGGTACAGACCCAGGGACGGGGGTACGAAGATAAGCGGTGGGGGACACGTTCAAGACATTATTTGTCCAAAGTCCGAAAATGTGTCTATTGTTGGCTAATACAGTGTGTGTTGTTGAACATATAACCGCAACATCCCTGGTTAGATTCCCCCATTGCATTTCACCGCAATCATCATTCCTGTCCTGTCATCGTTGTCCTACAGCATCTAAATACAAAAAAACGGCAATGAAATAATAAATAATATAAAGAAGTTGTAGAATGACATGAAACACATACATGTAAAAAAAAAGGCCTAATATTCACAAGACACATTAAATGAAATGGAGACATCAAATGAACAATTGAAAGTGCAGGAAGCGACCAAGGAGACGGGGGTGGTGTGGGTTGGGGATTTGGTTCCAGACGAGTAGGTTTACAGTATGTTGGAGAAATTAGAACTTCAGTCTGTTTAGATTTGACTTGGTTACAGCTGAGTAGGTTTACAGTATGTCGGACTGTTTGATTTAGCGTGTGGTTACACTGAACCTGGCGTTGTTAAAAGTCAAAGTCAAAAGTTTAAAGGGTTTCATCCTAAAATGCCATAGATCCACTTTGGGAAAGATCGCTTACCGACATTCATCAATCAATGTTCAGCAGCACAGATGATTATATTGTCAAACATAAGGCCAACTGTGACTATTTTGTAAGCAAAGATTTACAGATGACTCATAAAGTAGCTTTACTGGTAACCCAGAATTAGCTTTCATGTCAGACATTATTTTTTGTAAGAGTAGGCACTAGGCATCTATTTATTTCAAATGGTGGATATTATTAGACTAAATGTGGGCTCTTGAATGTACTGTAATGTTCTTTGGTTAGTATATAGTGGGTTAACCATTTTCAAACCGGCGTCCCCATTTTGGGCATGTCAATACAGGAAAGATTTTCTAAATGTTTTAATTTCCCCCAAAAAAGTCAAGCTCAAAATGCGTCACTAAGCGATATGTTGTGAGCGTGTTGATTGGCTAAGTATACAGTATAGGGCTTAAGTGGTTAACAGCATAGGGAAAGTACATTGCCATACATGAGGAGATCTGTACGGTATGTAATCAAACTGCCGACATACAAATGTCTGCAATTCAACTGAGATAAATTGGTCCCCTCATCCACCAAAAACAACGGCTTACAATAAACCTTCTTTTTGCTGGTCACCCAGTTGTTACCGTCATCACAGCCATGACAGCATGGGCTCAAACTGGTGTGGCTGCTCTTATCTCAGTGGTTCTGTGGTTCTGCGTCCCAAAAGGAGGGAGGCAGAGTTCAGTGCTCAGAGCTCTCCCTCCCCACAACGCACTCGCAACCTCCTTAAACAAATACACGGTTCGACATTCACTTTATTGCTGCCCATGTCTATCTGACGCCCTCGCAACGTTAACAAGAATTATGGCTGTCATATTTAGACATATTCTGGGCTTTTGTTTGTTTTGGGGCTAGAGTCAATTGTTATTCTCTGGGAATCATTCAAGAAAAACAAGAAAAGGAACAGTAAAACAGTCATAACTACTGTATAGTGATTCAGTCACTGGGGAATATTGGGTTACTTTGACCACTTTTTTTTCGGTCACATGCTTTCACTTCCTTTCCCTCTCATCCTTTTACTACCCATCTTCATCTTTCATCTCTCCATCTTTATCGCTTTGCTCTCTGCTCTTCTCTCTCTGCTACACTCCTCATACTCATCCCACCCTGTCCTGTCCTATCCTATCCCACCCTGTTCTGTCCTGTCCAGTCCTGTCCAGTCCTGTCCCATCTCATCCTATCTTGTCATTTCGTCTTAGGCATTACCACAGTATTGAGGTCTTCACCCATTATGACCTTCTAACCTTGAATGGAACCAAGGTGGCTGAAGGCCACAAAGCCAGTTTCTGTCTAGAGGATACCTACTGCCCTGATGGTAAATGTTCATTCAATTATTATTATTTGATCTATCCTTTATTTATCTGAAGAGTGATTTGAACCACAAAGGCACAGAAAACAAAACATAAAATATTACCCATCAATTTGATCTTTTAGTGATTAGCTAAATCACACCTTTCCAATGTGTTGTTGTTTGGACTTCTAGGACTAAGTAAGAGGTTTACCTGCTACAACATGGGTGAGCAGGGCATCTCAGTGGGCTGCTGGGATACCTATCGCCATGACATTGACTGCCAGTGGGTCGACATCACTGACATACGCCCCGGTGAATACATCTTCCAGGTAAGGTGGTGGGGGTTAAAGTCTGATTTGCTGTATGACAGTCTGACATGTTGTGAGCGTGTAGATGTGCAATTTTCAGCACATGACACCGTCGTACAACAGAGTATAAATTAACCACTTAAGCCCTATATACTTCATCACGACAAATAGTGAGAAATAGCCGATCTACAAGTTCACAGCTCAGCTTGTACATCTTCTAGTTTTTGGAAATGTAAATTTTTTACACTTTGCCTACAATAGTGACTCCAGGATTAATGTGGCTAAGCTTAATTAGTGAATCCTCATACAATAGCAACAATGCATTTGAAACCAAAATGAATTCCTCAAAGTAAATTCTGAAGTCAGCCATGTCTTAATAGGTATTTAGTTAAAGTGCTGCTTATTCTGTCACAAGCCACTTAACAAAAAACTTAAAGATAAGAAGTTAAATAAATAAACTCCTCATGGTGAAATAACGTCCACTATTTCAGAAGGGCGACTGCATCGTAAATTAACCGTGAAATGCTTTTAAAGCCAAGAAGGGGTGAAAAAATAGCAAAAGCAAAGGTTAGCGTTGCACCATTTTGAAGCGTACACAAGATAAAAATGATAGAGACTGTAATTTCAGCTAAATGGGTCTTGGCTGGGCCTGCAGGCGTATACGTGTATGTACAGTATGTAGTTTACGGGTGTGTGCATATTTAAGAACAGGGGATTTAACCTGCATTTATAGAGAAAGTAGACCTACCATTAGTCCAGCAGTTCAGAGAAAGGGCTGACTTATTGACAGTGGAAAGAAACCTGTCAGCATTTCCCAGTCATATAGAACAGTGGTTCTCATATTTTCATGCCAAGGACCCCCAAATTGATTGATATTTGCCTGCAGACCCCCATCTGAAAAGATTTTGTGCCAGGGACCCCCATAACAGAAGATCTGGGTTGTTAAAAGTAAAACCTTTTTTTGTTCTTCACTTTTTCAAATCTTTCAAACATAGTCAATCTACTGTACAGTACAAGCTCACAACTTCAGCTATTCAAAAATAGCCAATCTGCAAGCACACCATGAGCTTGTAGATCGTCTCTTTTCGAATAGCTGCAGTATAAAATAGTTAAAATGCTTAAACTGATTTTGATGACATAGAATGCACGTGGAAGGGTTTGTTAGAGATGCTCAGGTTGGCTGCTCAGTGGTTGAAATGTCCACTCTGCTTCTCATCACTGCTGCTCTATTTCACTCTGCTCAAATACACCACATCTGCTGTGTCACAAAGCTGTCCCCTCTCCACCCGAACGCTTTGGTCTATTTGTGTTCTGATAATACGATGATGGCTCACCACCCCTCATAACTTTATATACACAACGGTTTATGCAGTATATTTAGAAGTTTTATTTAGGTCGGTGTGTGTGTGTGTGTGTGTGTGTGTGTGTGTGTGTGTGTGTGTGTGTGTGTGTGTGTGTGTGTGTGTGCGTGCGTATGTGCGTACGTGCAAATGTCTGTGTGCTCTGCAAGAATGTACCTCTCAGTGCTAAGTTAATTAGCATTGAGGATTTTGCAGGGTACATGTGCATTTGCATGCACGTGCATATAAGTACACAAAGTTCTTGTGTGAGCGGTCCATTAGGACTATATAGGGCCCCAGTGAAACATGCTGAGTCACGTCCCATGAGACAATCACATGCATGTCAGAAACCAGTGATCCCTTGTTGCCATGGCAACCGTGGCTCCGGCACCCTTTTGTGGTTGAGATGGAAAATGTGGTGCAACAGTAGTTAAGTTGGTCATAAATTTGTGTTAGAAGTGTGTGATTGAGGGGAGGGAGTGTGCATGTCTCTCGTGCAAACTGGGCGTCTCTTTTGTCTCCATGCCGAGAGACGCGGGTGGCAGCCATTTTTAGGACCAGTGCATTTAAACCAGTGAGTCACGTCCACCTCAAGCTTGATTGCCCCTGATTGCGCCGTCATTTAAACATCAGCGACGCAAGTTCACGCAACCTCAGAGCGTTTTTATATGACAGTGACAACCTTTCATTGTACTGTAAAAGAGACTGCAGGCCCTTTGTTTCAGATTATTGCCTGAAATTTTAATGGGCATCTACTGGGACCAAGTTAATATTGTGCTTTTAACACCGGGACAATAAAACTAAGCGCCAAAATTATTGGGGCCCTCTAAACACACTGTGTTGACCGACACAAATTGGCCAGAAAACATGAAATGAAAAAAAGAAAAATGATAATTATGAATATTTTAACGACTTAACTCTCTCTCTCTATAAATATGACCAAAACCGCAGAATTCATATGGTATATAAAATGAAGTACAGTAGCTTTATTGAAAATGTGGTCAGGTTATCTGTTTGATGTGTGTATCAGGAAAAATCATGTACATCTGTTTTTTTTATATATATACGACAGACAGACAGGGTGGAAAACAAGCAAACATAGCAACCAACCATCAACCATGACTACGTTGTAATCATAGGCTGGAACAAAAGAAAACTGTCCCCCAACCCCCCACGTCTCTCTAGGAGAAATGATAAGATTAGAAAGTGATGTCATGTCATGTCATGTCATTCCAGAACCCCCTCCCCCCCCCAACACGCACACAAATTTTAAACAGGAGCAACCCATGCTGTGGCTTCTCAGCTTGTCCCACTGCTAGCTGGTTTGTCACTTGTAATTCAGAGGGACTGTTTAGAATCTAGCCAAGGTCAAAGGTACATTCTCCATCAGTGAGCTCTGTTGATTGTTAATTCCAGGTTTGTGGAGGACCATATTGAGCACCTGTTTCTGAACAAAATAAAAGAGAAATAAATTAACTAACTTCTCAGTCATGAAAATTATATGAATCATCGTAGTAATCGTTCTTTATTATCATTTATATAATCATTTATTGTTCATGTAAATTGCATACATTGGAATTGGAAAAAAGGTGTGTGCAAGACAATTGATCTATGCACCGTGTGTCTAACGTCTTATGCGTCTATGCAGGTGGAGGTGAACCCTTCCTTGGACATGGCCGAGTCAGATTTCCATAACAATGTGGTGCGATGCCGGTGCAAATACGACGGAGCACGAGTCTTCATGTTCGGCTGCCACGCAGGTATAAATACTCCTTCATGTCTGAAAACCTATGTCATCTATGTTTCTTAACCACTCCAAATTCCACCCTGTGTCTTGTCTGCTCAGCTGAACCTCTCCTTCCATTATCTCTCTCCATCCACTCCATCAGGTGATGCTTACAGCCCTGAGGTGGAGGACCTGTTTGAGCACCAGCGTCAGATCTCCAATAACTTCCTCTGAAGGAAAAACACTTGAGTCAGAACTCAGAGCAACTTAACACCTGAACATCCCCTCGTCACACCTCAGCCAATCAGGAGGAAGTACTTTCAAGCACAAGGAATATTCCAAGAAAGGAGGAACATCAAAAAGACTTTCATAAAGCGTCTGCCTTGTCCTGCTTTGAACATTCTATAACAGTAGATGGGGAAAAAATGGGGTTGACCGGGATCACGGTGGGGAAAGGGGAACGAAAACGGGAAGGACACTGAGGGATTTCATGAATACGTTTTAAAACACAGATCCCCCAATCGCAAGATCAGATTACAACCATCTACTGTTTCTGTTAGAAAGATTCGGAGAGAGGGATGATGTATGTAGAAATAGGAGACAAATAAACAAAGGCGACGGACCACAAAAGGACTTACGGGAAGTGGTCAAAATCATCGGACGTCACCATGGTAACAAAAGCTAGAGTAGTTTACAGTTTAGAATGTTTTATTTTTTATTTTATTTTTTATTTCTGAACCCTGTTTTAATTTCCCTTGATTCATATGTAACCACAGTTATAAAGTAACAACATGAAGGCACATGAGTACAATACAATACAAGCCCTATGTTTACAGTACATGCCATCCATGGAAAGCTTCATTTATACGCCATTGCACGACAAGTGTCGCTTGCCAGCAAGAAAAGGTTTCGGCAAGCGTTGTACTACGGAGTATAAATTAGGTTAAATAAAGACACTTTCTAGTAGCAGACTGTACACAAAATCTCAGTTTCACTTCGCTTTCACTGTTCATAATTACAAATGCAGTACTGTATTTACTGTAAGGAAAACTGTGTGCTTTATTTTTTAAAGTATTGAGACTTGATAGTGTTTCATGGTGCTACTTTGCTTTATTTGAATAAATATTGTAATGTATTGCAAATGTATTGTCATGTACAGTTTTATATTACCTCTTTAGGTCAATAATTTATACGGAATTTCATGTACATCTTTGACTTGATACATAGCTGTGTTTTGTACTGTTAATTTTATTATGGCAAATATTTGTTTTGTTCTTTATCTGTCAAACATCGACAATTTTAGATGAGATCTGGTTGTACCACAGTGTTGAGCCTTCAACACTACTTTGCAATGGTAGAGAAAGAATAAACATCAGATTGTCAAACTATATTATATTTGGGGCATGTTATTTGACTGTATAGTTTTTGAGGTAGGACTGTACCGAGTGGTTTCTTCAGTCACTCTTTTTGAAAGAGAAATAGCATTGGGAAAAGTGAATTCAACTGAACAGTGACATTAACTGCTACAGGATATGGTGGACAGTCTAATGCTATCAAGATCATTTTCTCTTTAAATTGTAGCACATTTCTACTGGCTTCAAATGGTTCAAAAGGCCATGTAGTCAGGGGATATTAGCAGAAAGATTTCCAATCTTGGAATAAATTCCTTACGGCCATAGCCATCCTTGTCCAGGTATACTTTTTGTGTAAAAAGCCCATTGAGATTGGGCTGTTTTTAGCCCAAGGAGTGGTTTTGGTGCAAAACAAATGCTTGCAATGGATTCAGAATCATAAAAACACCCTAGTTTGACCCCTCACATGCTACTTAAAACAGAATTAAATTTTGATTTTCTTTTTTGCCCTGCATGGAAATGCAGGGAAATGGTGGGTACCCCAACATTCAGCAGCTGTCAAAAATTCTCCTAGGGAAACTGAATTTCAGTCTTTGTGAGATGTGTTACTAGACACCTTTACAAACACATTGGTGAAGATTTTTTTTGGTAAGGAATTTATTCCAAGATTGGAAATCTTTCTGCTAATATCCCCTGACTAATGGTCTTCACCAGCAACTCGCTTCCCCATCCTTTCCTAGGGATCCTGAGCCAACAAGTGTTTTATGGTCGTTTCCAACCTCATTCCCACAGACGAACACACACACACAAACACACACCACACTGTGGAAACTCTCACAGCTGCCTGCTGTTACTAAATAAATTAGGCCATGCTGTAAATATGCTGCTTATTTTGGTCTTGCCCTCACCCCCCACCACGTGTGACTTGGAATGGAATTTACAAATTGATATTCAACAGGTAAAAACAAAGAGTTTTAAATGGAAGTTTAAATACTTTGATTGAACATCTCACATGCACTTCCAGAATGCCCTGAGGAAAGGTGTCGTCGTTTCTTGTTATTTTGAAGTTGTCCACATTGTTATTTTCATGCACTGCAAACAAACCATTGGCTGAACTCTTGTGCCTCGTTGAAAGGGAACATATCATCCTAAAACAAACCACTCCAACGCTCCCATTCAAAACAGTATGTATGGTGACTCAGACAGTACGTACAACTACACATTTACGCCTGATTTACACTTCAATCATATGAAAGGTTTGGAGATCTATTTTTGGCGAGCCACATCATCTTGGTCTTGCTACAAAGCATAAATTAAGCATTATACTGTACTTTGTAAGCACAAACATTTTGGTCATCCACTCTACCGTGGCTGTACTGTAAAACAAAGAGAAACTCTAAAACGCTCCAAGAAAGAGCTTTAAAAAGTAACACATATCATAAAGGTAATCACATAAGATTGACAATTTAATAGTGGTGAGAACTGACCAACCAAGGATGACTGGATTGATTCCATGCCAGCACATGGACCACTACAGAACCACCAGAGCTCTTCGTTGTGGTAGACTGTTAGATTTATGATGCCTTCAATTTGAGAATGTCTGTGTGCGTGTGTGTGTGTTATCCTAAGCTCCTCAAATATTTCATTTGCTCCGTGACACAGCAGCACCTTTGGGCGGCTCTTTGTTGGGCCAAGTTGGCACTTGACGCCGCTATTTGCTTGGTTGTGGTTTGTGTTTGTGTACTGGTCTAATGATTGTGTGTGCAGCACCCAGGCAGGCAGCTCTGTGGTACATCACCTCCTCATAAAGCCACAGTAAAGCTTGGGATTATGGGAAGGGCTCAGATCTCACACGATGCTGGTTAAGAGCAGTCAAGAGGAGCTCTGGGCCAGGAGGTTGGGATGAGGCAGGCTGGCTGGCTGTCTGTCTAGCTAGTAGACCTGGTTAGATATGGGTCCGCTAGAAGGACACTACAGCACACAGGGAGGTCCACCTCTGTTAAATCAGGGCTGAACTTGGAGAGCACATGCTCAGATTTTCCTTTGGAAGAATGTAGATAGGCTTATGCAACAGAGATAACCACGTCTGCGTTTAGACCTACCAGCTTGAATTGTAATATTAGAATAAACCAGGAGTATTCACCAGATAGGCAGTATTTAAAATGATTTATTAAATTACAAATGACAAATTATAGTGACACATCTGACCATTTGTTATTGTCGGACAATAAAAAAAAGACGAACACATAACACCATCGAAATGTTTAACAAGTGTTTGGTTTACTCTCTAAAGTTAATACCAGAACAAGTGATCCGTTTGAGTTGTATTCTTCAGTCTCTGGGGGTCAGGTAACTAAACATAATGGATATTACAAAACAAACACATTCGTTAAATGCAAGATCTAGCCTTAAACAATACAAAGTTATTAAAAAAAGGTATGCTTCTAACTGAATTTTCAAAGCACATTCCCAAATGCTTTATCAGCTGGGTCTGTACGCATAAAGAGCCTGATCAGGAAACAGTGGTCAAATGACAAAAGCCATGACCATCTCAGTTTCATAGTGACTAGGGTGCTGGCTGGCTAGTGGTGCCGAGAGGCTCAGCTAGTTAGTATAGACAATATGCTCCTAGTGAGCACGAGCAACGAGTCTTCTCACGTCTCCCTACACACTGACCTATGTGAAATATAAATGCCAAAATAAATCTTTACGTTTCATTGACTTAATCTGCAAATAGGACGCATATTCCAAGAAGAAATGGGCAAACAGGTTCTTGTCATGTTCATACCAAAACGGCACAAATGATTATTGTCAGTGGGATATATTTGTCTAAGAAATTCTGTTACAGTCACAGCAGTTCTAGAAACTCTACACATCAAACAGGGTTACATTATAGTGAATATGGAATTAATAGTAACAGTACGGTATCTAGTATCTATCTTGAGGTTGAGTGATGCCATTGGACTATCATAAACACATCTACCGGACTGCAAATCCTGCTATACACAAAAATGTCTTTGGAAATAGTGCATCCATTTTACTGTCACGCATGAAATGGGCAGGTTCTACTTGATGGTTCATGGATTAAGGAACTGGTTCATTGATGCAACAATTCAAGGTAGTGCATCAGGGCTGTATACTAGAGACTTTTCTGTTTTCGATCTACATTAAATGTCTTAAATAGCTGAAAATAGCTAATTTACAAGCTCACAACACCTTGTCTCATGCATTGAGAGCTGGTAGATCTGCTATTTTCTGCTAAAGTTTTCCCCAGAATATGCATGCTGGGGTTTAACACTCGTCTTTGAGGATTTCCCGATTCCCCTCCACTTAATCTGAACGTCGCTTTCAGTTCAAGAACTTATCTGATCATAAATCTATACTTGAGGTAACCTACATTAAAATCTGAAACTGCAGCAAATGTCTGCTGATGTGACGAAGCAGAAATCCGTTTCTAAATCAACCAATATAATCTATACCAGTGGTTCTCAAAGTAGGGTCCAGGGACCCTCAGGGTTCTTTGGGTGGTGGGGGGGTTCTAAAATGGACCCTTACAGCTCTGTAAATCTCATAGGGGTCCTTAAAATGAAAAGGTTTGAGAACCACTGATCAATACCAAATACTTTGTGCTGCAAAAGTTGCACAAGTCAAATTACAAGGGTTCAGTGTGAAAATGCATACACTTTTGTTATTTAGTAGTTGACCTTTACACATAACTAAAGCAATGTTGTTGAGTACAGATCCACAGATGATGGTGTGACAAGGTGAAAGTGGCTCTGACAAAGAATCAGCGTAGACAGACAGTGTAGCAGGTGACTGCAGTCCCTGTTGCATTTGGCTCATGCCTCTACAAGGTAGTTATCAGTTCCTCAGGGAAGTGATGGAGGGATGAGGATGGTGAAAGAAGACTGGTGACATCTGGTGACTAAAGCTGGGCACAGATTGCAGGATTTGGGCCAGATTGACCACACCGATAAAACGTTATGATCGGGAGGAAAATCCAAGATCCAGGGAGATGATCCAGATGTTTGGTCGGAACCATGGCTGTGTAAGCAGCTCAAGGAGAAGCGGTCGCCAACAGAGTCTGTGAGGTTAATATCTTTTCTTTTTTCACTGGATTGTCGGGAGTGTGTAGTGGAAATTTTGACATACGCCAGAACTTTGTGCATGGCAATGGCACGCAAAAGGGGGATTGTTACTAGCACCATATTATACCATATTTTATCATATACAGATGAGCAAATTGAGACCTTAAAAAATATACAAATACATCGTGTGCATTAAAAGGAAATGACCTATCTGCAGCACTTCTGGTGTTACAAGCACCATTTCCATAAGCCTAGTGTGTTTGCATTCTGCCGTCTGAACCCAGCTTAAGAGACTACAAGGCTGGACTAAAAGTGGGTGATGAGGTTGGTAGAGGATGGACTAAAAGTGGGTGATGAGGTTGGTAGAGGATGGACTAAAAGTGGGTGATGAGGTTGGTAGAGGATGGACTAAAAGTGGGTGATGAGGTTGGTAGAGGATGGACTAAAAGTGGGTGATGAGGTTGGTAGAGGATGGACTAAAAGTGGGTTGATGAGGTTGGTAGAGGATGGACTAAAAGTGGGTGATGAGGTTGGTAGAGGATGGACTAAAGGTCGGTGAGGAGGTTGGTACGGGAGTCTGGAAGGATGTGGGGTGAGATTTGGAGGGGAGGAGCTACTGCTACGGGGTTGAGAAAAACTAAAGACGAGTCAATAGCTCATTGTCCAGTGTAGAGGAGTGAACAGGGGTCACTTTGGTCCCTGCTGGATCCAGTCATCGGAGGAGGAACAAAAAGCAAGCAACCCTTATCACTGTCCTCCTTTCCCCTCCCACGCATCTTCCTTCTGTTTGGCTGCCAGGCGCTTTTGGTCTGAAAAGCAATAGATCCAAATAGATCACAATGCAGTTCAATATATCTGTTTGCAGACCCCCCCCCCACCCCATCAATATGTTAACATCTCCATAGTGATTTATCGTCTCTCATAATCATTCTTTGCCACATTGTGAGGACTCGCACATGGACTACTAGGATGTACATTGGCAACTTTGACAGATGTCTGTTAAAGATAACTGTTGAGAGCTTGTACACATGTTCACTCAGACTGTTGATAGATTGGTGACAAACACGATGGTCTGTACATATATTAATTCATATACAAATTAAAACCTGAAAATGAGTGGAGAAGCATAACACCATCATGCTGTGTTGGCATGTATAGTCTGTTTGCAGACAGTAAGCTACACATAAAATGTGAATTATTCATTTAATCTTGCAAGGGAGCACGTTTCTAAGTACCAACCATGGCACAGAGAGAAAGAGACGCCTGCAGTCTTAAAATTATGTTTGACTAAATTTGAATGGTTCGAACCTAACTATTTGTTGTTGTTTTTACAAATATCTGAACATCATTTTTGCCAAGTTTGACCAAATTTTGGATCAAGATGGCAATAGGAAAAGATCTAAGTGGCTATTCATAAACGGGCACACGCAGCAGGAGATTCAGTCACAAAGACTTCTCAACTGGCTAGTGTTTCAACAGGAACAGTGACAACTGCATTTTGATCTGGGAAAGATATCAGTAAATGGGTTTCGTAAATTGTGCTTGAAAGCGTACATTCAATGACTGATGCTCATGCATTAGTGCGATATGTAAGGAAAAACAGAAGAGCAACTCTTCCTCAGGTGACTCAGAATGTCAGCAAGAACAGTTAGTTGACAACTATATAGAGGGGGATGTTATAGTAGGCTTGCAGTGCATAAACCCCTCATTACGAAGACAAATGCAGATTTCAGTGGCGCAAAAACCATAGGCACTGGTCTACAGAGATGTGGGGGAAAAAGTTATATAATGGTCAGATGAGTCATCCTTCACCCTATTCTCCACAAGTGGGCGTGTGCATATGTGGCATAGGAGAACGGTACAGGCCTGAATGCTTGACCCCTTCAATGAAGGGGTCTGGTGGCTCTGTTATGCTGTGTGGGCATTTTAATATCCACTTTTCCCCTTAGAGAGAAGAGTCATCGCAAATAAATTCAAAGTTATTCTGAGTGATCACCTTTTATTCTATGATGAAAATGTACATCCTGATTGAAGTGGTTACTTCCAGGATGACAAACGATCCACAATAAATGAGGCGTCACTGATTGGTTTGACGAGTATGAAAATGGTGTGGATCATATTCTATGGCCTTCACATTAATCAGAGCTCAACTCAATTAAAACAATATGGGAGATTTTGGACCGACGTGTTCAGCGCTCCCTACCACCATCATCAAAACACCAAAGAATGGTGTTCCATCCCTACAATATACTTCCACAGACTTTTACAATCTATGCACATTGAATCTGCTCTGGTGGCTTGTGGTGGTCCACAGCCTTACTAAGACACTTTGTTGGTTTTTCCTTGAAAAGTTTCACCTCGCTTCAATACATCATTCATTATACTCAGTGTTGAAAGACTTAACAGGCCGTGCATAATCTGTGCACCATAATTTCACTGTCGTAGTAAGACATACTATATATTCATTCATATATTTCCTGCTATATCATTGATAAACTGTACTTTATGTTAACTTAAGTCACTCATTCAGAGATCCAGAGCAGATATCAAAGGCCAGCAGCACTTTTTTTTGTTGCAATCTTATTTACCTTGGTTTTGTTCTTGATTCTCTAGCTCTCCTGAGTTTCATTTTCACTGCTGCTATGACACCAGAATTTCCTCCTGAGATCAATAAACCCATCTTATCACGGACCAGGGTGCCAGTTGTAAACCGAGCCCTCCGTAGAACTGGACGTGGCAACCATTCCTAGCACACAATATTCACTGCTTGAATTGACATTTACTGTGTGTTGTGATCTCACATAAAGATCACACAATAGTGTTACAGTGCCAGGAACAAAGGACCTATTTTTAGTTTGTTCTTCTCAAGGCCCTAACTTCAGTGCTGACTGGCTTCTTAGTGGACAGCCACTTGTGGCTTTCCGTGCCCCTATATACTTATGTTCCTTCTGCTAAGGGGAAATGACTGCTACACTGATTATAGACTTGCTATGATCTGCACAGCAATACAGACCAGAAGGGATGGACATCAATGTCTCAAAAGTATCAGCTTGCAATACTGCTTGTCATTTTATCTGTTAAGATTAACAACAGCTCCCACTTGTGGCAGAAAACTTGCGATGCAAAGATGCATGAGGGTTTGTATTTTTTACCTTTATTTATTCTGGAAGGTTAACCGAATGTGCAAGGTCTCACTAACTGCTTCACATGCCTAGAACAATTTGGAGTTAATGCTTAAAAAAAAAGGTAGGGTAAGTGATTTACTTTGGTTAAAATAAGTGTTAAATAGCTCTATATTCTGATAGTACTCATTGCTGTAGTGTTTGTTCAGTAAAAAGGAGTCTCCCATGTCTCTCCAGTTCTTTATTAAACAGAAAATGCATTTTCAGTGCTCTCTCCTGAGAGCACTGAAATGGCTTAAATTTCGTCACCTACTTGAAAATGTACTATATTCTGTTTACTAAAGAGCTGGAGACCCCTGTGACCGAACAAACGCTCTGTAGCAATGATTACTATCAGAATCTAGTACTTTAACCTTTTTAACAAAAATAAATAAATAATGCAAAAAATATCACTTACCCTACTTTTAAGTATTTGTCATTGAATAGAATTGGAAACCATCCGGTGAAACCATGTTATTAACAACATGTCTACCATATTCTAACAAGTCTCTAACATCATGATATGTCTGTGGCTGAGTTACCTCTGGCTTCCTGGAGCTTCTTTTTCTCAGACTCGCGGTCCTCCTTGGTCTGGTTGCTCTTCACACCCAGGGCTCCGATCACCATCCTGCGGGCCAACGCTGCACTTGTTTGGGGTCGCTCCTTAGCAGGCAAAAGGTAGTCTGGAGGTTGGTTTAAAATATACTCTTGTTTTTTGCTGTTAATATATATATATATGCAATAGACATGGGCATTACGGTTCCACTGTGATTTTCCCCAAAGTAGCCACCCATTGAAAATCAAACGTACATCAGTATGGCCAAACTGCATCATTTAGGTTCATAATCTTTGACACAGGAACAGATTGATAAATTAATTTACTCACACAACCAATACATTTAAAGCAACGTTCACTTGTTTCCATGACATCTACTAATACACATAAGCCAATATTTGCCCAATCACAAGAGTGCGACAACTTATGTTCTCGGTTGCATGCTGTGGTGCCTCGTTCAGCGACAAGCTACAAGTTTCAACCTCCCACTATGTGTTCCTTAACATCTTTAGTGTCTTTCTGCAGAGATGACGAGAAAAGTACTGCCTATTAGCTACGCAAAAGGCTGTCCTGAAGAAATTAAGTATTTCACCATAAGACACTAATCCACCCTTCTTTTAAACTTTGTGACTTGGAAATGAGTAAAAGGCCAAACAGATGTGGACACAGGAGCAGTGATAATAATAACAAGCATGTACAAAACACTGTACCATCGCTATGCTACTTGCCCTTTCCCCATTCAACCGTGGGCGGTGCCTATACTCAAAGCTATGATGCCTATAAATGTATGATGGAAAATTGGAAATTGTAGTTATTACGCATTTTTGGCGAATATGTAGCCTTGCGTATCCATGCCTGTTGTTTTTCTCAATTTTAATTATAAGTTAGTTATAATCCCTGATCCTGTCAGACCACTTGAATAAGTAAAACCATATAAACCCAGGTACCTTGATGAAATGTGTATTAGAACACAGACAAAATTATTCCGGAAACACAAGGGTCTTAAAATGATCACATGACTGCCAATGTCTAGGTATGACGTGCAGCAGAATATCCCAGCATTGAAGAACCAGTAACAATTAGATAGTATACTTATGATAATTTTTGTTTTTTTAAATCCATAACTTCATATAATGCTAATTAACACTTAAAAACTTCCTCGTTCCTGCCAGAGTTGACATACAAATTAATCAATCTGAGCTAGCTGACGATATGATTAGAGAGCATCTCTGAATATGTGTAAACCAACGTGTGATGCAAACCTGAGCAGCTACGAGCTTTGGCCTTGGTAGTGGCAGAGGATTTGGAGAGAGGCCGCACCTTCATCAACGGATGTTTGGACCTCAGGGCCTCACCAGCTGACACCAAGAAGAACAATTAATCATACATATCATTCAGTGATGTTATGTGCCTTTTAATATACAGAGAGCATTTTGAGATCATGTATAAGATCATGTAATGGAAGAGATTTACACTTTGTTACATTCACAGTCCTTTTATACCAACCTGCTATGGGGCTGGAGAAGAGGCCCAGTGCATGAGAGTCATCAATCCATTGGACGTCAAAGCCTCTCTGTCTACACACACACACACACACACACACACACACACACACACACACGTATGTAGTTGTGCTGCTTCAACAGCAGTAAAGGGAATTCTGCACTTGCTGAGACCAGAAGTGACTAAAATTACACTTGAAGCCTTGCGAGATATGAATGCTTCGACTAGACGACTACACAAATCATCTTGTACTTACTGGTAGGACTGAAAGGACTTGACGAGATCATCGATCTTGAACTCAGCTGGGAAGTCGTAGATCTCGATGATGTGAGACAGCTCTTCGTCTCTGAGGTCGATGCCTGCATCTCCATCTCTGTCCATGTTGTAGTAGTCAAACCTGGCCTCCTGGATCGACTCCTTCTTCCTGCCTTCCTTCACAGCCATCTGAATGAATGATGAGACAACAAAGGACAGATGGGGGGGGGGGGGGGTTGGCAGGCCATGACATGTACAGTGTGTGCAGTGGTGTAAAGTAACTAAGTACATTTACTCAAGTACTGTACTTAAGTACAATTGAGGTACTTTTACTTTCCTGGAGTATTTCCAATTGTCTATACTTTTACTTCTACTCCACTACATCTCAGAGGCAAATATTGTACTTTTACTCCACTAAAATAATTTTAAAACTTTAGTTACTAGTTACTTTGCAATTATCAATTATTATATTATAAAACATACATTAACCACTTTAGCCCTATTTTCTACATAGGCCGTTTGAAAATAGCCGATCTACAAGCTCACAACACGTCGCATCACGACGCGTTGTGATCTTGTAGATCAGCTATTTTCAAACATTGTATTACTTTTACTTTTGGTACATTTTCAATTCATACCAATACTTTTACTCAAGTAAATTTTGAATTCCAGACTTTTACTTGTAACAGAGTATTTCTATATTGCAGTATTGACACTTTTCTTTTTACTTAAGTAAAATATCTGAGTACTTTTTCCACCACTGAGTGTGTGTAGACAATTTGGAAGGATGAGGAATGGCCGTTTCTCAATACCTGAACTTGGGAAGCACAGACTTAAGTCCTTGGAAGTCCAGACTTGTCCAGGAGTACAAACTTCCGAGGACGGGAGTACGGTAATTCTGCGATTGGAAAGCAACGCTCGGTGACGTCACCATCTCAGCTCGTCCACTGTGTTAATTTGCTCAGGGCAGAGCTACAAGTTAACAGCGTGTCGCTAGCTTGTAGATCAGTTTTTTTGTAAACGGAGTATAAAATAGGCATAACGTGCATTTTACAATATAACGAAATATTATATTGACACAAGATATAATAAAGTATATCTATATATAAATGTAAAAACGTTTTTGTTAATACGATTTACTTACATTGTTGTTTTTGTTAATATAATTTATTTACTTTTATAGGCCTATAAGGAAAAACCTTAGAAAGTGCCATTTGGTATTTATTTATTATGATACTGACCGATTGTGTAACAACTTAAATAAGTGCCTGTACAGAGTACCTATACAGAGTAGACAGAGGTGCCTCCAGAACCGCAATCGGTTTAACCAGCGTTTTAAGTGACCACGACCAATGTAATTGATTGATTGAATACTTTATTAGCAGCTTGCAAAAGAAAGCACAGTAATGTGCAGTTCAAATACAAGGTCTGAGGATTTTAAACCCAAGAAAGCCTATGGCTTGTTTCCAATGGGGTCCTTTGTACTCAATTCATTGAAACATTTAATGACAGACAAATATTGCAGATGATACAAATGTATTATTTCACATCCTGATTTTTCTGTTCTTATGACAAAAGCTAATCATGATTTAGAAAATATTTCAAAATGGTTCAAATTAAACAAATTATCTCTCAATATAAAAAAATCTGATTTTATTATATTTACATCAAAAAACAAAAAATATTGTAAATCTAACACCTGTCTGTCTATAGGAGATAACCCAATCACTCAGGTTTCATCAACAACTTTCCTTGGAGTAATTATCCATGAAAGACTAAGCTGGAAAAGCCACATTAGCCATGTCTGTAAAAAAATATCTAAATCTGTCAGCATTATTGGCAAATTCCGTAGTTGTGTTCATCATAAGTGTCTCCTAACCCTTTATTATAGTTTAATTTATCTGTATCTTAAATATTGCAATATCATTTGGGGAGCTACTTATCCTTCACATCTAAACAAACTCCAGATGTTGCAAAAAAGATTCTGCAGGATTGCTACGTGTAGTGATTGGTCTGCTCATTCTGCCCCACTTTTCAAACAACTTAATATTTTATCAATTTTTAATTTACATAAATACCAAACCTGTAACTTTATTTTCAAAATACTGCTTCAGCCAGATTCATTTTCTTTGCCCTGTAAAGCCTTCTTCCAGTTCAACAGTGATGTACACTATTTTAATAACAGGCAAATCATTTACATATCCCAAAGTTCCGTACCGGTCTGTGTCAATTTTCCATCAGGTATAGGGGGGCTCAGCTATGGAACAGCTATATTAATATCTCATCGAAGGCTGCTTTGCCAAATCATTTTAAATATAAGCTAAAAACCCATTTGATTAATCAAATTTAACAACTCCCAGAGACATCCACTCTTACACCCACCCACACACACTTGCACCTACACCATTTTATACTAAAATGTATTTTCTCTAGTATTCATACTGTGTATCTATTGTTGTATTTGCATTTTTGTATATATATTGCCAAATAATTTATTTTTGGTTTCTATTACTTGTATTTCTTAAGTGAGGTGAGATTAACCTTGTATTTCTTTCTTGTATTTCTTAAGTGAGGTGAGATTAACCTTATAAACCCGAAAGGGTTTTCTAAATCTCACCTGCACATCCAACACAATATTATGCTGTTGCTAAAAACATTTGTTGTTTTTAAATGTGCAAATAAATAATTTAAAAAAAATATATATATATATACACTACTGCAAAACATCATATAACAGTTTGGAAATACAAAAATGTGTACAGTAAACAGTTTGAGGGGGGGGGGGGCTAACCTCTTTATAATAAAGTCTTAGCTTTCCACTTGTTTTTCTTCATGAAATGAGCACCCAAGTTTCAAGAGAAAATCATGAAGAAAAACCTACTGGCCGGTAATTAATAGCCTTTGTTTTAGGATAGATACAATCTGAAAAGATGAAAAGAACAATACAATTATTTTTAAGGAACGTTATGATAATCCTGGATCTGGCGCTGGTGCAGACAGTCATCGTTGCCATGGTAACAGGATAGTGGCCATTAAGGACATCTGGGCACCTCAATGTAAAATTGGCTGTTAAAAATATATATATATTTGGAAAATGTTTTAAAGTAAAGTAGGATATACATGATTAGAACATGCTTAAACAGTCAACAACTAAGGTCTAATATTTCTAAATATTTCAAATTGCAACAAAACCTGTATGTGCAGTCATTTTGGGGCATAAACAAGAAGTTGAAGGATAAAATTAAGTCTGATAATGATTTACCGTGCATGTTGACATAATGTACTGTACATTATTTACCATTTTTCAAATATATATATATATTTTAACATTTTGGACAAAATAGCCAATTTTAAATCGAGGTGCCTAGATGTCCCTAGAGCCCACCTATCCTGTATCCGTTGGCATACCTTTACTTTACCTGCTGGAGGCGATTGCAGGTGAGAACCTGCGCTGGTGAGGGTCTGGGAGCAGCAGTGGACCAAAGGGAGGCTGGCGAGGCGACGTGATGTTTGAATGGCACTCTGGCAACGTTTAGGCTTTTAAGTAATAATTTGTTTCCCCAAGGCACCATCGTGTATTAAGTGGTATATTATAGAATAACAACAAATGTAAACTAAACAGAATAAATATAAAATTTAGCCTAAAGGTATTAACACATTTGAAAATATGGGCTAGTAGCATCATTGTGGAATATATGTAGGGAGTTAAAAGTAAATAAGTAAGCTGCAATTTAATTACCAATAGCTAGCTGGGCTTAGCCTGGCATGGCCAGACTAATATCACTAGGTATATATTATTCTGGAATGTCTGTGTGGAAGACGCATTTCCAATGGGCAAATTAAAAAAATGCCTCTGGTGATAAACCCGCCCCATATTGGCATACTGGGCCCTGATTGGTTCCTCACTACTTCGGAGGGTGTGAATCCAATCACAACTGAGCGGTGCCAGACCAAATCTGCCGGGGGAAATCATTTTTTGTATTGGCAGATTTGTCTGGTTTCCAGGCTAAGCTGGGCTATATCATATGGTCTGAAATGAATAATATAAGAACATGACGGGCTAATGGCACATCAAAAAAAGTCAAAACGTATATTCACATACAAAAGTCAAAGTAATAGGCCTACTGTAAATCAGACAAAATCGCACACAAATAGGAGTGGATCTAAAATTTTATTTCATAACCAGAATTTAAAAAAATAAGAGTGGGATACATGAATGACGTAGGCCTACTGTATACGACATGAATCAAGCTTGATAAATATGAATAAACATGCATTATTTCTCTTCTCTGGATGAATTCCTCTTGCTTGGTGAAAACTCGTTGACAGCTCAGCGCAGAATGAACTCCCTGGATGAGTAAAGAAATTAACGTTAATGCTACACACACATGAACACATATCAAACATTATTCAGAGGCAGTCTTATCTCCCTAAATTAGCTGAGACTATAAAATGTCCAATAAATACATCCACAACGCATTAGATCTCATTTGAACCACTACAAAGACATTTCTTACCGCAGGCCGTGTCATCCACATCGGTTCCGTTTTTCAAGCGCTGGTGGTCCAGTCCGGTGGTGTTGCATTCTGGGCAATTTGCTGTGAAAAGTCCTCACAAGTCAGCTCTGATGCATCCTCGGTAAAGTGGGCGGATCAAGTTCACATAGGGGTATTATGGTCTGTACTTGGTCAGATGGGAACTTGAGGATTGGAACAGTACTTGGGCAGCGACTGATGACGTATCACAAGTTCGCGAGGACGGAAGTACAGACAAGAACGCATATTGAGAAACGGCCAATGTTCAGCAAACCTCCAAACAAATTGTTGTTCTACTAATTTTACAGTCACAGTTTTCTCTTCCACTTTGCATAAGAAATTAGATTGATCAACTGGAGTCGTTCACTCGACTAAATTACCTCCCACCACTTAGTAAACTTAGGTAGAACACTCACCTCTTCAGCAACATGTGGTTCCAGACAATCCCCATCATCGTTGAACAGTGTGTCCCAACTTTCTTCCTCCTCCTCTGGCTGAGGGGGCGCTTCTTCTTCTCCCTCATCGGCCGGTCCAGTTTCATGCGTGTCCGCTGCATCATGTAACCGATCCGCTTCCTCATCAGGTTTGGCGTCCCCATTCTGCAGCTCTCCCTGTTCTCCTCCTTCAGATGCTGCTTTATCCGCCACGACCCCAGCCTTGTTTTTCTTATTCTTAGCATTCTTCCGTGCCTTGTCTGAGTATTTAGGTCTGGGCTTTGGTTTTGCATCTCCCTGGGTTTGGGGTTTCTCCTTTGATGCTTCCTGGCGCTTCTTGGGCTCAGGTTTCTTTGAGCCTGAGGGAGTCACATCAGTCGAGGGCGTTGGTGTTGGACCACTGTCTACCTTTGGCGAGGGCTGAGGAGTTGGACCACTGTCTTCCTTTGGCGTTTGCTGCTCCATTGTCAAATGATCTATAACACAGCAAACAGTCAATCAGGGGTTGACACTAAGGTCTCAGAGGCACATTACCATTCAATTAAACACTTGTTTTTTTACTTTCTACTTGCGAATTATGGGGCTTCACGATAAAAAATGTCATACCTCAATATGTATGCCAAATATCTAAATAACTATGCATATGACTATGGGTTGAAGGTAGGGTAGGTGATATTTTTTGTTTTTTGGTGGGGCAACCAGATAGCAAACTTCACCTGCCCTACCATTTTATTTACCTGCCCCGGGCAGGCGGGCAGGTGTTGGTGTCAATCCCTGGTCAATGCAGTGGCCATTATCCCATTAAGACTGGGAAAGCATCCGTGTCATTTTAGATCTATTTGGCCATTAAAAAAATAGCAGATATACAAGCTCATAGCGCGGCACTTGGTGCCGCGCTATGAGCTTGCAGATCTGCCATTTATGAAGAAAAAAAAACATTTGAATGCATATTTAAAGCGAACATTTGCAACTCAAATCTTTGCTTCTGGGGGTCCCTGGAACAAAATATTTTGAGATGGTGATGGTGGTCTCATCATGATTTGTGTGCATGGGGATCTCATCTTAAACAAGCTCAGTGCTTAATGAGTCTTCCAGTTTAGTAGACCTTGTATTGTGAATTTGTACTTCCATGTACTGTTGTTCTCATGTCTTACTAAATAAAGTACATCAATCAATCAGTCCGTGGCCAAATGCATATCATTTTGAGAGTCCTTGACATGAGTTTGAGAAACACTGATATTATAGCAACATAAGTTTTCAAAAAAAGATTTAAAAGACATTTTGTAGAATCGGCCTCAGGTCTTAAAGGGGAAATCCACCCATTTTCAATATTTAACTATGTCATTAATATAGCATAAAGGAGTTGTGTGGAAATAAGAAAAAAATTAAAAAAAAATTAACATTGCAAAAAAATTTAACATTGCAAAAAAATTAACATTGCAAATTACACCATGATGAGTCATCACAGTGTAATTTGCAATGTTAATTTTTTTGCAATGTTAAATTTTTTTGCAATGTTAATTTTTTTTTTAATTTTTTCTTATTTCCACACAACTCCTTTATGCTATATTAATGACATAGTTAAATATTGAAAATGGGTGGATTTCCCCTTTAATGGGTTAAGGGAAGAGGGTGAAAGCAAGGTATAGAAAAATGGCGTCATCATATGTCATGTTATACAATCGTTTTCTAACATTCTGTTCCAACTCGCTCTGGTGGTCTTTGGCTTTGTTTTGGTGCTACATGTTTTTAGTTTCACTAAGATTTTACTATTTGACCGCAATCTAACGCCTCCATTCGAAGCTGGAGCAGAAATGACACATCATGCATAGTAGCCCCGTTTTGAACCTCACTCTCCACGATAGCTCCGAGATGAGGTCCCGCCGTCTCGGGTCCCGGCAGAGGTAGAGTCCGTCCAAATGCAGTGAAGATCACCTTTTTCGCAACATCGCATCCAAAAAGTAAAGGTAGTCCAAGACACCTAGAGATGTTTGCAATTTAGCCGGAAAGTAAAATTTCATGACGGGGTTGAAAACCCCGTTTTAAATCGTTTATTTAGTCAGCCTGCGCCATGTTTTCCCATTCAACCAATAAGAACGCCCCGACGGCACGTGCCAGTAGTGTTCTCGCTTCGGCTACAATGGGAAAACATGGCACAGGCTTACTAAATAAGCAATTTAAACAGTTTTATCAACCCCGTCGGTTAAATGATACATTCCGGCGGGATGGCACACATCTCTAGGTGTCTCGGACCACCTTTACTTTTTGGATACGATGTTGCGAAAAAGGTGATCTTCACTGCATTTGGACGGACTCTACCTCTGGCGGGACCCTAGACAGCGGGACCTCATATCGGAGCTATCGCGGAGAGTGAGGTTCCAAACGGGGCTAGCATGATAGCAGATTACTACGGGTACGCTACGCTACGCTTAGCGATTTAACATCCATCAACCACAGACGCAATTAATTTTCAATCTAGGCAAGCACGTATGCTTACTTGCAACCTCTTGCCCTCTTACCGATGGTTATTTAGATTATTTCATTTCAAATCATAGGCATTTAACCAATAAATGAGGGAAGATTCGTACCAGTATCCACCTACCGCTGTTTGTTTGGAGGCAGATTTTTCCGTCGCACTGCTGACGCATTTCAGACGGTGTTCGCAATGGATTGTGGGACATGGTGTTACTTTATAGTAGCCGGACTACATTGGCATGATTAATTTTTATATTTTTATATTTCTGAGGTTTTACGGGCTGATAATTACCGTATCCTCTGACATTTTGGAGCAGACAGTTACTTTGCTGTGGGAACGAATATCTTTAATATGAATATTAACTATTATATAGCCAAAGATCACACATTTGAAGCCACATTATTAAACCACTTTCCGCTCCTGTGTTATATTATCTGAATTCGGTCATCATACGTAGGCTACGTCTAACTTTTGACATCCCATTATGTTTGAGACACATCGCACTCGGGTCTCTGGTTCATTTCATCCATTTGAAACATCCAAAACAGTATACTGGACTTAAGAGCCACTCCCAAGTAGAATACATCCTCACAGGCCTGGACACCCTGTATCAGTCCTCAATCAATCCTTTTCTTTATAGTATTTATTACTTTACACCTTTGCATGCTTGTTTCTGTGTGAATGTCTACATCTACATCTATCTGGGTGTAAGCTGAACTTCAGGGTGGGCCGGGGTCACAGGTCATTTCACAATTCAGAACAGAAGACAGCATTCGCAGAATGATCTCTTATAGAAGGGACGGCTTCTCAAAATAGTAGCACAAAAATATTTATGTTTTGTCAGTGAGTGACAAAATGTACAAACCTTTGTCTAGCCCGGAACCTCATTATTTTAGACATTTTGACGGAGAAACGTATGGTAACGATTTTGTGTGTTATTAATTTTACAATTATTTACTTCATTCACTGTGATCCCTGTGCCTTATGAAAATAGTTCTTTGTATTATATTTAAATGCTAGATAAAAGCCAGATAAACATACCATTTGGGCTGTTACATAAGACGGTTCGTAGAAAGGTCTTTGTCTCCCTGGGTGACAGGTGGCACAGTGACAGAGTTTGACAGCGATGGGCAGCTGGACCTGCTGCTGGCCCATGGACAGAGTGCGTCACATCTCAGGCCTCAAGGTCACACAGTGCCTGTGTGTGTGTGTGTGTGTGTGTGTGTGTGTGTGTGTGTGTGTGTGTGTGTGTGTGTGTGTGTGTGTGTGTGTGTGTGTGTGTGTCTGTGTCTGTGTGTGTGTGTCTGTGTGTGTGTCTGTGTGTGTCTGTGTCTGTGTCTGTGTCTGTGTCTGCGTGTGCGTGTGTGCGTGTGCGTGTGCGTGTGCGTGTGCGTGTGTGTGTGTGTGTGTGTGTGTTTGAGAGAGAGAGAGAGACAGACAGACAGACAGACAGACAGAGAGAGTGCAGGAAAGGATACCATTTTATACCATCTATTCTCTAGAGGTGTATATTACCTTTACAAATCTTACCAGTGAATCCAGTCAGGGCTCATTGTAGTGAATATTATACAATGGGTGTGAATAACACACCTGTGATCATATTGCATGCGTGTGACCTTAGTCAACCTTTAACATGTCTCTGAAAGCCCATGCACCTTCTCTTAGAGTAAACGTAGTGGTGTACTAAATTTAGGGAACTTCAGAAAGTTTGTGTCCTCTGAGTTTAGGGAACTTCAGAAAGTTTGCGTCCTCTCTTATCTCAGCCTAATCAATTAGTGTTAAGCAATTTGTCTAGAAACATTGACATGTTTGCAGAAGAACACGAAGAATATCTACAAAGACCAGATGTTCATCTTCCAGCAAAATCAACGGGGAGGCCATTTGCACCCTGCAACGCACAAGAGGCTTTAGCGCTTGTGCAAGAAGAAGAAGAAGAAGTGGCCTTCCATGACCACGGCACATCCTGCTACCTTAACAGACAGGATGTTCCGCTAACCACCTAACCATGAACTTGTGCACCCCAGATCACAAATAAACATATAGAGAGGCTTCCTTGTTGTAACCAGTTTAAACCGTCCATTTGAGTCCGCCTCAAATGGGATGTTCCACATTGAACTTGTATGTATATATATGACTGTCTGTCTTTCAATAAATTAGAACATGTTAACCTTGGACGCTTGTTTGAGACTTAATGTGTTCCCGATGCATTGCTCTTCTTCTATGCTGCTACAACTGAGACATCACCTGGTATTTTCCTATGAACTTCTCTCATCCACATCATCTGACCAGACTTTGAATGACCTAGAGAAAGAAAATCGCTACACTCATCCAATAACTTGACTAAGTTTAAACTAAGTTTGTTGTGTGATCCCTTGCACCCAGTTTGGTGCTTGTGCCTGTGGGTGTGCCAGGGGAACAGTGTTAACAATCAGAGTGAAGCCCACAAACACATCATAGATGGTAGCTCAGGCTATATGTGAGAATTAGAATTCTTAGAATTATACGTAGCCTGCGAGTTAGTTCTGGCAGGTTCACTCGAGAGGTTACATGTATGCTCATTCTATGTGGCTGTTTACAGCGTCATGCAGACCCATACAGTACGTCATACACGTGGCAGTCAGCTGTCCAATCGGGCAGGTTATTTAAGTTGCACTTACATCTGTGTTCCTTCCGCTTTTGTGTCATGGGTGTTGTCATGCGGCGTTTGCTCCCACCACCACCCCAGCACCACCAGTGGGCTCTGCTATTGGTTCTGTTCCCCATGGGGGGTTGTTATTATATATCTATTTCCCTGCTCTTAAAGGTTAATGATGGTTGTCTTAATTGTGCTGAGCAGGGAGAAAAATGTAGCAGAGCCTGAACGCCAAAATAAAATATTACATCCACTCTTGTATTCTCATTCTATAATATAGTTTCAATATATTTGGTCTGTAATATTGGTTCAATCTATTCGTGAGTTATCTGACAGAACTATGTTCTTGTCCTTCTTCACTACCTACATAATCTTGTGCTATATATCTTGCTCCATAACAGATCTAGAATTGATTCATCACCGCCATAAAAAAGGATGTATCACATGATTTTCTGTATCTTATCTATGATGTGCATGTGTAATTATAATCTATAATTATGCTCTGCTTCAAGTTTCCTTTTAGAGACAATAAAGCCCTCAACTTGAACTTGAGCCTCATATCTCCTATCTCCTATTAATTCACAGGAAGGAACGGGTGACGGTTTTGGAGGTCTCTTGGCCATGTGGCATTTGATGACCCCATTCATCCAGGACAAATCAACTCAGTGGTAGAAGTCTATAATAAATGTTACTATATTTTCTTGAATGTGTGAATGTAACAAACCATTACACTGAATGTGTCAGATTTAAAGCTAGGGTAAGTGATATTTTTTGGTTAAAACAAAACGTTTTTTGTTAAAGGTTAAAGCACTGTTGGTATAGAATGTTTGTTCAGTAAGAAGAGTCTCCCTAGCTGTCTCTCCAGCTCTTCAATAAATAGAAAATACAATTTCAGGTGGGTGACAACATTTCAGAGAGAACCCATTTATCAGCTTCATTTTCAGTTAACAAAACATCTACTGAGCCACTGGGTGTTTCGGGTCTTGCAACAGACACCCTCCTCCAGGCGACCCGTCACCCGACTTGAGGCTGATCAGACCCCGGCCTGTGTCCAAGTGGCATGCTACTGCCCCCACGGTCTCTTGGAGGCTTAGGGTGGCAGCAGGTGAGCTGTTGACAGTGGGTGTTGGAGACACTAAGAGGTTCTGGGCACTGTGGGTTGCCTCCAGGTCTGGCTCCACCTGTGTCTTGTGTTGTGTCGTCGATGCCGCTGGCCAGTCAAACATCTCATTCTGCCATGATGGATTTTTAAACCCTAGCAGGGTTTACCACAGTCTGTAGCTTTTGGGTTCTTCATAGTGTTCCAGTTTTGTCTGCTAATTTCTTTGTGTCATTACTTCCAATTTCACTTGTTTAATCTGTAACCTTTAATAAAGAGCTGGAGAGACATCGAGACACCTGTTACTGAACAAACACTATATATATATATATATATATATATATATATATATATATATATATATAGCAATGAGTATCAGAATATAGAGCTATTTAACACTTATTTTAACCAAAGAAAACAACTTACCCTACCTTTAAATGTTAGGTGGAAACTGTTGGACTAATGTATCGCACATCACTTTCCAATATCCAAAAAAATACTTTTGAAAGAAAGGAAGCACGATTCTTGATGTGTTTTCTGACTGGAACAGGTTGGATAATCAAAAGGGGTGACTAGTTGTACTACAGTCAGTTATTTTAAAAGAGGTTCACTGGTTTTGCACCACAGTTCCCAAGTGTTTTTCATCATTCTCATGTACATCAGTTAACCTCCTCACTCCAGTCCTTCCTCTCTCCGGTTTCCCACTTATGTTTAGGCCTAATTGACATTAATATTTCCTTCACACCTCCACCCCTCTTCTCCTTTCCTCCTTCTGGTCCCTCTCCTTCTCTCTCTCCTTTAAAGTTTTGCTCCATTTTGCATATGGAAATCTACTGTATTTACTTGTCATTAAAATCAATAAATGTCAACTGTGTTGCACCCCTGAAAGACAAGGAACCAAGCCTGATAGAAATTGTTCCAATCAATATCTTCAGGGTGATTATAAACGGGCTGATGGTTATGAAATGATGCACAGAAAGAAAACAGATTACCGTAATATTGTGGTGATGAAGCAGTATTTATTTGATGTTGGTCATACACACCTCATTACCATGTGTATTAAACAAAAAAGCAGTATTAAAATGTGTTTCTTGAAGGCTAATTTATATTTAGTTGCACAACCCTCTTGACACATGTTTCTCGATAAAAATTACTTATTTTCAACTGGGAAAAAAGTGTTGCATTGACACTTCTTTCAGTTGAAAACAGGGTCATGTGATGAAGTATAAATTTGCCTTTCAGTTTTGCACACATACTGTACTGTAACACGTTCACATTTGGAGGAATCATATTGGCAGTTATGGTTCTTTGGAGGTTTATACCATAATAAAAGGAAGGGTTGTGTATTTTGAACATGACACATGGACTTAAGGAAGACTTTAATTCATTTTCTCTCCAAGGACTGCTACATGTACAGAATGTATTTGCATAATAATCAACATTTAGGAGGAGTTGGTCCCGTACATTGTAACCAAGAGGTTAGTGTACAGTTGTTTGTGTCTATGAGCATGTGCATTGTGCATGTAATTTTAGATGATGTAATAAATAACATACAAGCCGCGAGTGAGAAAGACTACAGATATCTGCAACAGAATGTACATGGAGGTACTGAGCTACATTCAATAGCTACCAGACGGATAACATGATTTAAATCTCAGCAGATTCCAGATTGGCTGCTGCTGTTCCCGAGCACATCTGGGCGCTAGGTTCCAGGTAGGTATACTGGCTACAGTATGTGCTTGACCTGATCAAATGTTTGCATATATCAACATAATTTGCTCACAATTCGGTAAAATAACATTCCACATTCCAGCACGTTTAGGAAAGACTAACTGTTTGGCCAATCCGTGGTATATGTGGTTTCCTTTTTCTTTTTTTTACACATTATTAATCCCCCAGCGGTTGATGGTAAATGAGCTGCAATAATGAGCTTTCCGTTTGGTTGACTCTAGGTGGGGTCTCTTCCCTCCCTAGCAGCCTGCACATGAGTCAAACCAGGACAACTTTAGCAGTGTGAGATGAGGAGCAACATGCCTGGCTTTTGTTTAGTTTTACATGCTAGCAACATTCCTTTATGGGAACTTAGCCAAGAGCTCTGTGTCTGTTGTCTCAGCTTCTCCAGGTGGACATCCATGGTGGTGAGTGACAAAACGGGCCTATGGTTGAGTGGTGTGCCGTGTCATCGACCAGTGCTACCGGATGTTGTGCTGCTGCCTGAGCTGGAACCACTGGAGCCTCGGTCCTCATAAATAGAGATTTCAATCTAATGAAAGATGAGTTAAGGGCTGCCGGTATAAGAGGTGTGAAAGTGGATCAACGATCACACATGGTGATACATGCTCACATGCATACATGCCCCCTCCCCCCCGGTAAAACACACACACACACACACAAAGAGTTAAGGATACGACCCTCATTCCCCTTTCAATGGGATCTGTGATGAGCAGCCCTCTGGGAGCGTAGATCTTTTCATTTTGTTCTTGAATATACTTGGAAATCTTCTTAAGTACCTGAATCACAGACAAATAATAATAATTATGGCAAATTGAAATGAGAGAACGAAAGAACAAATGGTACCAGATTATCAACCCAGGTAATCCTTGGCCAGTAAGAGATCTCCAGTCTTACCTTCTCATAGCGTGTCTCCATGCAGAGGAAGATGAGGTAGGCTGTGGAACAGGCCAGGCATCCCTCCAGGTAGGACTGGCCTCCAATCTTCTCCGCCTCGGTGTAGTAGTTGTTCAACGTCTTCACGGTGTCCTCAAACAGTGTCCGCTCAATCTGGAGACACGCATGAGCATACAGTATATACGTTATCCTACTGTGAGTAAAGTGTGCATCTAAACGTTGCCAGATAGGTTGTTAATTTCCAACAGGTCCAACCCATAACAAAGCTTGAGTAGTAAAGCCTTATTCACACTTCATTGTATGACAGTGTCGTCGTACAAAGTATAAATGAGATAATTCAATGCATCCACACATCCACACTTTTCTTCAAATATTTTATTACTGCTGTGCCACCTTGTCACCGAAGCAGAGATCAGGCTTGAGAGCGATTGCACTCTTACTTGTGAGCTACACTACATGGATATAAATACACACACACCTACTCACTGAGTCACACAGATATGCCATTTAACTGAAAAGGCATAAAAATTTGCCCCACGCCCCCTCACCCTGCTCTCCAGTTCAGAGGGGAACTTAGTTTGAAACTTGCAGGTGGTGCCTTCGCTATAGTCCCTCTGAATGAAGACTTTGTTGGCCAGTGATGCATTATGCCTCAGCTCCTGCAGGTTGTGGAACTAGAGGACAAACAGCACACAGAAAGCATATT
This sequence comes from Gymnoscopelus braueri, assembly GCF_963280865.1. Taxonomy (NCBI): domain Eukaryota; kingdom Metazoa; phylum Chordata; class Actinopteri; order Myctophiformes; family Myctophidae; genus Gymnoscopelus; species Gymnoscopelus braueri. Next base: position 36,323,511 of record NC_137604.1, read on the forward strand.
CAAACTCATTTGAAGGTTATCATCACAGTGAAGCTTAATTAATACAAATGTATATGTTGCATTATGATTGATTATGAATGATTATGTTCTTAGATTGTATTTGTATCAGTTATTTTTGGCGAGTGACAGTCATATTAGGAATATCACACCTCTGTACCTATTCCATTTTAATGTTTACAAACAATGGCCGATGCTGTTGCCTTTAGGGATATTGGATGATAGAGGACAAGCACTCAGCATGTGATCAATCACTACTCTATCTGTCAGGACCTGACTCTGCCTTGTTGCCTGTTGGACCCGAGCCCAGTACTGGACATACTATCTTATCTTTCATTCTCTCTCTGGCAGGATATGGAAGCAAGCTGGAAGGAGGAGACGGTACAACATTTCACTACAACTCACAACAGATCAATTCAGCAAAACAGAATTAAACAGACGGATGAAACCACAATTTTTATACCAAATAATATTTCTTTTTTTTTAATACAGATGATAGTGGGGGTGGGAAGCGGTTAAATGAACCCAATGCCGTCAAGCATCATTCGCTCGTTTGTATTTTTTAACATTACAGGTTCAGACGAGAGAAGGTGATATAGTAGACCGTTCTAAACGGTCGCTGTCCGCGGTGCTGAAATGTATGTACACTGTGCAGTCATCGCATGATCATCATAACATCACAGTGGCAACATGACACTGGATTAACGGGACGTCTCAACAACACACAAAAAGAGATCTGCTTTCACAAAAACAGCTTAACACCGCGAGGTCTGCGTGATGATCCGCTGTTTCTGCCCTACTTCCAGTTACAAATCAAAGCAGTTCCTACTCTTCACCGAATGTACACCCATAGAAGCTAAAAACAAATGCCATGCTTGATACATTTGACCAAAGAAAAGATACATTAAAAATTACATTGTTTCAAGCGTGCGCCGTGCTGCGATTGAGTCACGCAATTTAACCTTGTGTAGCCTGTAGGATAGGCTGTACCATGCCTAGACATTGTGGCAGCATTCGCGCCTTGATTATTGTAGAAACCGCCTAATAACATTATAAAAGCTGCTTTCCAACACCACAAAAATAAGCACCTCAAAAGATTCATTGTCGTGTGTATATTATATTCTCACCTCCGTCGCCATGTTGCCATCCGTGGCCGTGTAGGGACGAGTCCCAGTCTACTCTGTGCTGAAATCGCTTTGGAGACAGAATGGATTGGAGGACTGAAGGGGGGAGGGGAGTAGAAGGCGGAGACCACACGAATGGAGGAGCATTGGGCGTAAAAATACTATGTCTCTAAGAGTCATCTAAGAGCAATCTGTACCGTTTTAACGACGTCATGGCAATATTTCCAGATACGTGATATGAATACCTCTGGCACGAGTCTTATTGGATTTTAATCATATAAATACGGCTCTGGTATAAATGAACTTGTAATGAACATCTTCGATGAATTGAGTACGAAAGGACCCTAATCTTGGAAACCAGCCAGTGCTTTCTTGGGGTTAAAATCCTCTTAACAGACCATGTATTGAACTGTACTTCCCTGTGCTTGTCTTTGCAAACTGTTAAAGTAGTATTTAATCAATTAACACATTAAGCAACAAGTCACAATTTTCAGGATTACTGTGCAAATGGAAATAAGACAGCACAGAATCTGTTTTTAGATATCCAAATCGTCAGAGTTTAATATAGTCAATGATATATGCATATTTCATCCTTTAAGTGGTCAAAATATACAGAACAAATCAATAGTTCATTTAATGTGCATTTTACGGGGGATTTAAATTAAATATATATTACATACAGTAGAACATTTTACAGTAACAGGCTTTATAGGATTACAATAAAAGCATAGCAACAACTACAATCATCTGTGTCTGAATCAGTTTTAAAAACACAACTTTCCCTCTGGAATCCACTTTTTGGGTAATGACACCTCTATGGCAATGCTTTTTCTAACAGTCTCCTTTAAGCTTTTACAGTACAGTTAAACTGCTACATAGAGCTCAGTATCTTGACATGGCAAGACTAGAGATGAATCACTTTTTGTCTGCAAGGGAGGGGATGAGCAAAGCATGTAAAAAGCACAACAACCACCTAAGCTCACTACCCCAGCAAGCAAAGTTGAACCCACACAGTCTTCCTTCACCCAGCAAAGGGAAAAGTAAAGGTCCTTCCTTTTGTTTGCAGGCATCTAAAGATGGATTGGGGGAAGGGGCCAAACCGTAACACGTCTCAGTCACCAAGAAGGTCCACTTCCTGGGATGGTGGGAACAATGACACCATTAGTGTCTCCCATCATGACTGTAACGTGGGGGTCACCGGGGGTCCTACAGTAACAGTGCAGGGAGCAGTCCTCTTCAGTGTATAAGCCCACTACCACAACATGAACAACTAACCAGGCAGGTGTTTAGCATAGTGAGGGTGTCAGGAAGTTTAACATAGGGACAAGCACTCTCATCACAGATAGAAGAGCTTGAACTTTGGGAAGCCAAGGCGTTGTACGAGCCGTAAGTAAGCTGAAGGGCAGAGGGGTAGAACAGTGAAAGGTCCGCTGGTCATCTTGGGAAATAAAATAAAGATAAAAAAAAAAGAAGTTCTGTCTTGCTCTCTCATAGCATCTTGTTGAGGGAGGAGTTGCAGGTGGCACAAACAAACACGGTTTCTCTCTGGGCCTCTGGAGCTAAAGAGAGGGGAGACGTGAGGACAGAGTTAGGCCGTGTATCCACCAAAGCATTTCTTCCTGTTTTCTATGCTAGAAATGCCAGCAGTGTGATAAGGCGCTGAGCATCAATTCTGGCGTTTTATCTGGTCAGAGAGTTGGGAAAATGGCCTTAGAGGAGACTGAACGTAATGAAGATAAAAGAGGCACGAGACCATGGTACTGTAGGTTGTGTTTCTGTCAATTAATGTTCGTTCCGAATATTCTACACTTTTGAATCTTGCTCTTAACCACTTTAAACCTGGCATCCCTAATTTGGGCATGTCATTTTAGGTGAAAATGGTCAAAGAACTGTCATATATGAAGTATATGGCTTAAGCTAGCTGTAGTATACAACCCTCGTAGACGTATTTATGATTCTGACGTCTTCAATCTACGAGAGTTGTAGGGTTCACGCCCCATGGAGACATGGACTTTCTGCACTATGCCCCTCAGATACTCCAAACGTGTACAAATTGAAAATAAAAGGTGCTTACCCCAAAGCCCCAAATGTTAACTACTTCTACGTGGTAGTAGTTTAATGTAATAATCCATATCTTTCAATAAAGAAGTGTTTTAATGCCGTCTGTGGCCGATTCTATCGGAAGTTCCCAATGGGCGGTAGTGACGGGTAGTGAGGGGGCGCATCCGGTGAAACCCGGAATTACAGTAAACGAGGGTGAAAAAATGGCGTTCGGCCACAGACGGCATTAAAACACTTCTTTATTGAAATATATGGATTATTACATTAAACTACTACCGCGTAGAAGTAGTTAACATTTAAGTAAGCACCTTTATTTTCAATTTGTACACGTTTGGAGTATTTGAGGGGCATAGTGCAGAAAGTCCATGTCTCCATGCGGCGTGAACCCTACAACTCTCGTAGATTGAAAACGTCAGAATCATAAATACGTCTACGAGGGTTGTATACTACAGCTAGGCTTAAGCAGTTAACCCGAGTGATAAACAGCCCCCCTCCCCCAGGTGTAGTAATTCTGGAACAATAGCAGTAGTACACAGTAAAATCTGTAACTCTCAGGGTGCAGAAATTGATCACAGTTAAATTAACAGTCCGGATTTCACTGTAGTAGCAGTAATAGTAATCCAGGTACTTCTTGCTGGATGCCGGCTTCTCACCTGTGGCGCCCATGCAGGATCTGAGCACCTTGAAGGAACAGCATCGAGAGCAAAAGCTGTTGCCACAGTTACTGCAGCTCCTCTGAAACGGGAAGAGACACAAGGTCTATTATCATCTCTGTAACATGTGAGAGGACACACATAACCACTGAACACGTCTCTGATTCTTGTTCATAGCAGGCTTGTCAGTCTCACCCTTTTCTTCAGCACTGAGAAGACTGCATTGCAGCTAGAACAGTTGCCTTTGGGGAGCGAGGAAGAAAGTGATAAAGAAAGAGACAAGACAGTAAACAGATGTGAGAAAAAGAAAAAATATGGACATGAGAATATTGTGATCAGGAGTTTTTTCTTAAATGTTATAAATACAGGAGTGAAGGACACAACTGGTCGGTGTAGGGAGTAATCAGAGCTGGCTGACCTGTGGCCGTGGTGGGGTAACGCTTGCGTAGTTTCTCAGTCAGCATGGAGACCTTGCTGCGGATTGGTTCTTTGCGGCTAAGGAGGCCACAGTCAGAGATGTTATCATAGTCCGGAGGCCCCAGATGGACATCGTCATCCTCCTGAGAGGGAGAGGGAGAAAGAGAGAGAGAGAATCATCCACAAAGTGAGTTAAAACATGATTATCCTTTTGGAGTATTCCAGGAAACGTTGCCAGACGGCTCAGCATCGGGTCAAGCTGGACGTAATTCACTGTGAAAACAGCAGAGGGCATCACAATGATATCATTTTACATCCCACCATGGGAGCAATCAGTGGAGAACACCAGATCAAATGACTCTTGGCACATTAATGCAGGCTTAGCTTAGTCGATTTATATTTTTTTGTAGTGGACTGCACAATCTTAAACACTCTGCCCTGTATTCTTTACCCTTATCCCTTTTGCTGTTACTGGAACTGTATAGTTATATATCAGATCCATGTGAGAAATCGATTACTCCCCGAAGTCACTGTAGCAGTATAAAGAGGAAGAGAGCTAGAGAAAATAAAGAAAATACAAACAGACTGCAGAGTCAATACAATTGACAAAGTCTGTGTGTCTATTAGACTATTAACTATTACACCCATGGGAAATTACATTTGGCAATCATCACAAATAATGTTCCACGTGGGACTAAAATCACACTCGGAAAGTAGCTAAGAAATGAACAGGTCACTGGCAAACAGGGAGGAGAGAACTTCAAGAGACTGGTAGGGATTAGAAATGTAGTTCCCAAACACACGGAACCCTAGTTGTTTACGCTCCTCATACACAGACTAGGTGCATTTGTTAATTTGTTCCTTTTGGCCTTCAGAATGATAAACCCAACTGGGTGTATTAGTCAGAGATTTTCAACAAATGTATTTAGATCTCAAACAATCCATGAATTGTAAAACCCTTTATACCATCTGCCAAACATAAACATAACCTATCGCCACACATGGTTGTGAATACAGATGACTATATGGTTTTATCTTTTCATTTCAGGTTTCAAGACTAATATACTCACTTATTAAGGCCAACCACGTAAGTGACATTTGGAGGACATAAGGGTCACAATTGCCTCTGCCCACTGACTGTGTGACAGTCTTCAGCCAAAGGGCTGCTAACTTTCATACCACAGCCAGTCAATCATGTCGCAGAATGCCTACAGAAATGTGCATAATACATTTAACATGCAGTCATTTAGCCAAAAACACACACACTGCAGGGAGATGAAGAAGACAAGACTATAGATTGGGAATATTTCCCATCTTTTATCAGACTTGCCAATATACAAGAATGACCACCTGATAAGAGATGGGAAGACGAGCAACACAGATCCAAGTAATTTTAATTATTGCCAACATTTTTACAACCAGGTTTCTTTGTTGCTATTTCAATGATGATGGAGGAGGGATGGGTAGATGAGGGACGGGTAGATGAGGGACAGGGGGAGGAAGAGGGAGAAACCACTTACCACTAAGACCAAAGGCGACGCCTTATAAGGGAAGCAGAGCAATACAAAAGAAAAATGTCATACAGTAGAATTAACATTTAATAGTAGATGTAACATTTGGTCTACGCATGAGAAAGACATTCAGACATGCATACACACAGTCTTCAAAACAACACAAACACCGAAAGGTTGATCATCATGAGCACACAAACGGGAAAAGGGCTTCTCAAAAAGCTAGTTTCAGAGACTCAGTGTGGTGGCCTCTGCTAAACAGAGGGGGCGCTACACTCACCTGCTGAGAAATAGAGTGCTCCTGAGTTCAATGGACAGCAGAGAAAGAACAGGAGATGAGTCACTTGGGTTAGAGCTTGTCACTCATTGACAAAAAGCAGCAGCAAGCAGCGGAAGCAAACATATTGACAGATGTGTACTGTATCTTCTTTTGTTACTGCTAATCTATGACTATTAGAAGATATCAAATAACTGGCTACCTCTTATTCATCACATCAGATTTGCCACTATAAGCAAAGTGGGCACAGGGTGGGGAAGGTGCCATCAGTATTATACCAGGACATTTCATTTCACACCGGGACAATGAAAAATCTGATAAATACTCAAGTTTGAAATAGGAAAGGGCAGACACAGCCATGGTAAAGAAGGAAAGAGATAGAAATGAGAAGAGTTGTGAAGTTTTCTTTACCTCAATGTAGTGATCGACCGTTTTTTCAGCTGACCGCGATAATTGTTCTGTTAAGGTTGCAGGCCAATATGCAAGCTAAACTTTTTAAGTAATCAAAGTTAAACATTTTGCAGGCAAAATGCTGGGACACTTACCGTATCCAAATCACTTCAATTCAAAGAGACCATGGCTCAGGCTCACTGGTGGAATTTATCAATTAGAACTTAACAACATAGGTCTGTCCATCTTCATCTATGACTGCTTCTCTTCAGAAGTAGAGATGTGCAAATGAAAATCTTTCTATAAAATACTTGGGACTAAATTTAACCTGGCCAAACAGGTTGATAAAGTACTATATATGTAGGGACAAACCTTGCAGAAATGGGGGACCTCTAAATCCAATGTAGCCAATTTTCTAGACCATTTGTGTTGTAGCACTGTTGTGGGAACCCATAATATGTGACTATGAGGGGAACTTCAGGACTATGTGGAAAATCACACAACTACTAACAAGGCAAGCTGCAAGGCAGCACCCTCTAGTGGACAGATTTGCAGAAAGACTGACAGACATATACAAGCAGGTGTTTTACACTCGCACTTCATTTGGCTCAACTAATCACTCCAATACCATGAGGCCAATAGATGATATGTGGAGGAAAAGGCTGAATATGAGCCAAAGTAAAAAAAATAGGCATGCCGGTCATCGGTCGATCACTACCTCAATAGCATCTTTAAACTCGTCATCAGGCTCCGCCTCCTCGGCCTCCTCAACGCTGCCAGGTGATAGGTCCTACACAGTACACAACCGCATACACATGCACAGTTATCATATTAATGTATCATACACACACAGTTATGTATTATTCACAAACTGAGATTATATACATGTATGAAATAGCAGGGGATCAAGACATAAGCAGCTTACAGAGTGCATGTGATCTCCGTGTTGTTAATGTGCCATCATTACATTCCATCCAGCAACAAGCCCTCCCATCCTGAGACAACCCTCTCCCTCAATCTCCCCCCTCACCGATCTCCCACCCCGTTAACCACCTGAACCGTCCTTAGTATCCCTATTCTGGGGGGCGAACATTCAGGGAAAATAGCCGATCTACAAGCTAGATCGGCTATTTTCGGCAAATACATTTGGCGTGTAGAGGGAAACAAGAGTAGATCAAGTACTCAGGTCAGTTTTACTACACCCCCCGCCCCCTCCTCCTTTTTTGAAGATATATCTATTATTGTTTTAGTCTTCTTGTTCTTATGTAATGTGTTGTCTCGCCACAAGGGAAACAAGCCCCCCCAGGGCTTTTTGTGTTATCCTTTTGGCATTGTTTTACTGTACTGCTTCAAACTGCCAATAACGTAATCAATCAATCAAAAGTATAGAAGGTTTAAGTATTTCATTCACCACACTCGCTGTCCACCTCACCTCCAGACTGGTGGGTGTAGGGGGCCAGTCCTGCAGGTTACTGTCCTGCTCGGCGTGCCCCGTCTCTGTGTCTGAAGCCTGGGCCCGACCTGGGTTGAACAGCTCCAGAAGGTTCAGCAGAACTGGAACCACAAAAGAGACGGTTCTACAACCTACAACATTCCACAGGAGCTTTACATCCAAGTGACCGACAGTCAACAGTCTGAAGGCTGCTGCGACATCATACGAGTGAAAATAGCCAAACTACAAGCGTGTGACGCGATGTGGTCTTGTAGATCTGTTATTTACGCTTGTAAGATTTTTTGGAATTTGGAATTTGACTCAGACAGTGACATTTAAATAAAGAGTTAAATTAACCGTTAGGTGTGAAATCTAGAATGTGAGGTAGGAGACCTCCACACAACCAAAATGGTTGTGCTGTTACCCAATCCAGCTCTACTCTGTGGCTGTTCTGCAGCAGCTCGTTCCTGCTTCACCTGGTATTTCAACACATCAATATATCAACACAAGAGTCAGCCTCCATCCAACTTGCTTGGTCCAACATAGTGGCCTGCCAGCTAAAACCAGTGATTAATAGTCTACCCATTTTGAACAATTACATAATTAGATAATGGAACGTAAAGCCCATTCATTTCATTAAAGAATGAGAGCTGGAGGTCACAGACCGATGATGAAATCAGGACCACATCCTCTGCAAAAAGCAGTGATGCAATTCCACCCAGCTCACCTAACTGTAAACCCTCTATGTCTACGACATGACTGCGCCTTAAGATCCTGGCCATGAATATCTCATACAGGATACATCACAATTGAATTTGCAACCCTGGCAGAGGCCAACCCTACGAGAATGAGTCCAACTTACTGCAGAGGACACGAACACAACTCTCACTTTGAGCGTAAGATATAAACAAAACAAAAAGTTCCGAAATTTGTGATCGCTACTTGGCAATAACATTATACCGTTGGAATGCCTGTTTATTTCCCTTTTAAATGGTGCCCGATTTGTAAGGATGAGGGGTGCTCCCATTAAAAATGTGCCAAATCTTCTCTGCCAATGCCAAATTCTGCTGTTGTTATTACTGGTTGTTGGTGAATTGGATGATTAAAGTTTCCGGAACTAAAATTTTACATTTCCCATCTGGCAACACTGGGAGAGAAAGAGCCTGACAATACGTCCAAAGTAAACGACTACAACATCAGCGCAATACCTTCAGAAAAACTAAAACAAAACAAGAATCCTTGATGTTAAATCTTCATTGTATATCAAGTCAACAGAAGCAATGCTGGGCAAGAAATATCCCCAAAGAATGGTTGAAAATCAAAGGATTTTTTATAAATGAGACCCCAGATGAGGAAGATATCAGATAGCAATTTCTATGTTTAAAGTAACCTCTGCAGAAGTCTTTGTTCCACAGGAAGAGGGCGCTGTTGAGCACAGCCAGCATCCAGGCCACTGGAGTGGTGTACAGCAGACACATCACCAACAATAACCCTCCATAGAACCTAGAACAAAAGACAGACAGACTTTATCTGCAAGCACAGGAGAAACAAAGCATGACAGATCTAGTGATCTATCAACTGTTGATAGATCTGTGTGTGTGCAGATATATACTGTACCTAGAGGACTTGGAGTGATTGTCCCAGTATAGGACCTTGTACACAGATTCTGCTGACACACAGGCAGTAGACAGCATATCATCCAGATGCTTCAACCTATTGAAAATTTGACACATGAGAACATGCTAACGCAAACTCAGTTTAAGATAAACACAAACAAAAGTCAAAATGCATAGAAAATGGCATAAATGGTATAAATTAGAATTAGTTCACTCACAAAATAATCCTAAAAAGTATTTTTCCTTTATTTACAGGATTGAGGAATTTGACATAGTGTGATATCATACAAGTGCACATCCAAATTCCTACAAACACACACACACTTACAGGTCTTTGACTTGCAGCATGGCGTCCTGTTTGGTGAGATTCACCTGCAGCAGATCTCGGCGGTGCACGGCATTGTACCGCCTCCTCTGGAGCTCTGCCTCCGAAGTCTCACCCCCACACATGTCCTGCAGGTAGCCCAGGGCAGCAGGTGCCGACACCCCCAGCACACACACCAAGAACCAACCCACTGATAAAACGGATGAGAGAGAAGATGACAGACATACAAGTACATGCTGAAGTTAATGAATTGTTCCATGGTTTGTAGCATACAGAAATGAGGCACACCAATGTTAAAACCATTCTGTTGAATGTCACCTTACCTTCACTAACAGTAAAGAAGAAGATATTCAGGAGTATATAGACAAGCAGAGAACACAGGGGCATCCTCCACCTGAGAGACAGGAATAGTGACTATTTCAGAATGTGAAGCACTTTAACATAAAAGCTCTTTTCAACTACGAAGTGCAACCCAGAACCTTCCATAACCTGACACTTTCCAAAACCTGTGAAGTCTTTTTCTCCATTATAACCAGAACCACCCTTCAAGGGGAATAAATAGTACATCTACATGATCACGGCACTCTGTGAGCTTGCAGATTTGCAATTTTTTGCTGTTTTAGAAAGATGTCATGTTCTGAGAACCTTATCTGAAACCGAGCTGTAGCGTATGGAAACAAATCCTGAACCTGTGTGAAATACGTTTCACGGCACTGTTCACATGATATTTCTTGTAGTTGAAAAGAGACAATAAATAAGATGTGTGGTTGTTACATTAATGTTGTTTTTGAAGCACACGCACCCGAGTAAGTAGCGAATCAGCTCCACTGAATCTGTGACTGGCTCTAGAAACATAGCCATTCTCTTGTAGGACACCACCATGCTGAGGAGGTCAAAGTTCTGGACCGAGCGTGGGCTTCCCAACTCAGAGGCCTCCGGGGACCCGGAAGTCTCTTTGGAAGACATGCGGACAAGCTCCCCACGTTCCCCTGCCCGTTGTGGGGGGTCCTGGGACACTCCGGCACTATGGGCCATTATTATTGTGCAGCTTGGGAAAGGAAACAAAACAAATAGTAAAAACTAAAAGTGAGAGCCGGGTGTTCAATGGCCAACATGTACTCGGAGTAAAAATAATAAATACAGTAAAATCCTGAGTGTGAATTCATCCATTTATTACTCTGAGTGTACAAATGTTCCATTTGGCTCCATTTGCACACTTTCACTCAAGATTTTACTGTGTGTAGTCAACATCAAAGTAAATAATTACATTCCAAAAGTATGAGGAAGCTGTCACAGATGTTAACTGACAGTTGAGTCAAGTGACGTTAGCTTAGATACAAAAACTTGAAACAAAGCCTCTTACAACAATGTAGCTGCATTACCTGACTTTTACAGCAGTGTAGCTGGTATTATCTGAGATATACTTCTACTACAGCAGTCGTTCTCAACCGTTTCAGGCCGTGACTCACCAAAATAATCATATTTGAACTGGGGACCCCCCAACCCGACAAGCACTTGGAAATGTAGGAGTTGAGGCATTCCGTTTTGTTTGAATCGGTTCCACAGCTAAATAATGTGAATTGAATTTTTGCCTCTTTCTAATATAATTTGACAATTTGGCCAATGTTTGACCAGTTTTTATAGTATAGTGGTGGTCTTTTAAGTCCTTAAATTGCCACTTCACTGTCATCTGGGAAATCATGTGGGGACCCCCTGGGGGTCCCCACCCACAGGTTGAGAACCACTGTACTACAGTGCAGTGTTGCTGGTATTATTACCTGAGAGGGATGCAGATGAAAAGCACCAACACGGTGTCCAACAACAACTAGCAGGTGAGAGGTAGCTAGTAGCTAGCTACTCCAGCTGATAGCATCAGAGATGAGATGATCATTCACTCAGCCTTCGGTTAGTAGACACTAGACAGCCATCAGAAGACCCACGTAACATCTGCTGCTTTACAGTATAAAGACTGTTTATGGATTATCGGATGTCTTGCTGAGACAATGCTTGAAAACCCTTGGTTTTGGACAACTGGCTGTCGCCAGCTATCGCTAGCGTTGTCCCCGGAAAAACTTCACACACTTCCTTCTCTGGATCCAGGCAGGCTGGCGAATAGAATGCGGAAAAAAGCAGCTGATGTCAGATCTGGTCGATCGCAGCTTCGTTTCTATGGTTACAAAGATAATAATCACATCCTCACATGATAGAATCAAATACAGACAATAATACACACACCGGACTGTAAAACAAATAATAACAGATTTTAAAAAAAAATTGGAAACAAGCCATAGGCTTTCTTGGGTTTAAAATCCTCTTTAGCAGACCTTATTGAACTGTAGCCTACTTTCATCATGTGCATTTTTTTTTTTTTACAAACAGCTAATAAAGTATTCAATCAATATTGATTGAATCTGTGAATCAAAAGTTGTATTCATTAATTAATTGATTGATATCAATCAATTAATAAATAAATACAACTTTTGATTCACAGATGGGGAAAACGTATTAATAAAAGCGGCATGGCTTCTGTTTGACACATGTTGATGTACAGTAGCCTTGGATCAAGACTATCACATTGATGTATTTATATTGGCATATC
>NC_137604.1:36338412-36443412 GCF_963280865.1 Gymnoscopelus braueri
GCCCCCCTGGAACCCAAAGACCCCTGGGAACCATTGAGCTCAGCTTTGTGCAGTTCAGTTTGGTAGGCCAGGACACAAAACACAACAGTCATCAAAAAGAACTGGCTTTTCAAGCAAGCAACATCATCGTGCGACGGAGTATAAATTAAAGGAGTAGTTCACCCAAAAATGTTTTTATTTTCTATCAATTACACACCCCATGAAGCCTTGAATTCATGGAGACTTTTCAGTTTTTGACGCATTCCTGAGCCAATAATTTGATGACCGGGTGTATTTCCGGTAGGAGTCATTAGCATCTTTCCGCTGGTCATCAAATTATTAGCTTAGGAATGCTTCAAAAACAAAAAAATCTCCATGATTTTCTATCTCCAAGGCTTCATGTGGTGTGTAATTGATAGAAAATTAGTATTTTTTTGGGTGAACTACTCCTTTAAGCTCAACTGTGCCAGTGGTATGGTCTCAGCTTCCACCGGGGTCAGCCCTGCTAAAAACATCAGTACTCATGGGACTTTTCCAACCACATGGTCTACAGTATGTTACATTTACATACACCAAGGCATCATATGACATGTTTTATCTTATTATTCAGTCACTGAAAAATATAATATACATATGTGATTTGTATTTTCTCTAGTAAATACCGGTCCATATCTATCTGTCAGATATGAATTAAATACATCAATAAACGGATGAAACTCCTTATTCAAATTCATATTTGGGTTTATTTCAGAGAAGAGATCTTATAAGCGTCGGAAATGCTTAGAGCGAGGTTCCAGATATATTCTTCTGACGTTTAAACAGAGATACTGAGTTTATACACATAGCGTGGGTTTACGCCTTCCATCATCACGTCAGCCCTGGCTCCATCTTGTTTCGTGTCCTTGGCAACCAGGGTTGTTGTGACATTTATGCATAATGTTTATAACAACAAAACCGTGTGGCAGACTATCTTGAGGGGAAGAAATACATTAAACAGTCTAACACAATGGTGGTATAAGGAAGTTCTCAGCACAGAGTTCAGACCCATGGCTGCTACAAGGACAAGCGAAATCATAACAAATAGTCAAAAACTAAAACAATAGCTCCAGGCAGGAGACATGTTGGCTCCTAGAGGCACAGGCACTTCTAACCATATCGACACATATCAATAACTTGATGTGAGTGAATGAGGCCATGATGACATTACAAAATTATTCATAAAGTATTAAATTCCATAGCCATCAATATGAAAAAGTAGATAAAAGATGCTTGTAAAACATAGTACAGTATTATACCTTAATCGGCTTTTTGACAAAATTATCTGTTTTCCACACTGGACCCTCAATATTGCAGTGATGCTGGATAAGAGAACTGGGGTGATATTTCTTTATTATTTATAATTGATAGTAGACTACTGGAGGTGGACACCGTACCCTGTACACAGTAGGACCCTGTACACAGTACTGTATGTCTCTACTGTATGTTCTCTTCCCCTGTCAGAGTAGGAAACATGCCAACAAGGTGCGGCTCTTCTACATGCTTCATCCTGAAGATGGAGGCCCACCATCCAAGAGACTACGACCTGACAATTCTGTAAGTGGTGTGTGTGAAGTCAAGTTTGAAATGCCACTGTGTAGGTAGGTGTGTGTGTGTCTAATAAAGAGGTTCAGGAGCTCTCAGGGATTATCCCGGTGGCCACTAAGCACCACTGTTCAAGCTGCAGGGGGACAGTTTTAAAGGCCAACAGCACTGGGTCTGTCATGGAAGAAGACAGTCAGGTAGAAAGTAGGTCAAAAAAGTATGTGTGCCTTTCTGTGCGTGCGTGTGTGTGTGTGTGTGTGTGTGTGTGTGTGTGTGTGTGTGTGTGTGTGTGTGTGTGTGTGTGTGTGTGTGTGTGTGTGTGTGTGTGTGTGTGTGTGTGTGTGTGTGTGTGTGCTTGGTGTGGGATGCATTGCACATATGTGCTGTCTCCCTATAATTCTCAGGGAAAACAAATAGTTGCTGAGACAGATTTACATGAAGGAGAACGAAACATGCATACACTCATGAGAGTTCAGGATTCTGCAGTGTAGCACACACACACACACACACACACACACACACACACACACACACACACACACACACACACACACACACACACACACACACACACACACACACACACACACACACACACACACACACACACACAAGAAGACACCTGTCCCCAGGGACATGGTGCAAATAACTGCCTCATTTCCATTCTTATCCCTTATGTAAATGCAAATGGTGTAGGATTTACACTGAATATATCATTCTCAAATAAGCTGTAATGGTGACGATAGGTGCTGCATTTGCCAGTCAGTCTGTGTGTGAAATAACAAACAGATTCCTGCTAGGTTAAGTGCGTCGCACTGATTCTTATGAATGACCAAATGCACCAACTGTAAGGTGTGAATATGCTTAAATGTCCTCCTCCATCCTTCAACCACTTGGAGACCTGAGGCCGATTTTGAAAATGCCATCTAAATCCGAATAGTTTTCTGAAGAACGTATGTTTCTATGTCAGTGGTTCTCAAACCTTTTGATGTCAAGGACCCCCAAAATGATATGTATTTGGCCGCCGACCCCCATATCAAAATATTTTGTTCCAGGGGCCCCCAGAAGGAAAGATTTGAGTTACAAATGTTCGCTTTAAAAAAATATATATATATATATATTCAACGATTTGCAAAAATGTTCACGATTTTTGAATAGCCAAAGTATGAAATGACACAGATCCTGGTTTTAACGGGTTAAGGGCAGGCCTATGTTATACTTTGTCGTACAACAGTGTCATGCAAAAAAAGGGAAAACAGTGACAAGCTCACAATGCATCACACCGCAACACGGCTGCGAGCTTGTAGATCTGCTATTTTTGCAATTATCTATTTATTTCACCTATAATAGCATGCCCAAAATAGGGATGCCAAGTTGAAAGTGGTTAAGTCTGTCTGTGGGTTTTTATAAATATTTAAAAGGTTTTAACAAGAACTTGTGACTAAATAATAAGTACATTGGATCCATTGGAAAACAGGTTCTTGTTTCCATTTCCTGAAAATTAACAGTTTTGGACATAGCTTTCCACCGGACAGCAAATATATAGCTATAATATCAATTCATTGTGCTTATTGTCCTGTGTGGGAAAGCACATCTGGATAAGTTCACATGTATCCATACAGTATGCATGTACAGTTGAAAACATACACATGCATGCACACGCACGCACGCACGCACGCACGCACGCACGCACGCACGCACGCACGCACGCACGCACGCACGCACGCACGCACGCACGCACGCACGCACGCACGCACGCACGCACGCACGCACGCACGCACGCACGCACGCACACACACACACACACACACACACACACACACACACACACACACACACACACACAACCTTTCTGTGTTTCCGAATGCTTGTATTCTATACAATAAAACGTTAACAAAAAGTGTATAATCCATGCATAATAATACCTTTAGAATTGTATGGTAATATTTTTGTAAAGTTTTTCATTGTTCATTTAAAGCATTCTATGTGAAAAACCTAAATACAAAAATACAGAGAACAATATTGATTACTATTAGAGTCTTCAGCTATTCACTCTTCTCAAAACATTTTGCTGTGTTGCTCTGGGCTTTAGATCTATTGATATTTACTGTCACGCTTCTCAGTTATTGACACAAATATCCCATAATGGATGTTGGCTCTTCTGAATGCTTTATGAGTTTGCCTTTCCCTTCTTACATTCATTTTCCTCCTGTTCTACTTCTGAAACGATTATCTTTATCCTTCTGTTCTTCTTTCACTAATTGCCCTCCTTTTTCTACTATCATCTTCCTTTGCTCTTATTGGATAAAGGGAGAAAAGAAAGTTCTTTGAAATATGTGGCAATGTGTGCATTCACAGTAAAATCCTCAGTGATAATTTAGCTCTTGAGAGTGAAAAGGAATGCACCTTCCCGGGTCCATTTTAGTGCATGTCTTTACACTCTCAAGAGTTAAATTAACACTGAGAATGTACTGTAGTTTTCCAAAGTACGTACATTGAGAGAATTATGCAAAGACAGAGCTGTACATAGCCGGATTTCTCTTATTCCCAATTTGTTTAAGACTATTCCTCTTTCCCCCCTCTCTCTCTCTTTCTTTCTTTCTCCCTCCTTCTCTCTGTCTCTCTCTCTCTTTCTCTCTCTCCCTTCTGTCCCTCCCTCCAGGACAGTGCTGACAGTGTGGTAGACAGAAATAAGTGCTGTACACTGTGTAACATGTTTTTCACCTCAGCCATAGTGGCTCAGTCCCACTACCAGGGAAAAACACACGCCAAGAGAATGAGACTAGTGCTGGGAGTGCCGGGAGTGCCAGCAGGTAACACACACGCACGCACACGCACACGCACGCACGCACGCACGCACGCACGCACGCACGCACGCACGCACGCACGCACGCACGCACGCACGCACGCACGCACGCACGCACCACGCACGCACGCACGCACGCACATGCAATCAATACCATCAATCATGCCACCTGAACCATAAATGTTCTTTTCTTTTTTTGTCTTCAGATACCCTGCCCTGTCAACCCATATCACCCCCTGTGATGTCACTGCCCCCTGTCCCACCTGCCAACCAATGGGAATGTGTTGTGCAAGTCGTGCTGTCTGTGTGGGGCATGGTTCAACAACCCCACCATGGCACAGCAGCACTACGATGGCAAGAGGCACCGCAGGAATGCAGACAGAGCACGCCTACTGGAACAGCTGGCAGACAGCCTGGACGGCTGCCAAAACACAGGTAGTTACATACTGTACAGTCCTAGTACTCGAACTGTGTGTGTGTGTGTGTGTGTGTGTGTGTGTGTGTGTGTGTGTGTGTGTGTGTGTGTGTGTGTGTGTGTGTGTGTGTGTGTGTGTGTGTGTGCGTGTGTGTGTGTGTGTGCGTGCGTGTGTGTGTGTGTCGGGGGGGGGGGGGGGGGGGGGGGCGACCAGTGGCTAGGCCGATCAGCGTGATATTTCTTGTGCACACTGCCAGCAGGCCAAGGACCTCAATTTCTGAATATTTCGAATTGGTCAGCGACAACTATGTCATTTTTGTGAATTCATTATGACAGTGCAATTGTCCCCCCAGGCTATGGGATATGTGTCCTGCGAGGCTATGCCTATCCATCCAGCTTATGGGCAACATTACTAACTAGCCAATTACAATGCTCCTGTCCCTCAGGCTCACAGGGTGTACGGTACTAGCCAATCACAGGCATGCAATCGCCGGTACAAATCAGACTCGAACCTGAAATGCCATTCAAAGTTGCATTGTAGTTGATAATTTATGCATGAAAAAAATATATTCTTGTGAAGTGGTGTTGACGATATTGGTGAAGATTGTAAGATCTTATGTCGGTTTGGAGACATGTCTACTGTTAAATGCCCACTGCCTTGCATTGCTTCTTGTGAAGGACTCAATTCAATTGACTGGTGGAGATACAAACATAGTTGACACATGCGATTAACACTCAGACTTTGCGGTTTACAGAGACACCGTAATGACAGAAATCTAACAGACAGATGGAGGAAAGGAAAACAATGAATGTGTGACAGAGACAGGGTTGACGATGTGCAACTGGTTATGGCTGTAGGTAGACATTTCACTCCATACAACACTGTTATTTTTAGTGCGTGCCTCCTGCGGGAGATTTTTAAATGTTTTCCCTCACTGTTGAGTATGCTTGAAGTACTGTACCGTACTAGTATTTTACTGCCTGCAGTGTTGCTACCAGCTGCATTGTAAGTGCATGTGAAATGCTTAGACTTACACATCAGGATTCAAATTATGTTGACTCGATTTCACAAAAGGGAAATAAGGGTTAGAAACAGTAAAATAAGTCTGTACATTGTAATAGTGACTAACATGGAAATGACATGTTGTGAAGAGAGAGACTGAGTGCATTGCTAGTGAGGTATCTACTGTAGATGATCCAGCATGTAACTGGAAAGGATGGGTGAGTGTGTGTGTGTGTGTGTGTGTGTGTGTGTGTGTGTGTGTGTGTGTGTGTGTGTGTGTGTGTGTGTGTGTGAGTGTGAGTGTGAGTGTGAGTGTGAGTGTGTGTGTGTGTGTGTGTGTGTGTGTGTGTGTGTGTGTGTGTGTGTGTGTGTGTGCAGACGTCAGAAGGATGACCATGGGGTGCTGTAATGTGTTCTATATGCAGGGCTTCGAAGCAGCTTCACCTGCAGTGTGTGTACCATGACTCTGAATTCAATCGAACAGTACTACGCACACCTCCAAGGCTCTAAACACCAGAACAAGTGAGTTGCCTCTTCTGTATGCATCTTTCCACGTACTTGTTTTAAGTGTGTGTGTGTGTGTGTGTGTGTGTGTGTGTGTGTGTGTGTGTGTGTGTGTGTGTGTGTGTGTGTGTGTGTGTGTGTGTGTGTGTGTGTGTGTGTGTGTGTGTGTGTGTGTGTGTGTGTGAGTGAGTGAGTGAGTGAGTGAGTGAGTGAGTGAGTGAGAGAAAGTGAGAGAAAGTGAGTGTGTATTGATTGATTGAAAATGTTATTAGGCAAAAGAGTGTAAAACAACACAGTTACATTTATAATACTTTTGTCTAAAAGGTCCGACCAAAAAAGTTCTTGCCGACTTGTTTCCGTTGGGGTCCTTGAATTAATTTCATAGACATATATAGCATATATATATGTACTGTACATGTCTGTCATGTATGTGGTTGTATTTGTTTCTATTCATCCACCAATCTAAACACTTAAACGCTGTAATGCCTAAATGCAGTGAGAGAATAAGTGTGGTCAATGGGATGAAGTGTGCTCTATTGACCACCATGATTGAGCCATCCATCCTAATGGGAAATCATTGCCGCTGCGACAGACCAAAGCAAATACATCATTACAACTTGGACGTTGCCAGGTTAGGGAAAACAAGCTGCCCGTTTGCCACATCATGTAGGGGGATGATGGGAAACTGAGCCTCCTTTCTTTGACCCATGGTTTGAGTACACTGACCCGCTAAGTAGCGCAACTGAAAAGGATGAGTGACAGGGAACAGGAAAGAAGAATTACGCTCCATAGAGATTTGCAGATAGAGATTTGCAGATGAAAGTGAAATGCAGGAACAAATAACAATTATTCTGTCTTTTCCCGCTGATAAATTAATCTTCCTCAGCAAATCCCCCTTTGTATTGACTGTCCATTTAATGGACAATAGGCACAGGCTTTGGGTTAAAGGTAAACGTATTAAAGTGATTAAGTGCTTTATGGGCGTCAGCTCTGGGTATTGTACACTCTTCTACACTCAAACCTGCTGGATATTCAATACTCACTTACTGTAGTTCTGCCCTCTCTGACAGTACTGAAAAACACATTTGATTCATTGTGACTTAGGTACTGTAGCGCATTATGTAAATGTAAGATATGCAGTGAAGCCACGTCTAAAATATCACACGTGAAGTTAAGTATTAACCAGTTAAACCATATACTTCATTGACCGGAGTCCGCCAGGTGTCTATTCTAGGCCCCCTACTTGTTTTCCCTCTACACAAAATCCCTTCATCGAAAATTGCCGGTCTACAAACTCACAATGCGTCACATCACGTTGTGATACTTTGTGAGATTGTAGATCACCAGAGAACAGGGATGCTAGGGTTCATGTGGTTAAGTCTTTGCTTATTCCAACTGAGAGAATCTTTTCCAAATTGTAGCTACCTTTTATGCCTTTAAAGGTATCATGACATTCATTTTCACTTTTTTTATTTTCAATGTTTTATTTGGGGTTTTATGACCTCAATTACACCCAAAAAACCTGAACTTAGAACATTCAGTGGATTTTCTGTGGTCTGGGGTTTTCTGAATAATTAGGCTGAAAAGTAATCTGAGCTTGGCCCTTCGACAGTGAGGTCACAGTCGATAAAACCCGCCCACTCTCCTCCTCGCCCCTCCCCTCCCCTATCCTTTCCTTTGGGGGGGGGCGGAGCAGAGGCGATGATTGACAGGCAAAATCCCCAAAAAAAAAGATTTCTTTTTTCATTGTAGTTGAAAATGCTTTAGAAATGTGAGAGAAAAACACCTGCCATGGATCACTGGAATGGAATTTTCACTTAAAACTTTTTGTACACTTTTGAAGGACCAGGACAAAGACTTTGAATGTGGTGTAAAAGTGAATGTCAATGAAACCTTTAAGCTAAAACAAAAAGTAGAACCCTCAGAAAGGGTATCTGTAGATAGCTTGTGCAAGGATTTCTAACCACTTCCCAAATACAATCAATTACATCATCATGCTAAATGTTACTTCTTTACCTTAGTTGCTTGTTTATCCTACATTTTCATCCCAACATGTTTTATTTGACTGCTAAAGCTAAATAAATGATGAATTTGACTTAGATTTGTTGCAATATTCCATGACCATGCTGCTAAAAATGTTCTTTTCTGTCTATGGATAATTATTAATTGATAAAGTGAAGTGTATTTGGAGTGTGTTTGGCAACTCAATTCATATTTTGACATATTATTGTAAACATCTTTGCAGTTTGAAGCAGTACCAAAGATGTGATGATTTGGCTGTGATATCTGGTGACTGGAGGACCTCGGTGGAGCCAGGTACACGCCTTGAGGACAGTTTGTGATGTCATATTGAACATCTTGTCATGTTTGAACACAGGACTCCGTGATACAGAGGAGGTTGTGAACTGTTTGTGATGTCACCGTAAAACATCAGTGACTTCACAGCCTCTTAAGCATCAAAGAAGTTGAGTTTCTAAATGTACATAGATTTTGCTGGTTCATATCAATGTCCACCAACCCTGAACTTGAATGTTCAATACTCCCTAATGCCAGCTTTTGTTTGTGCATTAGATTTATAATGTTTTGGAACCGAGTTTGAATCTGGCCACGAAGTCCAAGTTCTTGGAGCAGGTGTGAGACCAGGCAGGGGCCATGTTATATATAGACAACACTCCCAAGAAAACATAAAGTCATTTTTGATTGATTGAATACTGTATTTGTCAGAAATGTAAACAGCACGTGGTAGAGTGAGACATTAAAGCTAAAAGGATAACACAAAAAAAGTCCTGGGGACTTGTTTCCATTGTGGTCCTATGTATTCAATTCATCAACATAGCATGCAAAATTAACACAATAATACATGTCATCAACAAATACAAACACTATAGGGCCCCATCTTGCGCGCCTATTTTTTTTTTTTTTTTTTAATAGTTCAAATAGCCGATCCACAAGCTCACATCATGTCTTTGTAGATCGGCTTGTTGAACTATTTTAAAATGTTTTTCAAAATAGTAAAATATAAGTTTAGGCATAAGGGGTAAGGCGGCGCGCAAGATAAGGCTGTATAGATGTATAAAAGAGATGTGAAAATTACATTCACCTCCCCTTTTGGTCTCCTGATAGATGTTTTTTCAGGCCAATTTAGACAGAAACCAGTGTTACACATCCTTTAATGGATGGCGTCAGGGAATTCCACATTTTGGTGGCAGAGTAGTAGACCCCTCTCTAATTATAGCCTATCTCAGATATCTAGCAGTGCCCTGAGAGACCCTATCAGCATGGTTTCTTCACAAATAAATCCATAGAATTTTATGTCTCGAGTGCAAACACACCAGAGCATAAATACCAGTACTCTTCTCATCACTTCTCAAAACAGTCAAATCCTTAGTGTTAATTCATCCATTTGTAACTCTCAGAGTGTACAAATGTAGCCCGGTGGCCCATTATGGTCTCAAGATCAAATTTTTATGGCTGATTTATACTTAGTTGTGCGCATTGTGTCGCACACTGAGAATAGCAGATCTGCAAGCTCACAACACTTGTAGATCGTCTATTTCTGATACATGACACGGGCACACAAGACACAACTATGCATAAATAAGTAATTTCTCCATCAAATGGATTTGATATGAGGTGTTATTTTGCTTTTGGTTTATTCTCTGGTTACTTAATACTTGAATAATTTCTTAATTACGTATTACTTAATTGCTTATTTCAAAGGTTTTCTCTCTGTACTCTACCAATGATATAATTCATGTACACATTATTTTGAATGTAGACATATTATACATTATATGTACTAACTAGGCCATCAGTAACAAGGTGTTCAACACAATTCTGAGCAAGTAATTGGATGTTACTTAAATGCATATTATTTATATATTTATATTCATAACTGCATCAACTCACCCATTATACATTATTTAGCACAAGGAACACTGGAAGCAGAATATGGCATTAACACTCACCAAACAGCAAATATTGGAGTAGTACTTAATATGATGTGCATTAAAAAAACATATATTAATTAAATCAAGAAAAACACAGATGTAAAGATGATGTCACAGAAACTTTTAATGAATTGTAAATTTTATTGATGTCAGATGCTGTATCATCCAAAGAGAGTAACTATTGTCATGAAGACACACACACACACACACACACACACACACACACACACACACACACACACACACACACACACACACACACACACACACACACACACACACACACACACACACACACACACACACACACACACACACACACACACACACACACACACACACACACACACACACAAAATCTCCGGGTGCAAGAATGTTTGAAAGCTCAAATAGTAGATTTTTTTTTTGACATACTGTTATCTGTGTCAGAGCAATGGTTGGGACATGCAGGCATAAAAACTTTTTGCTATTCAATTTGTGTCTGTCTTCTCCTTTCAACAACTCAAAACCAGCGGACCTAAATAAAAGACACAAGTGTCCACCCAGAGAGGAAAAGTACAAAAAGAAAGCAGCTGACAGGGAAAGACATTAGGCCATTTTCCACCCAGTGAGCCCAATCTGTACTTTCACACACAATTTACCTTGAGGTCAATCAAGCAGATCTGCCCACATTGTCCAAATCATTTACCCCTCAGCGAGAGTGGACATGGATGATGAATGTGTGTTTGTGTGAAACAGGAGGTGGAGGTTTCAAACAAACAACCTATTTAATTGTTAGACAGCCCTTAAGGTCAGAATTATCTTCAGAACTGTGATTTATATCACTGCAGCTTGTCTGAATCTGGACATTGGTAAATGTCAAATCTCTTGATGGAGGTGGACATTTTTGTATTGCGAGTGCTCTGGGATGAAACAGGCCTTGAAATAACCTATGTCCTATGTGGTTTATTGATTTTAATCTTAACCACTTAAACCCTATATGTTGTTGACTGGGTTCCCCAGGGGTCTACTTGGTCGCCCTTTCTCTCTACATCAAATCTCTTTGGCAAACATCTACATCTACAAGCTCACAACGTGTAGCGAGTCATTGTGAGCTTGCACTGTAGATTGACTATTTTCACAGAATTGTTTGCCTATTTTTTCTGAATGTTTGACTCTTATGACATGCTCAGTATATAGGGTTAAAGTGGTTAAAGGGTAAGAGCACTTTGGTAGAGGTTTGGGTTGTGTAGTTACCTTGCCATGATGCAACTCCAAAGGTGGGCAAGAAATCAAAAATAATTGCTCCATTGATTAGAAATTGATAATTCTAAATATGCTCCTCATTGACTTACATTGTACGGTAAAACAGCTCTCAAAGTAACTCTTTTAGCACATAAATGAACCCAAACATAGCTGATTCAGACAATATAGAGCATCACCAAACCCAGTACTGTTTGTTTTTTTAATAAAAATGTCAACTTCCTGTTGATTTAACTATTTGAAGATCTGGATCCGGATCCGCCGATCCAGTCCGGGTTTTCTACTTATTAAAAATGGCAAAATCAACAGGAAGTTGACATTTTTATTTAAAAAGAAAACAGTACTGGGTTTGGTGATGTTCTATATTGTCTGAATCAACTTTGTTTATTTTCGTTTTTGTGCTAAAAGAGTGACTTTGAGAGAAGTTTTACCGTACAATGTAAGTCAATGAGGAGCATATTTTGAATTATCAATTTCTAATCAATGGAGCAATTATTTTTGATTTCTTGCCCACCTTTGGAGCTACATCATGGCAAGGTAACTACACAACCCAAACCTCTACCAAAGTGGTCTTACCCTGATGGAGTTTGTGCAGTGTGACATACTTACACACAGCTCCCGTGCTGTGGCTGAACAGAAGGACATTCTCCTGGGTTCTCCTGACTTAAAGCGCATTAGATAATGAACTCTGGGAAAACCAAACTAAAGCGACTTGGTCGCTGTGGAGAGATATGGGGATTTGGATTTGAAGACCAAGTCTGAACATTTCTGTCAAAATGGGTTGAATGAGGGGGAGAGGCAGACAAAGAGAGAGAGAGAGAGAGAGAGAGAGGGAGAGAGAGAGAGGTGAAGAAACTTCTAGAAAGAGATAAAAAAAAAGAGGAAGATTGTGTTCTATTCTTTGCATAATCTCTCTCTCTGGCGTGTTTGGTCTCTCCCTCTTTCTCTGTCTTTGGGACAACATCAAACACCAGAAATTATAATTTATCTCCTTCACAGAACTTCGGTCTCTGAGCAGCACGTCGTTAAGCCTAATTTATGCTTCGTCGTATGACCGCATCGCTTGCTGAAAAGAACTGGTTTTCAGCTGAAAGTGTATATAAATTAGGCTTAGCGGCGGCGATGCTGTACCAGCCTGCCTGTCCTCAGATGCAGAGGGCTGCTTTCCCAGATGGATTAAACCTGGCTCTGGTTTCCTTTCCCCTATCTTCACATGGTCAGCATTGAAATGCATCACAAATCTATTTCGAGTCTTAAAATGGAAACCGATCCAATGCCTCTTCCATTTCAACCATATCTTTTTTCTCTTCTCTTCCCTCCCTTCTATTTCATCACCCCTGTATCATGCCGTACATTCCTTTTCCATTGCTTAGGCTGTGTATTCTTCTGTTCTTTGTCCTCAAAGGAACCTACAGCATCCAAGCCGATGTCTGCTCATCCAAGTCCAAACAGATGATTGAGAGCCATATATGCCTATATTTCGGCATATCGGGTTTGTTTATGGTTATGTCTGAGTCATAGTGACATGCCTATATAATATATGAGCATATCAGACTTGTTTATGGTTATGTCTGAGGCAGTTTAGACTGCTAAATCAAGTGGAACTTAGCCTTTAAAAACATGACGCTGTCTAGTTAGACATATTCCACAGGCAGCAGCAGTCCTCCTACAGGACAACACTCAAGGCTACACTAAGCAGCTGAAAGCTTTCTCTGATTTCTCAGAAATGTGTTCTCTACAACAATTTGGAGCCTTACTTACATTCAGCAACAGCATTGCAGAGCTCAGTTACAAAGAGAAGTACATGAATACAATAATTTACTGTGAGCCCCTGGCCTTCACATCTGTCAGTGAAAGAGCATGTTGTGTGAGGAGCGGGAGAGAGTAAAATAGAGCGATGAGGAGAGTCTCACTCATCCTATATCTCTTTCTCCTTCTCTTCCCTATTCATCTTTTAGTCTGTCTAGCTCTAGCTCTCGCTCTCTCTCTCGCTCTCTCGCTCTCTCGCTCTCTCTCTCTCTCTCTCTCTCTCTCTCTCTCTCTCTCTGTCTGTATGAATCTCTGTCTTTCTACATATCTCTGTCTCTGTATCTCTTGCTCACAATCTCAGACAGGTGTAAATGGAGTTTGTGCAGATCAAGTGAGACGAGCACAGCTCAGCGCTGATTAATTCCCTCACACTCTCCATTTCCCTCCCAATATAAATTGAAACTGCACTCCATCCTCTGACCTCAGGCACAAATTAATTTCCTCCCTTAATCACCTCGCCCTTCCGCCGTCCCTCTATCATTTCTGCCTATTCTCTGAAAACCCCCATGTCACCCCTCATCAGGTGAGATAGAGGAAGAAGCCTGGTTTTAAGTTTTAAGAGGGGAAAGGAAATAATGAGAAAAGTAGGTAGAAACGCACGCACGCACGCACGCACGCACGCACGCACACACACACACACACACACACACACACACACACACACACACACACACACACACACACACACACACACACACACACACACACACACACACACACACACACACAAATAAAAGCTAATAAAGCTCTATTTAACTTCCTATCAACTGCAGCAGGGACACAGGTACCATCATTCATAATCATATCATACTATATAGTATATTGAAATGTCCCTGTGGAGCACATGGGTGAAGACACGAGGGGACAGAGTAGAGTTATCAGAATCAGAATCATCTTTATTGTCACATCACAGGTTTACAAGTGTAAAACAGTGGGTGAAATTCGTTTTTGTGCCTTGCCTGGCCATGGTCGTTGTAGGGGTAGGGGTTTGAACACTTTGTGCTTTTTTAGAATTAGCTTTCAATGGAGCTGTTGTAGTACAATCTGAGGATGCGGGGCTGCGTGTGTGCATGCGTGCGTGCGTGTGGTATGCGTGAAGCAGGGTGAAGTAAGGATGAAGTTACCTGGCAGGCATAACAATGAAATCAGATAGGAAGTAAATCTATATTCTGCCCTTTGCTAAGTGTATTTAGCTTCTTATTTGTTTTGCTGTAGCAAAACCATAGGCAATGTTGTGCTGATTGTAGAGTTGATTGAAGGCATAGAATTTGATTTCTGTTAACATCATAAATGCCACATACTGTAGATGGAGGAGCACACACGCACACGCACACGCACACACACACACACACACACACACACACACACACACACACACACACACACACACACTACAGAAAACTGCTGATGTGATGATGAAACAGGTCTTTTCAACTATTCTGAACTCCTTACCTAACTTCAATACATTGCTTCAATTAAATAAGTTATCCAGTCTGCTTTTCTGGACAGAAGGGGAAATCAAATATTCCTTTGTTGAAGTTGGCGTTGCCTTGGCTTTCACAGTTGTAATGAATGGACTGATTGCACTGTGGAATTGGTTTGCAGAAATACTGTTTGCAGAAGTACAATATTTTGCGTTTTGTAAAATTACTAGCATGCTGCCCTGTGGCAACAGGTTTCTATTCACGTTACCTTGATTTGCTTAATGTGCAACATTGTTTTCTCACTTAAACAGTAAAAAAAAAACATACAGTAAGTTTATACATCTGCACATTTCTAAAGTTACGATTGAAGGACTTTTAAGACCTTCTTAATAGCGCTAAAATGAAAAATACAATAAAAAATAAGACCATTACTGTGTCAAAAGTAATCAACAATCTGTACTATAAAAAATGTTCAAACATTTGGCAAATATATGACCTAAGAAAGAGACAGAGTCAAACAAAATGTATTGCCTCAACTCACAATACCAAGTGCTTGTCAGGTTGGGGGGTCCCCAGTTCAAATATGATTATTTTGGGGGTCGCGGCCTGAGAAGGTTGAGAATCACTGCAATAGAACTTGAGCTGTGTGTGGCCACACAGTGAACAGGGAGTACAGGTGCGGCCTGAGCACTAGGCGGGTCATAGTGCAAACAGTCAGTGTGGAGGAGAGGCTCTTGCTAATATGTACAGTAACACCTGGGGTTTGTCTGTCAGGACCTCCAGGTTACAGTTGCACAGGGCGGTGTCGAGTCCTGGATCTCTGACATTGGCGAAGAGTTTGGAAAGCATAATTTTGAACTGTATAGGTAGTGAACAGCATTCTCACATGTTCCTCAGTTCCAGATGGGAGAGGTCAGTGTGGAGGGTGAGGACGATGGCGTTGTCATGGAATTATTCACCAAGATCAAGCCTTTTCAGAGAATGTATTAACAAACACTATACTTATTTGTGGCTCTATACTGGGCCCCCTCTTGTTTTCACTCGACGCTTAATATCTTTGTTGAAAATGACTGATCTTGTGAGCTTGTAGAACTACTATTTTCACCAGATGTCCACTCCAGACGCAAGCGTTCATGTGGTTAAACACAACAAGGCTCATAAAAGCCAGAACTCAGGACTGAGCAATGACATTTTGGGAATTTGGGAGCAGAGGATCACCTACACTGCCACCAGAGTTTGAATTCTTATACCATTGACCTTTTTTTGTCTGTAGGCAAAGTGTAGTGGGTCTAGTGTGTCGGGCAGTGAGGAGGTGATATTAGACTAGCTTCTTGATGGTGATTGGTGTAAGTGTGACAGGGTGGTTGTCATTCAGTCAGAGAGGTTTTGTTTTCTCAGGGAAAGGTACAGTACGATGACATTCTTTTTTAAACATACCAGGACTACTGGACTGTAGCAGTTAGTGAAGTAATCTGTGAAGACATCTGCCAGACACTTTCCGGTCAGCACACGGCACACGCCTTAAGGACTCGGCCAGGGATACCGTGTGGGCCACGTGCCTTGTGTGGATTAATCCTTTTGAAGGTTTTACACACAACCGTCCTAGATATTTCCAGTGGACAGGGGTCCTGGTCTTATTGCAGAGCCATGGCTGGGGTCTTATCCTCAAAGCGTGCATAATGTGTTCATTTCATCTTGGAGAGATGTACCTCCCCCATATTGCTGGGACTCCCTTTGTAGTCTGTGGTGTTGGAACCATGGTACTGATGCAAAACTTTAGCTGTGTATTCATTCATTTATGACATTCTGGAGCCTATACTTGCATCTCTTATGTATCAGTATATAGGCCTCCCCAAGTGTAAGCAACACTTTTCTTTAAGTGCAGCCTGCACTTTCCTGCTAATCCGAGGCTTCTGATTTGGAAATGGCCATATAGTAAACCATGGTGCAATGTCATTGATTATCTTATTGACAGGCACAGTGACCTATTATGTGTAGTGTAGTCATCAACAGTATCGTACTGCTTCCCAGACATGTGGCATGGAAAAAGGAACAGAGTCTTTGTAAGTCATCCAACTAGCTCTGTATTAGGCTACTCCTTAATTTTTCCCCTGTAGGCGGGCGGGGAGGACTAGAATTGAAGCGTGATCTGATATGCTGAAGGGTAGGAGGGGGAGAGCCTATAGACCTGATGATAACCCAGCTAGACAGTCTTGTGTCCTCTGCTCTGACTGACAGTTTCTCAAAGTTAAAGATAATTTGAATTAAAGCAAGGAAAGTACCACAACTTTGGTAATTGCCTCTGTTCCCTGCAGGCCAGAATTAAATCATAAACTAGCAAATAAACTCAGGAGAAAAAGTCCCCGCAGGGGGATTGTTAATGATTATAGACAGCCACAATACCTGTCACCACCATTTCTCCTGAGGTATTTATAAATCAGCAATGCGGAGAGGTGTCCTTTCTGGATGGGTCTAGGCACTGTGGGCAGTATGCTATTTGACAGGGGGTACAAGGCAATGGTATATATACTAACACTTTACAAAGTACAGCAGAAAACTCATTGAGGACCAATTCTAAATTCCAATGGTGCCGAGTTACAGACATCACATACCATAAATACAAACATATTTCAAATCAAACAGCAATAAAAGAAAGGGACACAGACAGAAAGACAGACGGTTACAGAAAATATTGCTAAAACCGCAAATCCCCACAGAGTACCGTCCCTGGTGTCATAATAGGACTTCATAGTACTGGTCCATATTTGGGACACATACAGACAGAGTCGTTACTCAGTAGGTCTAGTAAGAATAAAAACAAGCAATGAGAGTTACAGTCAATAAGATTGCAATTTGCAATTAAATCTGGGAATTTACTAAATTGTAATAATGAGGCCAACTTATTATAAGCATATTCCAAGTATGTGGGGCACAGTATCAGAAAGCAAGAACCTGCAGTGAGCCATGTCTGAAAGTAGGACTGAGACATATGTGAGATATATGAATTGAGGGGAGCATTTGTAAAATAGATTTGTAAATAAATAAAAACACATGCTGGTCCTCCTCACTGATAGAGCAGGCAGGCCAGTTTTTGGTACAGTCTGCAATGGTGTGTCCCATAATAACTATCTCCAGTGATGCATTTTACTGCCAAATGATAAACTGCATCCAAAGGTCTGAGAGTGGAACTGGACCATAAATAACATGCCAGTCCATTACGGAGAAGAAAACTGCTTCAACGACTCTATTTCTCTTAAAAAACAGAGGCAATGTTTATAAAATGAAAACCCAATGATAACCTTAAAGGACCATATCGGTGGTCTGGCATAGTCAGCCCACTGACTACGACGGTACTATACTTGTTTATCACTGTGCGGTTATTTAAAGTTATGTTATCACATTTTAATGCACAACCTGAAATCATAAAGAATAACATGTATTGTTGGCAGTATGGTCTGACTGACAGATTGTTGGTTCGAAAGGGAGAGTGTGAATGAGAAAACAGTATCCCAACAACAGCTACTGCTGTAGTACACTTGAACAAGGAGTCAAACCCCCTGGAATGCTGTTCCAGTTCATAAATGCTGGCCAAGAAAACGATGTTGAGGCAACATTCTTGTGTATGTTTGTGTAAACATTCTCCCCCTGCAACATTTCGTAAGCCCATTGCTGTAGATAAGATCATTTTTATCAATTTGTCTGGTTAAATACAATGCAATATATTTTTAACACCAAAACAAAGAACCCAATATTGACATTCTGAACACACAAATGTGACAAAACGACTTCTGGGGTTAAGCGTAATTGTACATTAGGGGCCTGAGTGGTCAAGAGAACAGGAGAGACACACACACACACACACACACACACACACACACACACACACACACACACACACACACACACACACACACACACACACACACACACACACACACACACACACACACACACACACACACACAATAGGAGTGCAGTCTATTTACAGATGATGTGTGTGGGTCAGGCAGGAGTTCCGAGCCAAGCTCCTCTCTCTTGGGCCAGGTAGCCATACAACACAGTGTTGAGTTTTTGGTAAGTTGTCTGGGGCTCTGCCATAGACTGTAGGGTTCTGCTTGTTCTATGTGAGTAAACTTTTAATTGCTCCCCAGTGACTCTGTAGCAGCAGACAAGAACACTGTTTACTTGTTTATTTTCTCTCCCCACATTTTTACTCTGACCTCTCGCCACACATTTCAATTTTTTTTACTTTATCCCCCTAACTCTTTCACTTCTTTCATCTTATTCCACCCACCTCTCTTCAACCTCTCTCCTTAATATTCTCTCTCCCTGCACTGTTTCGCAACGCTCTACCTTGTTAGTCACATTAAAACTCAGCCTTAGGTTGACAGATAAAAGCTTCTCCTCTAGTTTTCTTTCTTGCTTGTGGGTATGTGCTTGCCCTCTCCCTCTACCCATTCTGCCACTGGGGTAACTGAACCAACATTCAGGCCAATATTCCTTTCCTTGAAAGACACCACTGCCTCTCAACTGTCCTCTTCCAGGAAATGAGAGCGCTGATTTGACTCTAGTGAATTTAGCACCTCAAAAAGAAGAAGAGCTGGGTTCAAACAGAAAACGAATAAGACATTTGCAGCCGTAAAACTCACCCTGTATGTCTATATGCAACACAATGAATATTCATAAAATAATCATAATAGGTAAGTTGTAATGTAAATTAGGGTATTTGGGAAAAAGAGACAAATCACAGTTGTAATTTGTCAGGGCCATCCCTCAGTCACCATGGAACAGTTCCTCTCTCATCTAGCCAGGGTCCGTTAACCACATTCAACCTGCCGACCATATTTTGTTATAGGTGAGTTTTTTTTTACATTTCCTTCCTTCAAGGGATGAAAGCAAGGTCTGCAGTGCACACTTATATCTAACCTTTATATTATACCATCACTTATAATACTTCTACAATACATTATAATATTTGACAGCTTGTAAGAGCCTAAATGTCTCTACTAGGCCTAATAGCTATTGTTTTGGTACAGCCTATCTTGTTATGGTTCAGTTTGTCCTTCAGGCAGCTACAGTATAACTATGATCTCTGCCCTATGCTCGAGGCAGAACTACCGTACCATTGACATGTGTTAATGTACTTCTGACCATGATATCATGTACATAAAGCATAAACACAACCACCTAGAATATTGTCTCGA
Source organism: Gymnoscopelus braueri (assembly GCF_963280865.1). NCBI lineage: Eukaryota > Metazoa > Chordata > Actinopteri > Myctophiformes > Myctophidae > Gymnoscopelus > Gymnoscopelus braueri. The sequence continues at coordinate 36,358,330 of NC_137604.1, forward strand.
CTCCTATGTGCCTTATCGATTGCGGATTGATCCAGAATTCCACAACAACACACAACCACCTGTGTATCTGTGCATGGAAGAGTGTCTGCAATCTGAATTGGTGAAGAGTCCAGAGAAGTGTCTGTATTAGAGATAGCCTGCACCTTTGACCCCTGGCCTAGAGGAAGCCTTTATGACCAAGGTCATTAAATACCAACCACTTCTACATACCATCTCAGAGCTGGGCTACATAGTAGGTGCAGACTATTTGTTTTTATATTTGGTAGTTGTTAGAGGGTTTCAACAACTTGGGATGCCCAAAAAGGAGGAAAACAGGCTGGCAAAGTACTGTGCAGTCTCTGCCATAATTGGTAGCCACCATATATGGCGGAGACGCTGTTACTTATACCCATAGAGTACTGAGTGATGTGCTTATTGTATCATGAAGACATATGCCACGATTTTGTAACCTTAACTGTACCTTTAATATTTGTGTCCTTGGATGCTCTCCTTTATGTGGACATGAATAAATTGTTAAATGTGTGTGTGTGTGTGCTGTGTGAGTATAAGGAACCAAGGAATAATCATTGAGGTTGTCTGTCTGACAAGCTCAGCATCTAACTAGAAATATTGTTCCTGAAGAAACAATGTGGGCTTGCTTTAAAGCCAAAAAACGGTAGTTATAAAAAGTACAAATTCAGTTTGACTTGGTATCTCTGTCTTTGTGTCGTGTGTGGGTGCAGACTTGCCTCCGGTTGATCAGATCGGGAGCGCCTGTTATCATTCTCCTAATTGTCATCAGTTAAACACCTGCTTGAATAGCTGATGGTAGTAAGGGGATGGAGGGGTATAGAGCGTCGCAGTTCCCGCCCACTTCCTGTTTTTTTTGGTGCCGGAAGAAAAAACTCAATGCATTTTTCCATTGACATTTCCAAAAATATTTATATCTATTAATTTAAGCCTCGAATCAAGCCATCATGACATGACATGAATCATGACCATAAACGTTTGATTCTGTGATTTTTTTTTGTGTTGAAAACGGCAAAACAAAGGGTATTTATTAAATATAGTATATCATATAATTAAATATAAAATAAAAAAAAATCACAGAAAAAAGCGTTTTATGGTCATGATTCATGTCATCTCGTGATGGCTTGATTCGAGGCTTAAATTAATAGATATAAATATTTTTGGAAATGTCAATGGAAAAATGCATTGAGTTTTTTCTTCCGGCACCAAAAAAAACAGGAAGTGGGCGGGAACTGCGACGCTCTATAGGGGGCAGGAGTGATGTGTGTGTGAGAGAGAGGGGGTATGGGGTGTGGGGTGGAGGGAGTTGTGTGGGGTTATGTTGACCAATACACACCATTAGTGTTAAAATTTCACCCATTTACACACCGATGGCGGAGGAAACCAAGCAAGGCACCTGCTCACCGGGCGCAATTAGGGGTTCAGCATCTTGCTCAAGGACACTTCGACACTAATTCTGGGGGAGCCTGGGATCGAACTGTGAACCTCGCAGTTGCCATCCGGCCGCTCTACCGGCCACTCTACCCCTGAGCCACTGCCGCCACCTCTACTCACACTTTCCAACACGTTTTAGCATCAAAATATACTTTGAGTATCTACAAGCTCATAACGCGTCACATTGTAGATCGACTGTATGTGGTTACTGTAGGTTGTAACTAAAGCTGTCATATGCTGTAATTGTAGTGGAGTAGAAGTAACAAAAATGGAAAGGACAAGTAAAAGTACCTCAAAATTAAACTGTGCATTGTAAGCACTTGCATAGTACTTGAGTAAATATACTTAGTTACTTTGCAGCACCACTGAGCAGCCAATGACTGACAGGTAAGTATCAACAGGTGTACTGATTGCTAGAGTGTGAAGAGATATGGGTTTTTATTAATGGTCTTAACTAAAAATGTATACATCACACAGCTTAGATCTTGTGTGCACTTGGTGATGTAAAATAAATATCTGTAGTGTAAAAAATGTGGCCACAGTGACTTTACGAAAACATGGGGCATTTGTTTCTCCTCTGTCCTTCTCTTTCCCCACTAGCAAAACCCATTGGAAATGCATTGGGTGCTTAAATATTTCAAAAACTACAAATTATTTCAAAAAGAAAAGTACAAGCACACATGTCCACAGTAAACTGGATTTGTTTTAGTGGAGTTTCTAAGTGAAAGTATGTGGGAGTAATTAGGTGCCATACTTTTGGGGGAGAATAAAGAAATAGTGAAGATATCTATAGTGTGCTCGAGCCCACAAATAGTGAAGATGTTTAACAATAATGTAACTCTTGAGAGCGTAAAAGGAAACCATTTTACACTCTCAAGCGTTAAAGATCTATAAGGGTCCATTTGGTTACCAACTCTCCATCATTTAGCTGGGGACCACCTGGAACCCCCTCAAGGACCACTGGTTGAGAACCACTGTTCTAATGAAAACATGACTCATTTGTCATCTCACAATTGCCTTATAGTGTCACCTTGTGGTTTAAAACTGTACTGCATGAATGGAGTATTTTCCCATGATGAGGAACCACTTATTATGCACACACTATTGGTGTTTCAGCACCTGTAAGCAGCCAACACACTCTACTTACTATGTAGTGTTATAGCCATAACTTCAAACAGAGACATTTACATACTGTAGGACACACTTGAGAATGGATGGTGAGCAATACAATCAAATGAACATTCATTTCAAAAACGGTATTTTCTGTCTAATGAGCTGCTGTAGCCTACCTCTTTTTATTATGTGCTAGCTATGCTACACATAATATCCATTATACTTAATTGTTGTTTTTTATTTGATTTAATTGTTGCTGCTGTTATTTCAACGAGTCACTTTTTATGTCTGTTCCATTGTGTAGCCTAACTTGTGTTTCTGAGATTGTGTTATATGTATATCACAGTGGTGTAAAGTACATTTACTCAAGTAGCTGTGCTTAAGTACACTTTTGAGGAATGTTTCCAATTTTCTATACTTTTACTTCTACTCCACTACATCTCAGAGGCAAATATTGTACTTTTACTCCACAACAATTATTTAAAAACTTTAGTTACTAGTTACTTTGTAGATTTTGATTATTATTACAAAACATACATTACCCACTTCAGCCCATTTTGTAGCCTGGTAAACCCTCCCTCCGGAAATCTCATTTCTATTTGATTCCTGGAGTGAATCAAATGGAAATGAGATTTCCGGAGGGAGGGTTTACCAGGCTACCCATTTTGGCCATTTAAAAATAGCCGATCCTGCATTGTGAGCTTGTAAATCTGCTATTTTCAAAAGATTTGTATACATTTGAAAACTTGTGAAATGGGACATTCTGCATAATGAGTACTTTCTACTTCTGGTACTTTAAGTACATTTTGATACCAATACTTTTGTACTTTCACTCAAGTAAATTTTGAATTCCGGACTTTTACTTGAAACAGAGTATTTTCTACATTGCAGTATTGATACTTTTACTCAAGTAAAGAAATTGAGTACTTTTTCCACCACTGATATATCTGTACATCATTAGAGTAAGACAGGTGTAGCCTTGCTCACGTTTGCATTGTTGGTTTAAATGGCTTCTTTGACAAACTGATCTAATTATTAACATATTTAATTGATTGACACAAAGCTACACAAGGCACACAGCCAAGATGGCCCTTTATTTTCCTTGATTCAGAAAACACTCCTTCTCAATAAAAGCTCCACGCCCTCCGCTCACGTTCACTGCCTTGGGACCAAATCCCCGCCTCCCCGGGGTCGACTCTTATTTTGACAGCGAGAGCAGGCTCGTACAACGCTTAGTCATGGTGAGTTACAGCTTTGCTCCGCTCCCAGAGTGTAGAAGAGAGAGTAACGTCACGCTTTGATCTCGCCGCAAAGCGGGCTGCTATGGGCTATAGTTCCAAACATTGGAACTATCTCATTGAGATAGAAAGAGCACCCTCGGATGCCACCATCACCTCCCAGCATCAGCATCAGCATCACCATCCCACCAAGAGATACAAATGCACAATCCAATCCTGAATGCAAACAAACTTCTTAAAACTCAACTGCAATAAGTCGGACATCCTCATCATTGGCCCTGACTCCCTCACCCGCTCCACTCAGGACTTCTCCCTCAATATCGACGGCTCCGTCGTCACCCCCTCCAACCAAGTCCGTAACCTGGGTGTCATCCTGGACCCCACTCTCTCCTTCCAGTCCCATGTTAACCTCATCACCAAAACTGCCTTCTTCCATCTCCGCAACATTGCCCGCCTCCGTCCCAGCCTTTCACACGCTGCTGCTGAAACACTCCTACATGCATTCATTACATCCCGCCTCGACTACTGCAACAGTCTACTCTATGGCGCCACCACCAAGGTCCTCAAGAAACTACAGTATGTACAAAATTCCGCCGCCCGCCTGCTCACTAAAACCTGATCCAGGGACCACATCACTCCTGTCCTCCGTGACCTTCACTGGCTCCCAGTCAAGCATCGAATTTACTTTAAAATACTAATCACTACCTACAAAGCCCTCAACAACCAGGCCCCCCACTACATCTCTGGACTCCTCAAACGCCATGCCCCCTCCCGCTCCCTCAGGTCGGGTGATGCCAACATCCTGGACACCCTCTGGACAAATAAACAAACCTGGGGTGACAGGGCCTTCTCTGCGGCTACATCCCCCACACTGTGGAACTCACTCCCAGCTCACATCAGAGGTGTCCCCAGCCTCACCATGTTTAAAACCACACTCAAAACTCACCTTTTCAGAATCGCATTCCCTACATAAAACCCCAACCCCTGCCCCTCCCTTTTGTTTTGTTTACCTTTCTTTTATAGTTTTAATCCTTTTTAACTAGTCGATTCTAATAAAGTTGTTTTTATTCTGCTCTGTAAAGCGACTTTGAGTACCTAGAAAAGCGCTATATAAATTGTATGTATTATTATTATAACAGGCCCCGCCCCCAACCCCACCACCCTCGGATCCCGCCATCACCCTCACCCCCCAGGAATTGGACCCACCCCCGTCCAGCCCTCTGTTGGGTGGGCTTTATAACATGGGACTGTTACGGGACGCCCTCCTGTCACAGGATTTGCCGCTCAGGACTCTGTGACCCCCGTGTCTGTGATCTTACATACATTTCGTGTGTTCCGGGTGGGCAGTCGTGGATCGCTCTGGACTCCGTCTGTGCTCACCCAGTGGTTAGTTCCTCCTGGGACTTGGAGTCGGATGTTGTCCTCCGTTTTCATATCCATTTGAAAGTTCTGCCAGAAAACTCATGCTTGGTCAGATATCTCCACTTTTCCACAAGCTTCGTATGGACGGCTTTCTGTCTGGGCGGGGGGCTCGAGGTGGGTGAAGGACTGGGTGTGTCTTGGCTTCCTTTGGGAAGCACAGACGAATGGGGTGCACAATTGACAGGTGCGTTGTGATTGGTTCGGGGTAATGAATCACAACACCTGCCGGTTGTGTGCCCCATTCGTTTGTGCTTCCCAAGGGAAGTTGGGATGTGTTCGGTCCGGCACTCGTTTCGAGCCCCTTGCCCAGGCGGGGGGTCGTCCGTGTGGAGCTCGTGGAAAGGTGGAGATATTTGACTAAACATCCATTTGAAAGTTCTGCCAGAAAACGCATATGAAACTAGAGGCCAGTGTCTGACTCCAAGTCTTGGGGATTGGTTGTTGCAGTGCAGACGGAGTTTGGAGCGATCTGTGACTGTGTGTTTGGAATACATGGGATGTCTGTAGGATCACAGACATTCTAGGGCTACAATATTCTGATAGTGTTTCATGTTTTAATTTTATGCTGTATAAATATTTGTATTTTTCAAATAAATGTTACATTAAACAAAATCATTGTAGATCGGCTGTGTGGTTACTGTAGGTTTTGTATTAATAATCAAATCTGCAAAGTAACAAGTAACTAAAGCTGTCGTATGCTGTAATTGTAGTGGAGTAGAAGTAACACAAATGGAAAGGAAAGTAAAAGTACCCCCAAATTAAACTGTGCATTGTAAGCACTTGCATAGTACTTAAGTAAATATACTTAGTTACTTTGCAGCACCACTGAGCAGCAAATGACTGACAAGCTAGCTAAGGTGTACTGATTGCTAGAGTGAAGAGAGACATGGGTTTATATTAATGATCTTAACTTAAAATGTATACATCACACAGCTTAGATCTTTGGATTAAATTGGAGAGCAGACCTGTGCAATCTTGGTGATGTAAAAAAACATGTCTGTAGTGTAAAAATTGCAGCCACAAAAAAAAAACACAGGGCATTTCTCCTCTGTCCTTCTCTCTCTAGGGGTTTTCAGTTGAAATAACATTGACTTTCCCATTGACTTTTTTGGGTGTTTAAAGTTAATTATTTCAAAAACTACAAATTATTTCAAAAAGAAAAGTACACGTGTCCACAGCAAGCTGGATTTTTTACAGTTTGAATGGAGTTTCTAAGTGAAAGTATGTAGGAGTAGTTAGGTGCCAAACTTTTGGGAGAGAATAATAAAGAAATAGTGACAATAGCTATAGTGTGCTCGCTGCTGCTGCTGCTGCAGCGAGCCCACAATTAGAAATGTAGAGCCAGGAGTGCCCCGGTAGCACACCAAATAAGAGTACATACCACATAATGTTATAGTCCTTCCTGCAGCTGCCCTGGGTTCGAATCTGACCCGAGGCTCCTTACTGCAATCACCTGTCTCTCCCACCTTTCCTGTCTCTATCTGAAATAAAGCATAGAAATGCAAAAAAGAATATCTTGAAGAAAGAAGAGTCAGTAATTTTCTTGGAAGCAAGCTTACGTGCAGGGGGTTTGGTGGCTTAATCCAGAAACACTGATAAACTACCACAGTTGATACACTGGGTCAGGCTTAGAGAGAGATGCTAAATTGTGTCATTGTTCCTTACTCCATAATAGGCCTTCGATGAATCTCTTACCATTCCTCCTTGCCTCCGTTATATATAGAGGGATATAGTCAATCCTTGGAAGAGCTGTCTCCGGTACTCGTCCAGGCTGCGTATTGCGTAAACACTGTAAACATCTATTTATGATTTTATGTTTTAATTAATTTTTTATTAATTTGTTGTGTGATGTTGATGATTTGTATGTACTCTATGGACCCCCTGTGTGTCTGGAATAAAGTTTGAATTGAATTGAAACTCAGAACAGGCTAAATGTTGTTCGTCCTCCTAACCTAATTTCTGCTTTAGTTGGAAAAGGACCTTGGTTAGATCACCATCTAGTGGGGAACTGCTACAGGTCGAATAGAAAATTGACGCACGTTTCTTTCAACTTGCATGATAATTGTTAAAATGTGAAGGTTTTGTAATCGATATTGTTGCCACATACAGTACATATATTCATGATCAAGAGTTGGCATCTTGGGCTGGATTGTCACCAATACCTTGACTTGTTATATGTCCCATGATTATACCATTCAATGATGATCAGTACAGGATATAAGGTCAGGTCGATCATCACTTGATGGACGCATCTACTCCATTGTTGTGAGTTGTGACATTAAGTGCCCAGGGCATTGATGTGTCCAGAACAGTGTTGACACAATTCTCCAGTCATCCTGTCATTGGCCAAACAGATCAGCTTCAAAGGGTGGAAATTTGTATACGCTCACTAGTACTGTGAGCCATACACCTGATTTACACTTGGTTGTAGTTTATACTTGGATGCGCAAGTGTCATGGTGCGACGTGTTGTGAACTTGTAGATCAGCTATTTACGGTGCAAGACACCAGCACGCCACTAAGTATAAATCAGGCTTTAAGAGTTACCATTTGTACCCTACGCACCATGAACAGGAACAACATCACAACTCCTTTTATGGGCCTACAGTGTATATACACACCTATATATTACTTCGAATGTTAAGAATATATGGAAAATGTTTAGGTCTATCCATCGTCATTCGCTTATCCAGAGTCAGGTGACAAGAGGTAGCAGTTTCAGCAGAGAATCCCAGACTTCCCTTTCACTTCAGGTCAACAACTTCAAATGCTTGTGTCCATCAGAAATTATGTTGTATATTCTCCCCTATGTTTCAGATTCAAGGTGTCATCACAGAGTTTCACCACTGTTTACACAATGCCTTCTTTCATGAATTCCATCTACTGATCACAACATAGGGAAATCGGAGGTCACTCAAAATTGTACATTTTAAAGACTCCTCTTCATTCTTCAGCAACTGTTAAGTTAGTTAAGTACATTAAGGTGACCCAATACCCAAGCGTTTACCATACACTGCTCTAATGCCTGACACCAAGTCCCTGATTCAATTTCCGGCCGGCCGGACCAGACAACACTGATGCCCAATGTGTAGTGTTATACGATACATTGGACCTATTCAACAGCCATACGGACAATGTATCACTGCATCTGTACAGTATAACTACATGCAAACCATTCATTGCGGAAGAAGACACAGTAGCCAGTAGTATTAATGGAATTCTTGTTATAATCTTGTCATTAAATATTACATACAAATTATACAGTGCATTGTCAATACATTTCATGTCAGTTAGGGTACAGCAGGAAGTTACTTTGATGTTTTTTTGTCGTTTTAAGTTCACCTCATGTGTCAGAAAGAATATTAACAGACTTCAACATGGACCATTCCAAGACAATCACGAGGAGCCTGGCGATTGTGGCATCCCCCCTCTGCCTACTCGTAGCACATGCTCTGTTTCCGTTAATTGGCAGTTTCCCATCCGCTGAGAAAATGGCAAATTCTAAAGTAATGTACATTTGTACATTCTTTTAATTGCTCACAGCGAGAATAAATGTTAGATGATCTGCATAACTCTGTGAAACAAAATGCTCTCAAAATATTACCCACATGCCCCCAAATGATGTGCAACTCCCCATCTAAACCACCAAGGCAGGGACTGTGACTAAAGGTGAGAACAATTCAAATGATTTCCAGTCCACTTTGTAAAGACTTATCACCCAGTGCTTCATTCTTCAAGACCAAAACATTATACAAATCTCTTCTTGGATTAAAATAATTGTCAAACAAGCTGGCCATTGGCTTTCCAAGCCTGGTACTTTTACTTTTGTCATGGAAGGAGTATGCAGATGCATATACAGAAGTCAGAAAAGAGAGGGAGATTAAAAAAACAAACAAACATGGAATGCAACATCTGCGACCTGAACACAAGTGAGAAATTCCTTCAACTGGCGTGAGTGTGTCATTTTAGTCCAAAACTGGGTCTTTCATCCATTCATCAATTCTGTTAAGTCGTTTGTCTTCATCGATATCCACACAAGGCACAGAGGCAAAACGGGGAGAGAAATATCCATGAAGAAATCCCTCTCCTTTTGGCCTCGTCTTCACACTCACTCTTGGTACCCATAAGCAGTGTCCATAAGGAGAGGAGGATAAGGTGACTTTTAGTCCCATTTGGTCACCATGCCAAACCCTGAGCACTCAGGATATTGTCTCTCCCTCACACAGACACATTCACTCCCCTTTCCACACACCTGACGTTCATCCTGTTCCTCTTGTTGCGTCTCCTTCCTCTCTCTACCACCAGGTGAAAAAGGGCCTTCTACTCTGGAAGCTCTGTGTGTAGGACTCACTGTTGGCCCTCTGTGGGGCCCTGGCTGTTTCCACAATCACCGGGGGCATCTGCACCAGCTGGAGGGGTGTCTTACCGTCCTTCATGGCCTGGCACAGGTTCAGGATCTGGGGAGGGGAAGGATAGGGGGGTGGTACGGTCAGTAATAGGGTATTATTTCCTATGTCACAGTGGAAACCTTGATATGAGGCAAGCATTTTGTCCGTCCAACAACAAATGGGACGAGATTAAGAATAGTATGTATGACTGAATGGATGGTCCTGAAATAGAAGTGGGGAATTGTAGGTATGAAGTGGGCAGTCACTGAACAGAAATTGCCATTTTTCTCAGGGTATGATGGACAAAATGATCAAATTCACTGCAAAAGAAAAAAACGACCTAAAAAATAAACCCTTTTTCTTTCTTTTTTTTCACAGAAGATCATTGGCGTGTTCAAGCCTAAAGGTCATTACACACCGGCGATTGTGCGAATATACGCAAAATTCGGACTCGTTCCGAATAATTAAAAGACGCTTTTTCGCTTCGCTTTTTCGCTCCATGGAAGCTTGCATTGACTTTATAAGGTTTTTTTTTTAAACGTATTATTCGCATGAAAAATTCGCCCCCGGTGTGTAAGGAGCTTAAGAATGAGGAGCCCTATGGACAGCTAAACCCAAAGTGGACCAAATGGCTCCAGAAACTGTGTTGTCCCTGCTGTTTTGGCCGTGACTGTCTGGTCCTCAACCAGGGCTACCTTTCAGAGGCTGGGGCCAGCCTGGTTGATCAGAAACTAGAGCTCAACATTGTACCTAAGACCAGGTTTTTTCATCCTCATCTAGGTTTAGGTGTGAATGTACAGTATGATTGTTGAGTGGAGAAAGCTCACCTGCCCCCGCATTACAGCTACTTGTTTATGGAATTGCCCTCTGTCAAAACCTTGGTCTTTCTGTAACACAAAAACACAAAATACAAGGCACTGGTTATGTTTAAAGATAGCAGCTTAAGGGAGAAGTGCATGTCCTTAAGGCTTTCAATTCTCCTGCTATACCAATCCTTCTTCCAGTCATGATCCAGCCAACCTTTCTGTCCATCCTGAGTTGGCCGCATGTTGTTCCACATACTTTTGTTAAGGAAGGTGATGTCTGCACATAGTATACTGGTGTCCTGTGCTTTATTATTCAACCAAACAACATTTTGCCCAAGTAGGGCTAAATCAAGTTCACATTCATACTTTTCCAAGTTGGGATTATCCAATAATCCCAATTAATTATTTGAACAATTGCCAAAAGACAGAAGCAAAGTGATTAAAAAGTAACCCTGATAAAATAATTAAAACACAAAGGTGAGATTAATGCATATGGCTTTAATTAAAAAAGAAAACTCTAAACAAATAAAAAGTAGAAAAACAAAACAGTGAAAACCTTTGGGTAACAAACCCATTGAGTTGGGAAACAGAATAAACAGATGCATTAACAGGCAAGTAATCAAAAGACATCTAAACTAGAAAAAGTGCTCCTTGGAGCACAGGTCTCCGCCAGGTCAGGTACGTTATTGTGGCCTCCTGGTGGCGCTATAATAGGCCAATGTGAAAAGGGTGCCATTTATTCTTAGGTCTTTCACGGCAATCAGACACTGCATTCATGATTTGAGGCATTTTGTTCCAAAAATGTGTTTTGCTAAATTAGACCTGCTGGTGGCGCTATAACAGGCCAATGTGAAAAGGGTGGCATTTCTTCCTCGGTTAGTGGGAATGTGCGTGTGAAAATTCACGGAAATCGCAAGCTGCGTGCATAGTTTGAGGCTTTTTGTTCAAAACGGACCAATCCTGCAAACTTTGGAAGCCAACCATAGGCAATGAGGATGGAATATGGGAAATCGGACAGATTTGTGTTGTTCACATGACTATAGAGATACTGTGTACCGATTTGCATGACGTTTGGATAAAATCTGTAGGAGTAATGTAAAAAAAAAGGGTTTTGCAAAAATCGGCCTCCTGGTGGCGCTATAACAGGCCCATGTGAAAAAATTGGGGCAGAGGTTCTGAATTGGCATCCAGGGAGTGTGTGCACAGTTTCGGAGCGACCGGGCCAACGGTGCCAGAGCTTTAGCTGCTAACACACAGACAGGACACACGGACGGACGGACAGGGGCGAAAACATACTCTCTCGCCATGCCTTTCGGCCTGGCGGAGACAATTATAACTCTTTGTACATCCCATACCTTAGACAGTTCATAGAGGTCCTCCTCCAGGTCTTTGATAAAGTTAGGGTCAGAGAGTTTGGGCAGGACTAACTCTCTGATCTCCTGGGAGAACGGTACTTTGGCCTGGGAAAGCCATGCCCAGTAGAACGGATCTGGTGATTGGTCAAAAGGAGAATGTGCCTTAATTGTCAAACGCATGCATTGGTCACAGTGAAAATGGCCATGTAAGTACATAAAATACAAAGTCATGAAATAATAACATAGACCGCTTTAAGTAGATGCTCAGTGTTTATAGGAAAAAGACTGGTTGATAGAATGAATTAACGTGTTTATACATCATTTTATTGATTTGTTTTTTTCTTTCTTCAAAGAACCAGTAAGTAACCTACAAAATTGTCAGAATCAATTAGAAAATCAAATGTGCATTTTCTGAGGTCAGATGAGGTTGCTGGAAGCAGCCATGTTTAAAATCTGAGAGTTGGCGAGTTATAGGATACCTATCTGGCCTCATAATATGGAGACGCTTATCGGCCTGAAGAAAGAAAAAGAAAGAAATCAATGGATGTACTTACAGGCTCTCCAGGAGTCCGGGTGTTTGAGTGGGAAGGCTAGACCATTGTCTATGGCTGCCAGCTTGATGATTGGATCCTTAACTACCACCCAATCTGAATCCTACGGAGAATCATCAGCCAGTGGAATGGACAGAAAGTGGAAGGAGTTTAATATATATATATACATAAACATTTAATCAGATTTAACATACACAAAGGGTATGTTAAATCAGAATAAAGTTTATTCATCAATCAAATACATTTACATTAGTGTCTGTGTGTCCTCACCCTATTCCCAGTCCCACCAGTATCCATCGGACAGTCATATTTTAATAGCCAGTTGTCATTTCCTCTGTCTGAAAGAAGAAAAATAAACATCTCAAAGAACGAAAGCAAATATCAGCCCACATGCCATTTTATAAATAGATGATTACGAACGAACAGCATTCCGAGCAATGTTGCCCTGCCAGATAACATGTGACAAGAAGGAAGTGCCTAACCCTCTTTCATTCATTGAATCCACTGAATTTTAATTCAATTTGTTCCGAGCTCCATTTTGTTTCCAGTTGCTGGAAATGTCACCCATAATCAGCGTATCACAGCCATAATAGCGCTGGCACCATGGAAACCATGTACTATACCTGTGTTTCTAATGATGTAATCAAGGACTACCAGACGTTCAAACTGCAGCTGCAGCTGACGGTTAGTATTCTCCGGCAAGGGCTCAGCTTCAAATCTCCGTAGCCAGAAGTCTGCATCCTTGAAACTTTCCACGAAAAGCTGGAAAGAACCAACCTAGAGGAGACACCATGCAATGTCATTACTGCAGAGGCTCAGGAGGTACAGCGGCCACTTGGGAACCGGAAGGTTCCCAGTTCGATCCCGGGCTCCACCAGAGTTAGTGTCGAAGTGTCCTTGAGCAAGACACTGAACCCCTAATTGCTCCAGATGAGCAGGTTGGTGCCTTGCATGGCTTCCTCCGCCATCGGTGTATGAATGTTTGTGTGAATGGGTGAATGTAGTGCACAATCATTGTAAAGCACCTTGGATAAAGGTGCTATATAAATGCACCATTTACCATTAACTCTGAATGGCCTGTTGGGGGTTGTTTTCTTGGTTTGTGTTTTGACAGTGCAGTGAATACCATTGTTGTGCTTCAGGTGAGGAACAAGTGAGTCCATCAGAAAAATCTAACTTCACCTCACTTCCTAAAGATCATTTTGTAGTGCAATGTTATGACTTGGAAGCTTACTTTGGGTGGTAGTCCAATCCTATGGAAGCGTTGTCCCACCTTAGGCACCTTCTCTAAGGCTAGCTTCTTTCCCCGAGACTTGACCCTGTCTATGGCACTGTAATTAAATGTTTCACTCGCCAGGTACACCACCTAGAGGGAAAGATTGATTGGGAGGACATTTGATGAGAAGGATGTTCTAGTCGTGACTAAAGCTGAACAGAAGTAGGTGCACAAACATGTTTGTCTTCCTACCTTGGTCTTAGGTACAATGTTGAGCTCTAGTTTCTGATCAACCAGGCTGGCCCCAGCCTCTGAAAGGTAGCCCTGGTTGAGGACCAGACAGTCACGGCCAAAACAGCAGGGACAACACAGTTTCTGGAGCCATTTGGTCCACTTTGGGTTTAGCTGTCCATAGGGCTCCTCATTCTTAGGCTTGAACACGCCAATGATCTTCTGTGGAAGTGGTGAATAAAGATAAAGGGGAGAGGGGAGGGGAAGTAGAGGAGCGCATAGGAAATTATTCAAAATAGCATGAAAGATGGTAGTAGTAGTAGTAATAATAAAAATAGCCAGGTTTGCTTGTGAAATAGTAGTTTAAAGTTAGTCTTTTTTAATAAGTCTGCTCATACACTACACAACAAAATCTATATATTTCAAGATCTCTCAAGTAGTTAGGCCGGATAAATGCTACTACTTATAAGCTCTTGGAATTACATGTTGGCATTAGGCCTACAGTATCTAACACACACACACACACACACACACACACACACACACACACACACACACACACACACACACACACACACACACAGTCATGTGCATAGACACACAACTTGAGTATGACATGGAGCTTGGTCATGGAGGAGAATTATATTCTGAGGGAGAGCTAGCACATGATCACAAAAGCACACTGGTGACTTAAACTAGGAGGTGGGGGTGAAGGCCTCGCACAGCCAACCTACATTTCTGTCATAATCTATACAGTAACTACTAGATGCAAGGGGTATAAACGTGACTCGTGCTTTGATGGGCTACACACAGACCCACAAAAAATAAATGGTTCTTAATTTTAGAAGAAATGAAACTATTTAGTTTCACAGACTTCTGGACTTTAAAGAAGTCCATCGAGACACTTCCCGTTTCAACAGGGATGTAACACAGCCCAGTGTGTAGGAGTGGAATCAAGACACGCACAGGGCGGTATCAGTGTAAAAGGTCAAAGTCTATGGCTAGAGCTGCCCCCCACCCCAAACTTTTACATGACGAAACTATTTGGCATGATTTGTAAGCTTTACGTGCACAAAAATGATGCACACATTGAAATATATAACCTATTGCTGTGACAAATCAACCATGTTTGATCAGCAATACCACATTTGATCAGTTGACACTGAGATTTCCCTTGTCATTATACGAAATGCAATGCAATGTAAATGGAATGGAATGAAAGACAACCTTTGTGTGTCTAATGATCTGAAATAACATACATGTCAATCATGAACCTGATCATTTATGTATTGCATCCAACACGTGACAATCATTACTAGAAGGCAAATTGATCCCCCCTCCCATGGTATGTCTTAAATAGTCAATCTGATCACTTTTATTGTCTAGTTATATATTATAGACTGCACAATATATAATAAGTATGGCAAGTTTGGCAACTAAATAACACATTACTTGTTTTAGTATTGCTTTAGAGCCTACAGTAAAATCCTCAGTGTTCACTGTTCACTCATCCATTTGTAACTCAGAGTGAACACAAATTTTACTTGTGTACACTCTCAGTTAAATGAACACAGGATTTTACTGTGTAGCAGTCATAAAACGAGGCATATGTAAATCCTTACTGTAGCCTTATCGTATCACCTATTTGCCAAGTCATCATAGCAGTAGAACGAATGAGGCCTTTCACCGAGTCCCTAGAAGCAACAGCACAGTTCATACAGACTGACACTTTAAAACAACAAGCGTTTCAACCATAATAACAACAATCAACCTGGCGATTCTAAGGTCTGATTGGATTTAAACGGTCTACTGCAGTATTTCTTACCCCCTGTGAATCTTTGACAAAATAGCTCCCACTAGATCCCTGGTAAATTCGCTCCGGGTAAATGCCCTCATTTATGGCGTGTTCGGCCTTTCTGATGACTTCTCTAAATTCTGGATCTTCCAGGAACTCGTTCCCGTGTGGTTCCCGTTCCCGAGGCGAAGCGCCTCGATCCCGATCCAGCAGAGGCTGTCTCTCCCGGTTGCGTCCAGGGCTTCCAGCCGGGATGCGCACCACAGAGCCCGGCGTGCCTCCAAATGTGCCCCGGGGACTCGGGGGCTCCGTCGGACAGTAGCTGAAATCATTGTTGTCGCGAAGAGGAGAGACAAGCGGACTCGTCTCGTCCATGATGTGGTGTCAGAGGACAGGAGCACAAGTGGCAGGTGAAGATGGGGACAGAGGGACGGGGACATACAGCAGCTGCAGGACGTGGACTTTGTAGGCTCTGCCACCGTTAGCTAAACAAGGCTCTCAAAAACAACACATCAGATGCTATGATCAGATGACTGTCAGCTTCCGGGAAGAGGCGGGACCCTACGTCATAACTCCATCCCCCAGGCATTCCACCAATCAACATTCAATTATAGGGCTCTGGTTAAAATGGAGCACGTGAGGGGAAATAATAACGGGTTAACCACTTAAACCAATAAACCCCATATTAGTCCATGAGCCAGAGCCCCAAAATTGAGCAATTATTATCGAAAGAGTGGGCAAAACCAAACCTATATTAAATTGTTCAGAGGGTCAATACGAGTAAATAAATGTATGATAACCTCACCACAGGAGCAGCTTTTTCATGGTTATCACACATTTTGTAATTTTCCCCATACGTACATGACAGGTCAAAAAATGACAAAATTTTAAAAAGAGTTATCATAATGAAACTGCCTGAGTTGATTACTTACATGAAGACGATTATTTATCGTATTACAAGTTTTCTCAAATTGTATATTTAAATATGCAAATTAGGCATTTAGTCCATGAGCCAGAGCCCCAAAATTGAGCCAGATATTGAATATTCCCTCGTTAAAAACCTTTGAATCCAACATCTTAACAAAATGAAATAAGTATGTTGACTCTGGCTTTGTCCAATGTTGATTCTGGAAAGTTATGCAAATTTGGGCATATTTTCCTATGCCTAATTTGCATATTTAAATATACAATTTGAGAAAACTTGTAATACGATAAATCATCGTCTTCATGTAAGTAATCAACTCAGGCAGTTTCATTATGATAACTCTTTTTAAAATTTTGTCATTTTTTGACCTGTCATGTACGTATGGGGAAAATTACAAAATGTGTGATAACCATGAAAAAGCTGCTCCTGTGGTGAGGTTATCATACATTTATTTACTCGTATTGACCCTCTGAACAATTTAATATAGGTTTGGTTTTGCCCACTCTTTCGATAATAATTGCTCAATTTTGGGGCTCTGGCTCATGGACTATATGGGTAACCACTAACCGGAGTCCCACAGGACTCAATACTAGTGTATTTTCTGTTTTCTGTTATTGTGGGGAAAGCTTTCGCTGAAAATAGCCGATCGACAAGTTCACAATGCCATGCAATGCATCACGTTGTGAGCTTGTCGATCTGCTATTTTCAGCATAAGCTTTCCTCACAATACTGATGCTGGGATTTAAGTGGTTAATGTAATAATAATAATGATCATAATTAATAATAATATCTGGTTATGAATTGAATATTACAAGGGCACTGGCTGACTCTGGAATGATTCAAGTCTGGAACAATACAAGATGGAATTTATGGTTATGCAATAGCCCATTGTCAGAGTACCCGGGGGCGGCCATAGCTGAGTGGTTAGTGAGCCCGCCTAGGGAACCAGAGGCCCTGGTTGCCCCAGGTTCGATTCCAGGCTATCCCAGCATATGTGCCGATGATATGAAATTTGTCCCTGAGCAAGACTCTTAACCCCAATTGCTCACAGGTTCTCATTGGAAACAAGACCGCAAGGACTTTCATGAACGACCTGTTAAAAGGAATTATCCTTATACCCATCTGACTGTGTCCCTTTTATCCCCATATATGGAGTTCCGTGTCAGGCATGCCCAAATATGGAGTCCAGGCCAGTCTATGACATCATATTGATGACATCAGCGTACTCCATATATGGGGATTTGCGGATGTATCGATATTTGCCAGACCCAAGGGGTCGGGCTTACATGAGGCTTTGTACCTGTTTCGTCCATACATGGGCATGGTCACTTTGTCCTCCGGCCCCAGCCAAAAAAAGTCTGTCCCCCTTTCGTCCATACATGGGCATAGACACAGGCTGACACGTCATGTGAAGTCCGGTGACGTAGTGCTCTGATCTTATAAGGTACTTATTCTGGGTCTGGCAGAACCAGGTCTCCTGGTCTTGTTTGTGGAGATCCACTGATCACGCCCTAGTGTCCTCGCTGATATGCACCAGGCCAAGCTTGAAGTTGATCGGTCTCATATGGGCTTTGCGGTCGGATTGGCAGTTTCGACAACCAGACTTTATATAATGCCTATATGGGCGGATCAGGTGCGGTTCACCGCCTATCCAACTGACTTGACACTGAGCACGGCACTCCCTCGGGTCGTTTGAAGTTCTTGAGATACATGATTACATGAACTACAGAAGGACACACAGACAGACAGAGATTTTGTGCATCTATTGTAAGATATTCCTAAGCATCTAGTTCAATATTTCAATTTGAATGGCATTCACCTTTAATAGCAGCTTTTAATTGCAAATTGAATTGTGTTCTTTGTAAGATCCAGGGTAACATTTTATGTCATTATCTATCAATCATTAGGCTGTATGACAACAGCAACAATGTGACACCTTAATATTATTTGTGTGTATTTTACCCCCCCCCCCCCCTCAGACTAAAGAAGAAAAGACTGTGCAACATCAACTTGACAAACTCATATGGGTTATATCTGACCTATTTAGTGTTTTGACTCAGCCCATGACCTATAGCTTTGGTCCGAACTTGCTTTGATTGAATACTTTATTAACAGTTTGCAAATAGTTCAGTGGTATGAATTTGAACAACAATGAACACAAAAAGCTTGTTTGTAGTCCTCTTGGACTAGAGCTCATCAGCAATAGGCTAAATTAAACTGTGGAAGCCTATAATGTTTGTCCCATAAAATGTTGTAGTGGTCTGATCAAACTAAAGATTCATGAAAGTAGAACAGAAGCCTGAAGAAATGGAGGGATAGCTTCCTAGGCCTTAAGGCCTATAGCTAACTAATAAAGTTTGGTTTTTCTCTTTCAACAAGCCCTACATTTGACTTTTAGCTATTCAGCACAATAGTGTAATCTGCATCATTGATTTCTTGTTTCTACATATTAGCATCATTCTTCTGGTGCGTGATGGTGCAGTATGCAGTAAAGTGACGCATTCGTTTGCCTCTCTTGACTAAAATAATATGTGTATTACACAATTTCTTAAATTCTTTTTTTAACACATTCACATCCGTGCAATAAATGGTGTACATTGTACAACTACAGTACAGTGATGCAAACGACAGGATGTGTTGCCTCAGGCAGGGCTCTGCACCGTGGACGTGCAGCTGTGTGATGCATCCTCTTCCTCTTCCTCCTCCTCCTCCTCCTCCTCCCTCCTCTCCTCTCTCCTGAAGCTAGCTGTTCGCTCTGTGATTGGTGGACACCAGCAGGAAGACAGCTCCACTCCACGGTCGTGTCAGCTCAGCTGCCAAGTTCACTCGACCGAACTCTCATAAACCCGGTAGCCACCATCATCATCAGTGGCATCATCACATTGAACAACATACCCCGGCAGGTTCTTCTCTGTAGCCGTTTGTTGGGCTACGAGGTCGGCGTCAAGACACATTTGCGGACATTTTCGCCGCATTTTCAGAGAAGTCGGTCACCTTTCCATTCCCGGAAACAACACAGCAGCAGCGCAGAGGACATCGGTGAGAGGATGGCCGCGTACAAACTGGTTCTGATCCGCCATGGAGAGAGCGTCTGGAACCAGGAGAACCGCTTCTGCGGATGGTTCGACGCAGATCTCAGTGAGACCGGGACGGAAGAGGCGAAGAGGGGAGGACAGGCCTTGAAAGGTATTATAATTGGAAGCACATGTTTGTTTATGATCACAGACAAGCTGATAAATCATCATGCGGCCTAATCTGGCTTTCTCCCGGACCCGGTGTGGTGGTGGTTGGATTATAATATGTTGTATCCATCCACTCCACTGTCCACTCACTCCACTGCAATGGTTACGCAACTAGCATGTATGGGCGAGTCAGGGCGACAGATTGTCAGGCCACTGCGACAAGCTGAGTGAGCATTATTTGGGTTTAGGATGTGGCTAGTGGTATGTTATTAAGATTCTGTTGAATGGCCATGCCATCGATGAGCCATTTTCTTTCTTGTCCTGTCCTCTCAGATCATGTAGAAAAGGCAGCATAACTCGTTTTTGAATTAACATCCATTCAGTAGCCTTGGATCAAGAGTCTTCAAGACTGTCATTGGTCATAATGATGATGACAGTCTTGTATCAAGCATATCCATTTAGGTGTTTCGACCCCAACTGGCACTGTTTGTATTGTATCATCCACCTTGTTAGATGCCAGAACCAGATAGCAAAAATAGCATCTGAAGACTGAAGAGTTGCTTGAGGCTACCACCTTGTCACATCACATTCATACCTTTTCTCTCTCCTCCTGTCTGTTTAATGAATCACTTCCCCTCACCCACACATTCCCTACTTCACTCACTCCCAGAAAGTGTTCAGCTCAGTTCAGCTGCTACAGTTTTAAATTGTATTTGGAATATCTGGTCAAATCTGTCATATTATATGCATATGCATTTATTGGAGCATATATATGACTAGTAATTGTATAGTCAGCTGTCAAACTAGTCAGCTACTTGGGTTTTGTCCATCATGACTAAAATAATAAAAGGGAGATGAGGAGGTGCACCTACTGTCTCTTAATTATACTAGTAGTAACGGAAGCAGTACAGCAATCCCAGGCCAGGCCCAGAGGAGAATGGAGCAGGAACACAACTTTGTCCATTGTGCTCTAGTGGCAGAATTTATTCTAGCTTTGTGATCCACAGTGAGTCAGCAACTCGGCATCCTCTCACACCTGATTTATTTAACTGATGGCAATGATTGAATGCTTGGAGAAGAAGGGAAAACATCTGCACACTGGTTTGAAACAAATTTGCCTGATGAAGACCTATATGTTCGAAACATTGCGGCATTTAATAAAATACGTTTTGGGAGCTCTAAACCAGTGTGCGGATGTTTTACCTTCTTCTTGATGTCCAGCACCTGACCTAAATACAGGTACAAGATGTGCACACAATCTCCTCTGTGAAATGATTGAATGTTTCCAACCTAAAAATTGTGAGTCATAGTTTGGTCATTGCTGGTTATGTTAAGATGAAAATTAAATGTGCACCTCTGAGGCCTGGACCGCTTGCGTAGCCTGCGCTCCAAAGTAGCCTGACAGCGTGTCGTGGGTTTGAGTCCCGATCCCAACGGTCTTTGCTGCATGTCACTCCCCATATAAAAAATAAATAAATGTGCACCTCTGATTTACCAGGAACACATGAGGGAGCAAAATTGAAATGCATCCACTACTGTGTGCATGCATAAAAGCATGCGCAGTGTATGTGCATTGTGCACACATCTGCATGTGTGAACATGCACATGAATTTGTGATAGTGTGCTGCTGTGGAATTCTTTCCCTTCAAAAGCAAAAATGGGCCAACCAGCAGGAGGCCTGTTGTAAAATGATCATGATCATGGATGTGAAACATGCTACTGTAGCTTGAATTGACACTGTTCATTCCTCAAATCCATCCCTGGCCTACAATATGAATTCAGCACAGTGTTTAGCCTAATTGTCTCCGCCAGGCCGAAGGCGTGGCCGAGACTATGTTTTGCCCCCTGTCCGTCCGTCGGTGTGTGTCCGTCCGTGTCTCCGTCTGTGAACAGCTAATCTCCGGCACCGTTGGCCCGTTGGCCCGATGTGCACACACACTCCCTGGATGCCAGAGCAGAACCTCTGCCCAGAACTTTTCAGATCGGGCTGTTCTAGCGCTTTTTCTTTTGATATTATTCCTACAGATTTTGTCCAGATAGTCATGTGATGAAGACGGATCTGTCCGATTTTTCATATTCTATCCTGATATATGGCTTCCTAAGAGTGGCTTCCAAAGTTTGCAGGAGTGGTCCGTTTTGAACAAAATGCCTCAAATCATGAACACAGCGTGCGATTGCCGTGAAACTTGGCATGCACATTCCCCCTAGGTCAAGGAAGAAATGCCACCCTACATACAAATGAGTACCGGTAGCTTTTTTTTTCTTGACAGTCAGTTATTTTTGGCAAGCAACACAGTCGTACGACAAAGTATAAAATAGGCTTAGTTTAGCTGTCTTTATGTGAACTGAAAATGTTGGATACATGCTACATTCTGAGACATGCCAGGAGGACAGGACTACAACTGTTCGGAGGGTTAACACATCCACATAACTGATTGTGTGAAATATTCATTTTGAAATATTGAACAAGAATAATACATTAACGGCAACCCTGGCACTAAAAAGCTGCCTTCCTTATCAATATAGATTATTATTGTTTGCTGTACTGAATTGCATTACTCATGGGGTAGATTATTTTGGAAATGGCAAGGCAGTTTTCGAAACAGGCTTCCATATCACTCAACTCACCTTTTGTATGGACACGAACTCACGTTGGCTTTTCACATGCCTGAAATATAATCTTCCATGGAAGGCTGCGCTTATACACTTGGCACACCCTTTATGAAAAAAAAACACAGTCTTCATTCACTAGTGCTCCTTTCTGACAAGTCTGTACAAAACTAATATACAGGGCTATCTGCTCTATAACCCACGAGTAGTACTACTGTTTATGAAAATGCATTGTGGAGGGTTGAAACTTTAGAGGACAACATAGAGGAGTCTGTGTATATCCGTGCAACTGCCGTAAATGTTTGAATTGGAAAGGTGAAGATCTAACACACATTCATACTTTTTCCTTTCAGTATTTACATGCAAATTTATAGTCTATACATTTCCTTTCTCTTACAATAGATGCTGGCTATGAATTCGACGTCTGCTATACTTCTGTCCTCAAGCGGGCCATTCGGACACTGTGGCTTGTTCTGGAGGGCATTGACCAGATGTGGCTGCCTGTCCACCGGACCTGGCGCCTCAATGAGCGCCACTACGGTGGCTTGACTGGGCTAAATAAGGCAGAGACGGCAGCCAAGCACGGAGAGGCCCAGGTCAAGATCTGGAGGCGATCCTTCGACACCCCACCCCCACCCATGGATGAGCAGCATGACTTCTATAACAATATAAGCAAGGTGATTTTCACTGCTTCTCCCTCGCTCTCCATTTCTTTCTATCTTCTCTCATTAACATTGACAGTTTATTCCATCAGACCTCACTACTGCTGCTAAACTAGTCTGGCGTGTAGCCATGCCCCACAGCTTCAATCACAATAATTTTTACTTGCACAAACATGTTCACATATTTCTACAGAATTTGCAGAATTAACACACTAGTCCCACCTGCATCAGAGACTATGAATCTATTCTGCTGCTATTACACACCTGCTGCAATTTTTATCCAATTACACTGGAAGCATTTCAGCCAAATCTTATTGCTATTTTTAACTACGCACAAGAGACTGTTATTCTATCTGCTGCAATTTAACAGCCAAATTGTATTGCTCGTTTTAACCATGCCAATTTATTTATACTGTATATTTGACATTAGGAATATTTGACCTATCTGACTTGTTGTGTTGTTTTCCTCTCTTTCTTTCTGCTTTTCTTCAAAATGCTAATGTTGGGAGCTTGTGCGATTAAAAAATGTCACCAACTCTTTACACCTGTAAACCTGTGAAGTGACAATAAAGTTGAATCTGGGTTGTATGTTAGGACCGTCGATATGGCGACCTGGCAGATGACCAACTTCCATCTTGCGAGAGTCTAAAGGACACCATCGCCCGGGCACTGCCATTCTGGAACGACGAGATCGTCCCTCAGATCAAAGACGGCAAGAGAGTTCTGATCGCTGCCCATGGCAACAGTCTCCGTGGCATCGTCAAGCACCTTGAGGGTAGGGTCAAAAAATAATACTGGAGTGAGGGGAAACTTATGTCCTGATTTATACTTCATTGTGCATCGTGTCGCTCACCAAAAAGAACCAATCTACAAGCTCAGATTTGTTCTCAAGCTGAGGTTGTTGATTGGCGTTGTTGTGAGCTTGATTGACTATTTACGATGGCTGACACCGGTGCACAACGGGTAAAGTCTTTAGTAGATTCATGGCAATAAGTACATTTAAAGACCAGCTATCCATTATGACCACGGATATGCTCTAAAAGTATGATTTTTGTATGGTCTTTCTTTATTACATGTCAGTAACTACATGTTTCTGATTGGCTTCTAGGTATGTCAGAGGAGGCCATCATGGAACTGAACCTGCCAACAGGCATTCCCATCATGTATGAGCTGGACAAGAACCTGAAGCCTCTGGGACCCATGCAATTCCTGGGAGATGAGGAGACCGTCCAGAAGGCTATGGCGGCTGTTGCTGCCCAGGGGAAGGCCAAGAAATAGGCGCATTGCCCCCTAGGTGGGCTGGAGGGGTTATTGCGGGATCACTGTCACGTGTGCTGTTCCATTATTAAGTTTAAAAGAAAATGGTCATTATGAGTCATGACACACATACTGTATACACGCATACATATACTCCACACACAACACGCTTTTGCACCTAAGTCACCATACCCAGTTTTCACACAGACATGCGATGATGTAGATTGTTATATTTCATGTTTGATTTGATTGGTGTAGACTTTTGTGACATATTGAGGCAGTAAATGAGAGCTGTAAATTATACCACTATTAAACAACCAACCAAAGTACATATTAGGGACCAGCAAGTGGGAGAGGTAACAGCCAGCACAAGCCCCCGCCCCCACCCCTTTCGGTTTGCACACCACAATATTTATTTGACTGGCATAGAAGGAGAGGTGCTGCTTGACATTGTATGTAAAACTATGTAGTCTGGTGCACTGAAAACCTAGCCTGCACATTCCAAAAAGGAATTGATAACTCTTTCCTGTCACTTGCAAAGCCACACTTTATTAATTTATAGACTAACATATTGTTTTACACC
The DNA here is from genome assembly GCF_963280865.1 of Gymnoscopelus braueri. Taxonomy (NCBI): domain Eukaryota; kingdom Metazoa; phylum Chordata; class Actinopteri; order Myctophiformes; family Myctophidae; genus Gymnoscopelus; species Gymnoscopelus braueri. The sequence continues at coordinate 36,383,106 of NC_137604.1, forward strand.
TCTTTAAAGCTTTGGTGGGATCATTGAAATCAAGGCAATGCTGGCTATTGTTAAAAGGGCAAATTGACCTGCTCTGCACTGCTGATTTCTGTCTGCTGTAGCGTGTGTGAAAATGAATAAATATGAGCCATAGAATCCTTATTTCTTTAATGTCTTTTCTTTGCACATTGCGTCTTCAGCAAACCTTACTCTGTTTCTGCCAACATGAAACCAGCTTTAGTGCACTGCAGTTATGATGATTAATTATATAATTATTATATTTACTATCACAGGCTTGGATGACTACAACTGGTGAATCATGTTGAAATGCAATCATAGTAGAAGTTGTAGTTGCAGTTGTAATAATAAAGCACATAATCACTTGAACCCCAGCAAGCTCACAACGTGTCACAACATGATGCGTTGTGAGATGGCCTATTTATATTTTATATACACCAAAAGACATTTGGTGTATATGGAAAAATGTGATCCAAGTAGAGTTGTAACTCAGTTTTACTTTAAGAATAGAGGGTGAGGGTTTAAGTGGTTAAAGTAATAGTTACAAATTACTAAGTAATATTACCCAAATATTGCTGCAATTAAAACGAGCAGGTATATATAATTAACCAGCGCTGCTTTGAACCTTTCTGAATTAAGGTCCTTGCACACTGGTGCGTCTTTTCGTTGCGTTTTTTTTACAACAATGAAATAAATTGAAAAAACAATGAAAAAAAAAAAAACGCAACGAAAAGACGCACCAGTGTGCAAGGACCTTTAATGTATGATCCATTGAATTCGAAGCTATGCATTTTTGTTTGTTAAATAGTTAAAACTATATTCCAATAGTATTCATTGTTTTTCAGTATCAGGGGTCTCCCCTAGTCTCCAGTTCTTTGATGAATAGAACATACATTTTCAGGTCGGGATACCAGTTTTATCGAGAGAGAACCCCACACTGCTTAGCTTCGATTTAATGGAATAGTTCCAATTGTATCTCCCCCCCCCCCCCCCCCCATCACTTCCAATTTGTTTATCCTGTATGAATTCTTTCTCCTGACTGGATAAAATTAGTATCCCAACCTGAAATTGTATTTTCTAATTACTAAAGAGCTGGAGAGATGGGGAGACTGCTATTGTAATACAGATATTTAACACTTAATTAACAACAAACAACACCGGCAGCACTTGTCTCTCGTAATGTTTTTTAATCAAAGAAGATGGTTATGGTTTGGTCATGTCTGAACAAGAACAAACATTGCGTAATGGACGTGACGTCAATATTCCAGCGTGTGAATGGATGGCCAATCAAAAAACGACTTGGAAACGTCATTCCAACCAATTGCCTTCAGCTCTGCTCTTCTTGAAAACATGTCGCCCATGAAGCTGTGTGTTCCTGGTGAGTCTCACTATAATGTACTTAATATCTTCAATAATACCTAGATACCAAAGCTGATGGATGTTTTGGGGGCTGTTGACGCGTGTCAGGGGTCATTCATGTGGAATACACATGCTGTGCTGCTCAAATCGTTACCACAGTCTACTTGTAGTATTAGGCTAGCACTACTAGCTTTAGCCCCGTTTGGAGGAGCCTCACTCGGAGCTATCGTATATAGCTTATGCTAGCTGCCATGTGTTTACGAGACAAGTGTGGGTGTTGTGCTAAAACAACTTCAATCCCTTCTAATGCGTGTGGTGTGTGTTTCGAGGCGTTTGTTGCATTATTTCACGATACGGAAATATGAATTTGAGACGGTAGAGAATGCTAATAATTTGCTGCGCTACTTGTTGACTTTTACTTTCCACCGAGGTATATAAGAGCTTGTAGTTTTGACGTGCCCTGCCCATCGCCTTGGGCAAACTGAGTTGCTTCATCCTTCTGTTGTTTGGTTTCGCTCTTTGCCCTTTAAAGACGGGAGATTTCCCTGATTTGTGGTCTAGCAAATAGTTTTCTTGATAAAGAGCAATGATACTCCCAGCATCAAGTTGTAATGATCGTTCACTGAAGTAAAGTAGTCCACGCATACTTGTTGTAAGTGGTGCCATGTGTGCAGATCAGAGCTATATCAACACTTATTATCATTACATCATATATAATATAATTTAACCCCAGTTATAACCGTAGTGTCCAGAAATGGAGGCATGCAATCCTGTCTCATCACTAGTACAGATGAAATCACTACTTGATCCGGTATGAGTAATCCGGTATGAGTAATATTGCTCCCAAAGATCTGTTCACTGTTCAGCACATGAAAATGTCAAGAACAAGGTGGGGTAAAGGAATTTGGAAAAGGGTGTGGGTCTCTGTCCTCGTATAAACATGCCCTTAATTCTTGTATCTAGTCATGTGATGTACTGTACTGTTACTGTACAACTATGGTTTTCTACATGATATTTTAGGCATAATTACCTGAACAAGTTCAGCTTTAACAGTTATTTTAATAACAGTTCTAAAGCAAACAAACGGGTCAGATCTAGGCTGAACTAAGTAATGGTATAGACAAAACTTGCATAGTGCATTAGAATCTTTAATATTACGTGCTACTGCAACAACCAGTCAGGAAGTTTGTTTGCATCTTAATTGATTAATGTATTTCCAGATTTTCCACATATCAAACAATGATAATAATAAATTAAAGAACACATACAACTTGTAAGTGAATGCGAAGGAGAATGACAAAAACCCTCCAGGGACTTGAGAAGTGGCATTACATAATACGGGAAGGTTACAGCAATCTATAAATAAATAAATAAAAATCATCATACACAAAGACACACACATACAGTGAAGAATGGAAAATTAAAATATCCCCACAAATAATGCCAAGAAAAAAACTTATGCAAAAAAAGGATGAGACCAAGGCACTCTTGTGGAAAAGTAAAAAAGCCTTTAATAGTCTTTAAAGGCTTTAACTTTTTCACAAGAGTGCCTTGGTCTCAACCTTTTTTTTGCATCAATTTTGCCACCCAGTTGTACCAAAGAGCACCTTGCAACTTGGGGATTTTTACTCCAGCCAAACAGATGCGCTCCTTTCTCTCTCTTTTCTACAAAATACTAGTATGTTGTCATAGTGAGAAATCTACCATCTCCCCTCAATCTGTCTTCCCCTTTGTACTCCCACCCCCTTCCCTTGTCTGTCTGTATAGGTGACAAGCTATGCAGCGCAGAGGACTGCATACCCGGCACAGGCGTGTACCTTCGACACGGCTACATCTATTCTTCACTAGCAGGATACGTGCTGAGGAAAAACGAAGGAGAGGAGGTGTGTGGTGGAATGTGTGTTCAGGAATGGGGGGTTAACTAGGGTGTCAAACTGTAATGAAATGTGTTGGGAGAAAGTATTGTGCAACTTTGGGGGTGTGTGCCTCCCGGTGAAAATATGCATAGCCATGTTTTGGAGGCATATGATCTGAACAGGTTTTATGCATCTGTGTGTACAAGTCTTGTTTTTCTCTTTGTCCCTGCACAGTTACCAGTGATCTCAGTGGTGAGGGAAACAGAAACACAACTACTGCCAGATGTTGGAGCAATAGTCACCTGTAAGGTATGGGTAATGTATTCATGCACAAACTGTAATACGCCCATTCCTTGAAGCCAAATTCAACGTACTCACTGTTAACTGGTTATCATTTTAACCGTAATCGTTTCCAAGTTATGCAAGTTAAGGCAAATGGTGCCCAAGGAACCTACTGTTTCGGCATGATTTTCAGAATGGGCCAATATCTGGGCCTGACAAATTGCCATTCACACATTTTGCAGAACTTTTAAACATAATTGTTTCAGAATGTGCCGTCGCACTTTGTAAAAAAGTTAAACATCTCTGGAATCTACATATTCAGATTGTTCCTTGACAGATGATCAACTTACTGTAACCCACCCTTCAAGGAAGCATAAATTGAACATCCTCTACATTGGAAAGGATGTGTGAGTGTTGAGCCTCTGTCCTCTTTTGCTTGTGCAGGTGACCAGCATTAACCCCAGGTTTGCCAAGGTTCATATCCTTTATGTAGGCTCCACACCACTGAAGGACCGCTTCAGAGGCACTGTCAGGTAACCACAAATCACATCAGATTCAGAGCCCATTATTTGTTTACACTGCCCATCTCTTCTTGCCGCAGGATCAGCTGCTGAATTTACTCTGTTGAGATGTGTCTTTGGAGTTGTGATTGATTCTTTCCTTTCTTTGTATCAATCAATAAAATAGTTTTCACACATAAACCCTGTCCAGGGAATCAGGTCGGGATATTGTCCTGTGTTATCCTTTAACACATATAGCACAGATGCGTTCACACACAATGTAAATAGTTTGTTTAAGGTGAGGGCCTGTGTCTGGGTAGTAGACACACACGTTAGCTACTCGCATTTAAATATAACCGTGTGAGATACATGCAAGGATCTAATGCAGCGGTTCTCAAACTATGGGTCGTGACCCAAAGTGGGGTCATGGGAAGGTGCCGTTGGGGTTGCGCATTGGCAACCAAAAGAAGATTTTTTTTTGTCAAACGGTAAAAAAAAGAGAGAAAAAGTGAGGTTGTCGCGACCAACGTGAACGGGACGGCAACTACACATGGGGTCGCCAAAAACTTTCCCTCATAATATGGGGTCGTGGTATAAAGAAGTTTGAGAACCCCTGATTTAATGCAATCATTTTTTTCTCTCCACAGAACATGATAGATTAATTGAATTGCTCTACATGCGGTCTCCCATTGATGCACCCATGCAAAACACAAACGACACATCTTTCCTACCATAGTAGGCCTAGTCTCGCGTAGCCAGACAACTATTCCACAATCTCTGAATGCTATATATAGTGCCTGGAACTACACACGATTTGACTTTCAGTAGGACAATTTTACGCGACTGCAAAGACAACTTAAGTGGAGGGAGGTGGGGCATCCGCTTAAATTCACGTGTGTTCATATAGACAGCCCCACCTTTTTGAAATTCCATATTGCAGTGCATGTGCGAAATGAGGCTTAATTTTCATTTTCTACTTTTCTTGTTGGCGTATATGCCCACTGATATTAACACATTTGCCTTCATTGATTAATGCTGCTCTATTTTATACAGACTTCTAGGTCTGTGGTATTGCAACAGAATAATTTTAGTTTGTATCTTTATTCAAACTAAGCTTTACTCTGACTCTTTAGGAAAGAAGATGTACGGGCCACAGAGAAAGACAAGGTACTGTATCTGAATTGCTCAGTCATTCACATCATTCAGTTGATTACTGTCAACTACTTCTGAATGTATTTCTTTGAGGATTTTGCCATTGTCTTTTTTTAGGTTGAAACATACAAAAGCTTTCGACCAGGGGACATCGTACTGGCTAAAGTGGTATCCTTTATATGCTCCTGGGTCAATGACAGATACATTTTAACTCATTCAGTGCCATTGACGTCACCGACGTCACGTTTTTTTATAAGCCCAGGGTGCCAATGATGTCGCTGATGTCATGAAAAAAAAAATCTAAAAAAAATAAAATATATATATATATGTTCAGAACCCAAGATATCATGATTTGAAGATTTGCTGCTCCATTCACTTCTTGTTTGACATCTTACTGAAAAAGGCTGTATCGCTCCCTAAGCAAATTTTTTTTACAATGTATTTTTGGCTCTGGCACTCAGAGCCAAACTGCCAGAAATAAGTCAGGCACTGAATGAGTTAAGAGTCAAACCATATTGCAGTGTTATTTGTTTCTGTAGGATGTCTTTTGTTTATGGCCTGCATGTTGCTGAACCTTGACCTCACCCAGATATCTTTGGGGGATGTGCAGTCGAACTACCTGTTGACTACAGCAGAGAATGAACTGGGAGTGGTCATTGCCCACAGTGAAGCAGGTAGGACATGTTGCCTTTTTTCTCAAATCTGTCACATATACACAGAGGGAATTGTTGCAGCAACGCATTACCACCACCCGGTGGTACAAGAGCAACAGTGCAGGCAAAAATTTGTTTTAGGTTTTGGCAAATGTAGTGATTAAAATCTGAACCTATTTTAATGAATACATTTCTTTTATTTAACCAATCTGTACGGTAGGGTTAAGTGAGTATGTTAAGAAAACGTATGAAAAAAAAGCTAGCACCTCGGCAGTGGTTGTTGGTGGTGGTCTCCCTATGCGTTCATTGGGAAATATACAGTAGATCCTGGTGGCAGGTAGGACACTACTGGTTGACAAGTAGTATTGTAAGTAGTGGGTTGACAAGTAGTATTGTAAGTAGTGGGAATTCCATCTTGAAAAGTGGTTCAAGTCCTGGGTAGGACATAAGACTGCATCAGAGTTGCTGTTCATACTTTTTCTGTGTCAATTGTGGGTCTAAAGGAGACACAACTGGGCTCCATTTGTCAATCTATTGTGCATGAATTCTATCATTCTCAAGACAAGTCACATTCATACATTGTTCTATTATAAACTAGTTTCCAATGACTGTCTAAAATGTTTAGCTTTTATTCTCACTCTTAACTGTCCCCATTTCTCCTTGCCTTATAAAACAGGTGCCCAGATGGTTCCCATCAGCTGGTGTGAGATGCAGTGCCCACGAACACATGCCAAAGAGTATCGCAAGGTAGCACGGGTACAGCCAGAGTACCTGCAGGCATGAGAAGTCTCCAGCAGGCAGTCTGGGAGGTGCAACTCTCTTCCACACGGAACACACAGCTTCATCCTATCCTCAATCAGGCTGATAACTCTGTATACAGTTCTTAATGCATGGGCCATTTGCATAGAGCTAGCAGCATCCTGTAATACCTCTTTAAAAAGGCCAACCCCCTGAGCCCCAGAAAATCTAAATGTTAAGATCTACTCATGCCAGCCTGAAGAAATACCTCCATTCTAATACTTGCTGCCCTTGTAAAATTGTCTCTGGGTATACTTGTAGTGACATGAAATATTAGTGAATTTTGCAACTGTTGCTAAATATACTGCAGGAGAACATGAAGTTTTATTTTCCAGCACAGGTGCAATATTTGACTAACATTAGCTTATCAGCTTGCTGGCGGGCTAGAATAAGCAATACATGTTGGTTAACTACATAATAGATCAAGTTATTATAGGACAAGGCTCAGTTAACCTTTTTTTTTTTTTAAGGAATAAAAAGTCTAAAGACCAGTCCTTATGTTTAAACTAGGCAAATTTGTGCAATGGGCAGCAACTTGCTGTGGTTTACAGAAAGAATAGAAATGCTGTGGGCTCGGGGGCTATGGCATCGAGACGGCAAACATGGGCCATGTGGTTGGTTTGATAAACATGGTAGAAATTGTCAGACAAGGGAATCATTTCATGTTTTTTTCCCCCCCCATCTGTGCCTGAGTTCTAAGTAATTGAAATGGGTAATATGAGGAATGTCTGTAGAGAGGCTCATACTTTATTACAATAGGTGAATGTAATTTTAAAATGAGCTTTTTGTTCAATCAAATCGGCATGTTAAAGGACAAAATTCAATGGTCAAACATGTCCTTCTTTTTGACGGCATGTTTCCAAGACCAATGAGTACAAAATCCTGAAACAAGCAGAAAAATTGTTTCTATTTTTGACCATTATACATTTGCATTTTCTCCATTCCATGTGCAAAAGTGAAATAAAGTAACCATCAATGTGATCTCAATTTTGTCCAGATTAAAAAAAAATACATGATAAAACAAAGCCATGGGTGCTGTCGGCTTTAACAATTAAAAAGTATGTTTTGTTTAAAAATGATGGTTTGGCTTCCAAAATGGCAAGAATACTGTACAGTAGTTACATTGTTCAGGTCTGTGTTGACTTTACTAATAGAACAAAATGAGTTTACAATTACTTCACAGCAAAACTGTACATGGTATTCAATGATGCTCAAGATTTATAAACGGGAATCTCAGTTGTGAAATGTACATTCATTATCCATCTGAATTGAGCAAATAAGTGAGCGTGGGAACCTTTCACTGCAAAAGCATTTAAACAGTTAAAATCTACACAAACATAATTCAAGTTCCATTTGTTCAAGTAAGGATCCTTTCAATCATCAAAGCGGACAGATCGACATGCATTAACGTCAATAGCGAACTTCTTATTGGACGGTGCTGTAAACCCAAGTCCTGACCCCTTGTTATTGAAGTCCATGCGTCGTGATTGGGCTTGTTCAAATTCTCCCTGGAGTGCTTGTTGCAAATTATCCTGTGCCTCTTTACCCAGTGCCATATTTGCCCGCCCAGCTATTGAGCCCGCTGGTTGGGCACCTTTCTTGAAGCCGCCCATTAACCGGAGGAACTTCTGCTGCTGATTAGAGCTGTCAAATTGAGCACTAGCCCATTGGCCCAAGCCCTGTTGGAACAAAAACAGACATGTATATTAGAAATTATGTATAGATTAGTTTCTATTGTTGCTAGATGTGAAAACCAGATGTTCACAAAGACTAGAATATTCAGGGAAACTGATTACAGTTCCAGTTAGTCAGAAAAAATACAAGTCACGTATATCGTTGCTGTCCGTCAGAAACCAGCTAACTAATTTTTCCGCTTTTGCATTTTTTTCCCATAAATCAGTGCTATTGAACACCCTTTACATCTGTGTGTTGATTAAAAAAATATTGAGCCAATGCAAAGTATTAAAAAGCATGTGACAAAACCAGTAAGTCCACCAAAGAGGGGTGGAGTTAGCTGGTTTTGTTGACTCCAGGCTCCACACCCTTTTGACCTCCAACCTCATTGTGAGCTTTGAGGTCCATTTACCGGTAGTTGTTCTTATTAATGATGAACAAAACCTCCTAACTCTACTTTTGTGTTGTTTTTGTCATTTCCTGAAAAAAACATTTTGGAGTTAGCTGGTTTCTGCCGGACAGCAGAGATATTGTCATTCCACCTGCAAGGCTTAAAAATGTTTTAATCGACTGACCGAAGATGTGGGTTGTGTTTGAGGTTGAGATGCCTTGTCAACCTCCATCTGTAGAGCCAATCGTCTTTGCTACATCAAACAGGGACTATGTTAATTACAACTTACAACGTCATGGTAGCAATTATTTAGTTAAACAAAATTGCTATAAAATATCCCTTGTTTTAGCTATAAGGACATACAGTATTTAGGTAAACCATTACTTACTGTTTACTTTTTCAAATAGAGTACAAGGTGTTGAGTGCATACAACCCAAGTTCATGTACATATAATTATTTCAGAGAAGTCCACCGGCTTCACAAAATTCCAGGACCAGACTAGGATGAAACACGGTCAGAACAACAACAAAAAAAACTATCATATATCATTATAGGATAATGACATATGTAAAAATCTACCTGGTTGATGGTCACCTCATCTGTATTTCCACGCTTCTTTGACAGAAAGACCACATCCGTATGGGAGGCCACCTGGGACACAACACAGCAACAAGGGGCAATACTTTTTTAATGATTTAGCACTTATGTAAGCAGGGTTTACAGCAAAAGGAAAAAGTTAACTTGATACATACACACAATCTGATGACCTTTGAGCCTATGCACTCACCTCTTGGCCTTGCTGCTTTTCACTGTCACACGGTTCCACTTTGATATTTTTCTTGTTCTGTATCTTCTTCCCATCACCCTCTTGTGCTTCTTCCTCTACCTTGATTTCTACCCAAGAGGGGTTCTTTCTCTCCTTCTTCTTGCCTTTCATGCCACCTGCCACAGTGGTGAGCAATTCTCCACTCTGGCCTTCCACACTGACCTCTGTTGGCTGGTCCAACACTTCTTCATCCATGACGCACAAAACTGCCTCTCTCTTCTTCTTTCTTTTCTCCTTGGGTTCCCCCTCTTCCACTATGATCACCTCCTGTTCTTCCTCACACACAGGGGCTTTCCGCTTCTTCTCTTTCAGTCCTTTCTTCTTTTCACTCTTCTCTTTCGATCCTTTCTTCTTTTCACTCTCGTCTTTTGGTTCATTTGTCTTTTCACTCTTCTCTTTCAGTCCTTTCTTCTTCTCACCATTCTCTTTCAGTCCTTTCTTCTTCTCACTCTTCTCTTTCAGTTCTTTCTTCTTTTCACTCTTCTCTTTCGATCCTTTCTTCTTTTCACTCTCGTCTTTTGGTTTATTTGTCTTTTCACTCTTCTCTTTCAGTCCTTTCTTCTTCTCACCGTTCTCTTTCAGTCCTTTCTTCTTCTCACTCTTCTCTTTCAATCCTTTCTTCTTACTCTTCTGCTCGCTCTTCACCTCCTCAATGATGCGGTCCTCCTGTGTATCACCTTTCTTGTTCATCCTCTTTTTCTTGGTTGCTTTTCTTCTTTTCTTCTTCACAGTTTCCCCCTCAACTGCTCCCATCTCAACCTTGGGAATTATGAATCCCTCATCATCCTCAACCAGTTCCTTCTTCACCATCTTTTTCTTTTTCGCGCTCACCCCCTCACCTCCGTCTTGCTCTGCAAGTGCAGAGCTTCTCTTCTTTCCCTTTTTCATGCCTTTCATCAGCTCCTCTGTCCCTTCAGCGCATGTGACTGAAGCCACAATCTGCCCCTTCTTCTTCTTCTTTGCTTTCTTCAAGACTTCCTCCTCTGCTCCCACTTTTTCTCCATCCTCCACCTTGATATTTTCCACTGGAGGTTCAGACTGTACAGACTTGTTTTTCATTTTCTGCTTTTTTCTCTGTTCTTTCTCCTCACTTCCTTCCTCCTTTACAGAGTTGCATACAGCTTCACCTCCGTTACCTTCAGCTTCAACTTTGGCACTATATTTGCTGGACGATTTTTTCTTCTTTTTGCTGGTTTCTTGACCAATGCCGTTCATTTCCTTGACATTGTGTCCATCGTGCCCCTTCTTCACTTTCTTCTGGACTTTCTCCTCTGCTCCCACCTTTTCTCCATCCTCCACCTTGATATTTTCCACTGGAGGTTCAGACTGTACAGACTTTTTCATTTTCAGCTTTTTTCCCTCAGCTATGTCCTCCTTTACAGAGCTGCGTGCAACTTTACCTCCATTCTCCTCAGCCTCAACTTTGGCACCATTTTTTCCAGACAATGCTTTTTTCGTCTTTTTGCTGGTTTCTTGACCAAATCCATGAATGTCCTTCACATCGTGGTTATAGGTATCATTTGCAGTGTCATTGTGTGTCATTTTCTTCTCTGTTTTAGCACCTCTATCCTGGATTGAAATCTCCTCAACGCCATTCTTTTTTTTTCTTTCCATCTTCACTCCTTCTTTGCTCTCCTCAATGATAGAGATGACTTCCCTCTCAGGCTGGGTGGCTTTTCTTCGCTTCTCTTTCTTCTCCATCTTTCCAGTCTGTTCATCGGAGTTAGCGACCTCTTTTTTCATCTCCAAAGCAACCACCCTTTGGCATGCCTGTTGGAAAATAATTAAAGTGCAGAAAATAATATTGGGCTAAATGAATGGATAAATAGTCATCAAGACTGCAGAAACCATGTGTGCTGCAGTCTTTGTGAGAACCATATGTCGTCCACAAGGATAGGAAAATTATATTACTTTTCAATAGTCTGTTTTAGGGTTAAGTTTATAATTGGAATTTAGGTTGAAGGTCTTCACAAGTAGCAGTACAATAGAGAGAGAGAGAGAGAGAGAGCGAGAGAGGAAACAAACCCAATGTTTGGCTGGTTGTCTGGGCTGAGACTCCTGATCAATGTCTTTCTGCAGAGCCAGTCGCTTTTCCTGCATAAAATATGAAACAGTGTCAAAAACTCTAAACCCATGATAGGAGTACATTTACACTTTCTATACTTACGTGTTATATTCCACATGCTAAAATAGATTATAATATATAACTAATAGATCATAAGAATTGTCCTCAATTGTTTGTGTAGTCTTGAAACAAAAACAGCCGATAGAGGGCTCCCTATTTTAACTGGTACGTACCTGGTCAATGATAAATGATGTAGGTCTCTTTGGCACAAAGATCAAGTCCTCTTCGGAATCCGTCTGAAATCAAACATGAATTTAACAGCGTCTGTTATATTAGTAGTACTAAGAATAGCTATTATGGTACATTTTTGGCTTGACGTGATTAAACTTTATCTGTTTGTACTGATTCACTCTCATCTGTTTAAGCACAGATATACTTCTGTTGCCATGGCTTTATCAGGACACTGTATGCCCAATGATACAAGAAGCACCTGTTGTTGAAGTATGTTAAATCTATTGTGTACTTTACCATACTCTGTTACTTTATGTTCTTCTCTTATGACTCTTATCTCCAGGTCACGCAATGTGCTCAGTCCTATATAGGCCTATATTCTCTAGTTTAATAAACTTCAGATATTGTCATGCAATACTGCATGGCGTCATCTTGTTGTCCTAGCTTGCCACTCAACCGAATCCTCACTCGCAACCTGTAATTCGAGTTAGAGGAAAACTCTTAGGACCACATATGAGGGTAATCAGAAGAGTGGGCACCTGAGAAGTCTGGGCAGAGGTGCACAGTCTTCAGGACCAATGGGAAATATTTGGGGGTAAGAATTGGCACACCTTACACTCTTTACTTGGGCACAGTGGTGTAAAGTAACTAAGTACATTTACTCACGTAGTGAGTACAATTTTGAGGTATATTTTACTTAACTGGAGTATTAACAATTTTCTATACTTTTACTTCTACTCCACTACATCTCAGAGGCAAATATTATACCTTTACTCCACTACAATTATTTGACAACTCTAGTTACTTTGTAGATTTTGATTAATATTACCAAACATACAATAACCACTTCAGCCCTATATACATTTCGGCCATTCGAAAATAGCCTATCTACAAGCGACTGCAATGAATGAACATGCAGATCGGCTATTTTCAAAAGATTTTTATGCATTTTATACATTTGAAAACTTGTGAAATGGGGCATTCTGCATAAGGAGTATTTTCGACTTTTGGTACTTTGAGTACATTTTGATACCAATACTTTTGTACTTTTACTCAACAAGTACATTCGGACTTTTACTTGAAACAGCATATTTCTACATTGAAATATTGATACTTTTACTTAAGTAAAATAAGTGAGTACTTTTTCCACCACTGCCCCGGGCAGCACTATTAGGCTATAGCACCATTGAAAGCTTCAATAATGGATTATGTTTCTGCTCCATCTTGAACTTTACCCTGTTTCATGAGTACAAGGAGTGTACTTTGGGGTAAACTTAGCCTTGGATCAAGACTATCATAGATGTATTTAATCGAGTCTGACTTTTACTTTCATCAACGATAGTCTTGGCGACCACCCCTTAGAGCGTCCTGCACTTTCACCAGTAAAGCCTGCACTTCTCTATACATGTACAAAAAATATATATAAGGTGCTTACCCTGTTGCCACAAATGTTAACTAGCGGTCCAGAGTCTTTGTGCAATGTATAAGCCCGTATTTTTCAATAAAGAAGTGTTTTAATTCCGTCTGTGTCAGATTCTGTCGGAAGTTCCCTGTATTCCTCAATGGGCGGTAGTGACGGGGCGCATCCGGTGAAAGCCGGAATTACACTCAATGTAAACGGGAAGTAAACGAGGGGAGGAATGGCGTTCGGCCACAGACGGGATTAACACTTCTTTATTGAAAAATACGGACTACATACATTGCACAAAGACTCCGAAGCGCGAATTAACATTTGGGGCAACCGGGTAAGCACCTTATATATATCTTTTGTACATGTACGGAGAAGTACGGGCTTTACTGGTGAAAGTGCAGGACACACTGAGGGGTGGTCGCCAAGACTGTAGTAGATACGAAAGTAAAAGTAAGACTCGATAAAATACATCTATGATCGTCTTGATCCAGGCTAGGGTAAATCCGTGCAACTAACAACTATAGCAATATGCATTGTGCAGAGTAGACATGATCTGCCTACATTAAGCACCCTGCTAGTTAACCATGTTAGCCGTTAGCCACGTTATTTACAGCTGATAGTTGCATGCGACAGGCACTACGAACAAGGTAAAATGTGCACATGTAGGGCAAAACAGTCTGTCGGTCTGGCTAGTATTTTGAAACACATTGAATAAAATGCATTGGATCATTTGTAATGCAAGAAGATAACTCACTTTGACGATTCACGTGGAAGCGTGTTACTGTTTACTCGCTTGACCCGGAAGTAGTCTACTGTTTTTCCTGTTCAACTTGCAAAGCGTCCATAGTAACCGTTGTCCTCTAGGCCAGTGGTTCTGGTTCTCACCCTGTGGGTCCCCAGATTACAGTGTAGTGACAATTTAAGGACGTTTTAGACCTTTTTAGTGCCCAAAAAAAAAATGCATCTAAAGTAATCAACAAACTATACAATAAAAACTGGTCAAACATTGGTTAAATTGTCAAATAGAATAAGAAAGAGAAAACAATTTATCTGTGGAACCGAGTCAAACAAAATTTAATGCCTCAACTCCTACATTCCAAGTGCTTGTCCCCTCCCTGGGGGGTCCCCAGTTCAAATATGATTATTTTGGGGGTCACGACCTGAAAAGGTTGAGAACCACTGCTCTAGTCAAGGTAAAATGAGATAAGTAAAAATCTAAACATCTACCTTTCAGGATGTCTTCTGTCATTTGACAACAATATGCATCTATGACAAAGGGCCATGAAAAATACGACGTCTCAAAAAAAGAAAAAGAAAATCTGGTCCTGTGGCTGAAAGGGTAAGTTGACCCATCTGACCATTCAATTTCTCAAGTTTAAACTTGAGCATGATAGTTCCAGACAGTTGACCAGATTGAACCACTATCAGATAGTGACTATCTGACCGATAAGCCCATATATGGGCATGCCCATATTGGGCATACACTGATGACATAAGGGATTTCCATATATGGGCATAAAAGGGACACAGACAGACAGACAGACAGACAGACAGAAAGACAGAGTGTGTGTGTGTGTGTGTGTGTGTGTGTGTGTGTGTGTGTGTGTGTGTGTGTGTGTGTGTGTGTGTGTGTGTGTGTGTGTGTGTGTGTGTGTGTGTGTGTGTGTGTGTGTGTGTGTGTGTGTGTGTGTGTTCATCTATTTATAAATGCATGGAATCTCTGTGTCTATGTCCCCCGCATATCTCAAGAACCATCTGACCGATTGACATCAAACTTGGCATGCTTATTGCCGCGGACCCGAGGGAGTGATATGTCAATTGCGAAGTCAGTCAGATCATAAATGTCTATAAATCCACAAATCTCTGTATCTGTCTGTATGTCTGTGTCACCTTCATACCCATATATGGAGATCCCTGATAGCATCATTATGACTTCATAGTACTGATATCATAGACTCAACTGGCCTCCAAGTATGATAATGCAAGTATTCTGACCACGGGTACTCTTGACAACGGGTAATGCATTACCGGAGGGGCATGCGTTCCCAACTGGTATGGCCCTAGTTAAGATAAGTCCTGAATTGCAGTTTTCTTTTTTGTAAGAGCACAAAAGAGCGTAGAAGGTTAGGCAGCCTATAATTCAGAAAATTAAAAAAAAAAAAAAAGAAAAAAATCTAAAAGTCATACATGTTGTTAATCAGAGCCATTTAATTTTCTATTGCTTGAGAAATTACAAACAACATCGTAGCCCTTGTCAGGGGAGCCACATAAACTGTATATAAGTAAGCTTATGTCTGTGCAACATCAAATTACAGGCGTGTGTGGATTCAGGACAACCAGAATTAATAGGCTATCATGGCATGAGTGTCAATTGAAGAACAAGAACAGAAACATTTAAGAGTAAAGAAAAAAGTGCTTTGATACACTAGACACTTTTTGCAAGTCACGTTACAGACATTCATACAGTATAATAATAAGGAGTGAAAAGTCCCTGTTGTTAAACACTTTCATAAAGGCTTCCCAAAGGACAATACTGCGTTTCCACATTGGGCTTATTTACATAGAATCTTACCTCTAATATGGTGGAAAATTATGATATTAGCACACATTTAGTTGTGCATCAAATTTCACCTTTTGCAAACTATAAAGTGCTGGATGATTGTTTCCGATTGACACAATAGCTATTAGAGAGGGTGTTTCACACCAAAAGAGATCCAGTTAACAGTGGAATGCAAAGTATTGTAATACTGAATTAATTAACTATATGCTATAAATAGTAGTATTCTTGGTCAATATGATAGAGTTAATTAAATCATTTAATAGCACTGGTATTATTCTCCATGTGTACAGTATGTATACCAAAACCTTATAAAATATTGAAGATACAATCATTTCTTGAGCTTTTTACATGCATTCACATCTAAAAAATGTTAGAATGCCCATAGTTGAACTGTGTTGATAAAGTGCAAAATCACAAAGTGTAAACCCTTTACTACAGTACAGATATAGCAGTATTATTAAAAAAGCTATTACTAGCCTATACTTTTTCCCCCCCAAATTGTCCATCTCCATTTGTATCAAAAGCTGTAGTTGCTGTCTTAAGCCCCCAACATTCCCCTATACTACCCATGACAGATTATGATTGTCAGGTATATCATGGCTTATATCCATTTGCACTTAGATTATATCTCAGTGTACACTGTAAAATTCTGCGTTAATTTAACCAAATGAGATGCAGCCTTGGTGTTTTTCCTGCATGTGGTGGAAGGGGCTGGAGAGGTTTGTGGGTGCGTGGAGGTAATTTACATAATAATACATACTGTCCCACAGGTCTTTTCTGCATCTTGTCTTAAAGCTCTACGAAAACAGAAGCAATAATTACTACAGCACTGATGATAACTTATTCACTAAACGAGTGCAGAGATGATTTATGATCAACAGCTAGTAGCAGTGGATTAGAGAGCCTGCATTGGTCTTAAGGAGCCTTACAGTTGTCCAGTTAGCTAACATAGAGGCACTAAACAGCTTTGCAAAGGTACGTTCGCAAATACTTCAAGACAGAAATACACAAGTTAAGAGAAATAGTTGCGCCATCAATGTGTCAGGAGACAGCTTAGGCTCCTGTCAAATCCAAGAGCCCATTCAAAGTGACTTCTTTAATGCTGTCTTCTTCTGAAGTGGTGATGAAATTCCGCTACCACCACAGAAGCCGTTTCTGAGGTATTCTGATGTCTTCAATGCCATTATTCAAGATTGTACTCTCACCACAGCTGTCTTCCAGTGTAGTTTATTGGGGCAGTAGGCATCTGCAAGAGAACAATTAGTTCGAAATAATCAGCCCATACATTGTTAAAGTTGAACATGATTTGAAAAATCACTTATTTGGGGTGCGTGGCGTGCTGCGTGGTCATTGTGTGTGTGTGTGTGTGTGTGTGTGTGTGTGTGTGTGTGTGTGTGTGTGTGTGTGTGTGTGTGTGTGTGTGTGTGTGTGTGTGTGTGTGTGTGTGTGTGTGTGTGTGTGTGTGTGTGTGTGTGTGTGTGTGTGTGTGTCTGTCTGTCTGTGTCTGGGAGAGAGGAAATCTGTCCATCTGTCATACTTACTGTTCCACCATTCATAACCAGGGCCATCTCAGTGGGTTGATAGACACGACCTCGAAAGGGGATGCCAGGACGGAGACTCCCATGGCTGCTAGATGTTCCACCTTGCAGAGCTAAGCAGGATAAAAGGATAAAAACCATGTATTTATGTCATTCTTGGAAGACAGACAGACAAACAAACAGGCACTTTTGGCCCCGAGTTCTGTGATTGCAGGCTTACAGGGTTTACATGGTTGGTTAATTTTGAGGGTCTTTTCATCTCCATGTATCTCACACACACACACACACACACACACACACACACACACACACACACACACACACACACACACACACACACACACACACACACACACACACACACACACACACACACACACACACACACACACACACACACACACACAAACATGCATGTGTTCACAGTCACGCATAACTTACTTGCACTACGTTCTTCCACAGAGGTCATGGCTTTGGCCTCAGCAAATGGTCTGGTCTCAGCAAATGGTCTGGTCTCAGCAAATGGTCGGCAAAGGGTGGATGGTTCTTCTCTAAACGGTGGAGGTGCAGGGGATGGACTTGTGTCAAAATAATCCAGTGGAGGGGGCAGCAGACGTTTCCTCAAACAGAAATGGGCTTCGGGGATGGCATGGAAGAGCAATAGAATCCAGCCTTGTGTGACCAGTGCCACAGCCAATGCAGGCTCATCCCATGCCTTGGAGCCCTTCCTTCCCCCGGCCCCAAACCGCTCCCCCTTCCCCTTCATTCTTGGAGCCTGACTGCCGTACAGATAGAACCCCAGCCAGGCGACCCACAACAAGGCAGACGCCAAACAGGACAGGAAAAGCCAGACACCGTTGCACCGCCACTTTCTTTTGTCGTTCCCTCTATCCCCATCCTCCTCCCTTGAACCTCCTCTCACTGCCTCCAACTCTCCTCCACATAGCACCACAGCCAAGGACAGCCCCATTCCTATCAGCAGCAGGCCCAGGGTGTAGCCGCATGTCAGGGCAAAGTCCAGCGGAGGATATTCACATGCTGGGTGACCCTCCCTGACCACAGTCAGCAATACCCACTCAGCAGAGATGATCCCCTGAACCAGGGCCAGAGCCACGCTAAGCCCAGCCAGGGTGCCGCCGTCCGGGCTCGCCTTGCCCGCCACCAGCCTCCGTAACCTCACGCCCTGGGCCAACAAGCTGGAGAAACATAGGGCAAAAAGGGGACCCCAGAGGGCCCTGCGGACAACACAGAGAGCATGGCTTTTCCCCACCAGGAAGGCCAGAGAGAGAGAGAAGAGCCCCACGAGAGTGGCGAGGAGTAGGAGCAAGGGACCCAGGCCACAGCGCCTGTCGGGATCACAGATAGAGCGCAGCTTGACCAGGAGGACCAGGGTGAGGACCAGGGAGCTTAGGGCTCCACCGCAGGCCACCGCCTCCAGAACTACACCCCACACAGACTCCAGGTCACAGAGCACCCGGTATAGAGGGTCCACTTCCACACCACACCCCCGCGGGGTAGGGGAGGTGGGTGACATCTGGGACATGCTGCAGCCGATCACAGAGAGGAGGCAGAGGATGATATGGCTGACTTCCATCTGAGAGAGAGAGAGAGGGGGGGAGAGAGACACAGAAAGAGACACAGAGGGCAAGGGCATTATTGGGTGGAATTTGGAGACCATATACAGTAGATCGTAGCAGGAGCGCACAATGATCAATCAGTTACCTTACTACATAAATACAATAGACATACAACACAAAGACGCACACAAACATACCCACACAGCCTAGGAGCACACAACACACAGGCTCGTTCCTATGGTTTCCATGGGAACGAGAAATAGCGTGGGCTGGCTACATTGCACACTGGGCTTTCATGAGGCAAGTTACACTGCCTGAAACAACCACACACACACACACACACACACACACACACACACACACACACACACACACACACACACACACACACACACACACACACACACACACACACACACACACACACACACACACACACACACACACACACACACACACTGACTTTGAAGCATGCCAAAAATATTTTAGACTCACCATTAGTGGATTCTTGCTGTTGTATTACGAACTCTGAAGAAGCACCATTATTTTTCTCCACATTATTCACCCCAGCTAGAGAAAATATGTTGCGATTGTAAACCAGTAGAGAAAAGCGTTTCCATTACATTCCAAATGGGCAAAATGGTCTTTTCTTCAGCAAAAGTCACTGCTTGTTTTAAAGCACTTAACAGCGCACACGATCATGCAAGCAGATAACATTTTGTGATGCTGCAGTGTCCTGTCACACCAAAAGACCACACGATGCATGCTGGGTGTCTTCACACACCCACACAGCTAAATATATCCTCTCTGCCTCTCTCTCTCTCTATCTGTCTTTCTCTCTGAACTGTCTTACTCTCTCTCTGTCTTCATTCCTGTCTATGTGCCTCTTACTCCCCCCTCCCACCTCCCGTCCGTTATCATGCTGAATTTGTGGGGGAGTCAAAATAGATGCAAATCCAAGCTTCACCTCTGCCCGCCCACACACCGTCTCCATGAATTGCTGCTGCCCCCCGCCTTAGCAGGGGGAAGAAATCCAGGTAATAAGTAGATGAGTGTAGATGAGCGTCAGTCAGTCAGTTCCTCATCTTGTCATTCTATCTTCTGTCCCCAGAGAACATTATCTTCTCCTTCATAGCAATCAGGCACCTCTTCACCTCACACAACAAAACACAGGTTCTGAAATCTTTGGCCATGCCGAATGCACAGAAGTACAGTGAGAGCATCTCAGGGTGAAGATGGGGTGAGGGAGCGGGAAGTGGAGGAGGGAGGAGCAGATGGTCATTTTAAACACTTCAGGCAAGCGCTGTGCCCACGTGGCCGATGTGCTGTCAAAAAAAGATGTTGCATAACACTCTGAAAGACATGACTCAGCCCTGCCTCTCTTTAAACAGGGGTACTCTGCACCCACCCAGACAAGCCCACTACAGTATATCTTTGCATGTGCACGTGTTGGTCTGTTTGTTTGTATGCACGTAGGTGTGCAATGTGCATGCATGCATACATGCTGTAGCCTACGCGCGTGTGTGTGTGTGCTTGCATGTGCTTGCGTGTGTACGCACGTGTGTACTGTACCAACGCAACAAATTTTTTTTTTTAAATTTTCTAGAGATCTAGACAGACAGGCCCAGCCTTGACGTTGAGCAGATTGTTTGCAATGCCATCATTCATTGAACAAAAGAAACATGATTTCAGTGCATTGGCACTGAATTACACCATCGACTTTATGCTGAAGCAAATGGGTACTAGTGACTATGTTAGCAGACCAATGCCAATCTCACTTACAGATAATAATGCAATTCTAGAAAATGTAAGTCAACACTTACACACAGTACACACTCGTTAGAGAGAGAGAGGGGGGGAGAGAGAGGGCAGAGGCGGAGTGCAATGCCAACTGACTCATAATGACATCAATCCTAATCTAGGTAATCCCATGGTTGCTATGGTCACGGTCCAACGGGACCAGGTTAAGTATGGGCCATGTCATAATCTCATAAGCTTGGTTCTGTCTTGTCCTCTACCCCAAGTCTCTGCAAACATTGAATTATCCAAATTCTGTCCTGTATTCTGCCACCAGTGCAACCAATCTTCTCCTGCTGGCGAACAGTTCTTCTGCCACAGGATGTAGTGACTTTCTCCCATATGAGAGGTGTGTGTGTGTGTGTGTGTGTGTGTGTGTGTGTGTGTGTGTGTGTGTGTGTGTGTGTGTGTGTGTGTGTGTGTGTGTGTGTGTGTGTGTGTGTGTGTGTGTGTGTGTGTGTGTGTGTGTGTGTGTGTGTGTGTGTGTGTGTGTGTGTGTGTGTGTGTGTGTGGCTCTTTGTTTGACACCACCCTATCTGAACCCTCTTCATTCTACCAAGGAGACCCAGTGAGATAATGTCCTTCACAGTAATCGTAGGGTCAGGTCAGGTCGACACAGTGGCAGAGGCCTACCGTTGTCCCTGCCTGTTGTTTCCATCTGGTGCTGACTGCGAAAACTACAGGCAGTTTCAACCTATGGGCCAGGGGTCATCACCATGCAAGCTTGTGGTGGTGGACATTTCCATCAATATTTTATTTTTGCCACGGACATGCAAAACAAGTAATCAGTGATATTACCAGTTTCCCATAGGCCTAGCCCTAAATGTATTCTAATACTCTATGTACTAATGGACTCCTGGTGTGCCATAGTGTCTATTCCACTGTGCACACATTTTAAAATGAGCACTTGTAGATCAGCAATTTTCTCTTATTTTTAGCCTATAATGATATGCCCAAAATTGGGATGTCAGGGTTAAAGTGGTTAGCTGTCATTTAGAAAACCTGGAGACTGGGAAGTTATCCACTGTATACTGGCAGGTGGCAGTCCTGAGACAGGCATTAAATGTGGCATGGTCCAAGTGCATGTTTGGGATTTCAAGAATTGGGTTTTAAATTTAATTGGGAAAATAAATTCTACCAGCTAAGCTAGTTTTTTTTTGTCAACTCAAGTTGTGGTTTCCATTAAGGTGAACAGGTACTGTATAGTCTATGTTGATGAGAAAGTCTAAGGTATGCCGATGGAACAATGGAAAAAGACTTGAGAGTCAAAACGGATAATTATGTACAGTACATGAGTGATTAATGAAGGAGGTGGCAGGATTAAAAGGAATGCAGTGTCACAATAGTTTGATGCAAAGGTGCCCAACTTTGATCAGATGTGAGGAAAATAAACCACATGTCTGCTATCATAAGTGCAAAACTATTGTAAGCACATTGTTGTCCACCAGAAGGTGCTAAAATTGCCAAAGCAAATGCAGGTTGAAACACAGTCATGTGGTGATCTATGCACACCTCTTTGTTGCCTGGTTTTTGGAATATACTGGCACTCAGATCAGCCTCAGTGATTTGTTGTTGCTGCCTGACAGCAGCCCAGGCCCAAGAGCAACCAAACTAGTCTGTAGGTAGAGGGAGGCAGCCCAGCTCTCTGCTTATAGCCAAACTTGATTTGTGCTTTTCACAATAACGAATAATATATCAGTTCTTTTTGTATAATATTATATTCTTTGAGAGACACAAACAGCTATTTGGGGGCGTAGCCAAATCCAACATAGCACAAAACTATGTTTAAGTATTGTATTGTAGGGGCCTAATAGAACAACCACCATCTTATGAAAAATGAAGACGGGGCATCAGTTTTCACTGCTTTGACAAGCCATAAAAAGACCCAAATCCTGTACATCGAGATAGTCAAAGCCATGATGTTTTTTACCTCCCTATTTTCATTGTGGTGATGGCAACTGTGATTATACGGATACTAGGGCTGGGCGATATGGAAATCAAATATCACAATATCTTTGACCAAATATATCGATATCGACATTATGATAAATATTCCATATCACGATATTACAATCTCTAAAATCCCAGGCGATGTCTGTTCTTTCCTGCCAAGCTGCAACTGTAAGTAATATTAATACTGTGGAGGTCCTCACAGCGATTTCATTAGATCAGTAACAGTTTGTTTAGGCTAAATTAACATCATGAACATCTAGTTCACCTTACTCGATACATGTTACTTTAATTTCAAATTAAGTAAAAACTAAATTCAGGAAGAAATCATGTTTCTTTTGTTTAATGAAGGATGGCATTGCAAACACGCTGATAACATTTTAATGTGAGCAGTTGCTTTACTAAAAGGATAGAGGGCTCCCCCCGCCCTTGTTCTTTAAATCTGAGAGGGAGGGAAATGAGTAAGTTACACAATGTTCAGCATTAGGCCATATGTATTCATTATGTTTGTTGTTCAAAATATGAATACACTGCCTTTTGGCTGTACAAAAAAGTAAAAAATGGGTCGACATGATTGATAAATCATTTCAACCGGCCGCACGTTATCCTTCATCAGTTGGAAATACGTTCTTTTTGTGGCACATGGCTACGAGGGGAACCAGGAACTTGTGCTTCATATTGACGTGAGACGTCGGTCAGTTACAATGACCAACCGGTGTGGGGACTGCCTAATCACCAATTTAAAGTATTCCTCTTCAGATGTCAGTGTAATCCACCATGTTACCCAACACTCCAGCTCACAGTAAACTCACCCAAGCTCTGTATAAACAAACACATAGGATACTTATTTGATCAATATACATTTAATTTCACAGTTAAAAGTAGAAAGGCTTTTAGAGGATTGTAAATATAGCTGCTTTTGAATGCTTTACACTGTACATTTATATAACAAGTAGGCTACATACAGTACCGTAGAGGTACGGACATAATCAGTGAACAACTTCCTCCACTCCTGACATAATTACTGTGCAATTCCATCCTGCTACCCATACAGCTGCTTTTTTGTGTGTGTGTGTGTGTGTGTGTGTGTGTGTGTGCGCGTGCTTGCGTTTGCGTGTGTACGCACGTGTGTACTGTACCAACGCAACTAAAAAATTTTTTTTTTTTCATTTTCGAGAGATCTAGACAGACAGGCCCAGCCTTGACATTGAGCAGATTGTTTGCAATGCCATCATTCATTGAACAAAAGAAATGAATAAATAACTAAGTATTTTTTTTACAGGAAGTATTAATGGCCTACAGTAATATTACTGAGACCACAAGTGCAAAACTGTTCTGTTGTTTGGTTAATCATTCTCTTGTTTGAGGATGTTGGTTTGAATAGCAGTTAGGAGTGCCACCTAGTTACAAAACTAACAAACCATAAACCACTTACATCATCAGTGTGTATGTGTGTGTGTGTGTGTGTGTGTGTGTGTGTGTGTGTGTGTGTGTGTGTGTGTGTGTGTGTGTGTGTGTGTGTGTGTGTGTGCGCGCACGTCCATGCTTGTGTGTCAGTGTGTATGTGTCGATGGATGGGTGGGGCATTATGTGTGTGTATGCATGAATAGAGTATCAAGAGGGGTTTATTTGTCTCTCACTCATACAACATAAAAGCAGCGAAAGACATATTCTTCAAGATGTGCACAAAACAATACAATAGGCATATAACAACATAATAATAATAATAATGGATGTAAAATGTGTGTACGTGTGCGTGTGCACAAACTTCTAATTCTTCCTTTTAACATTGCCTCCTGGAAAGTACCCGATCAGGACAGGTGCACACTCACTGTACATAAGCTGCTCAATTCAACTGCAGATACTACTGATTAGCCAATAATGGATTTACTTGTATGGAGCGGGTGTATTTATCATGGATATTTTAAAGCTGTTTAAACATGCGTGCGCACTTGTGTTTTGTGACGAATAGCATTGTGGCGCATTGTGAACTTATAGACCTGCTAGTTTCACTATTTTTGAAACTTAAAAAAAAAAGAAAAGAAAGTCTTGTATGATAAGTTTGTCTGATATCATATTGAGAATATACATGCAGACAGTGGATTAAAGCAAGTTATAATTTTGTGATTTTGGACAACATCCTTATAGACATGATCCCTGCGATCTTTGACACACCTCCAAGGGTGTGCTTACAGACACCCCCCAAATTGGGAACCACTTGAGTGAGGATAGTTTTTCAGCCGGGCTTCTCTCCTGCTTCACATCCGTTTATAGACATATATAACGTTGTTGCATTCAGGACAGCTATGTTCCACATCCTTGCAAGAGTCAACACAGAATGGAATTAAACAGCAAGGCCAGCATCTAAAATAAACAAAAAGAGCATTGTTTGTTTTGGATTTAAGAAAGGCGGAAGACAAGGTTAGGTAGCCAAAAAAAAGCTAGTAGACTAAGCTGTGTGTGTGTGTGTGTGTGTGTGTGTGTGTGTGTGTGTGTGTGTGTGTGTGTGTGTGTGTGTGTGTGTGTGTGTGTGTGTGTGTGTGTGTGTGTGTGTGTGTGTGTGTGTGTGTGTGTGTGTGTGTGTGTGTGTGTGTGTGTGTGTGTGTGCCTGAGCGTGTGCCTGAGGAATGCCTTTGTGTGAGTGTGAGGGGACCCGACTCACCCAATGATTCCAAGTCCGCCACAGATCAACCAGGTGAGCAGACCATTTTTGTTGGAGGTCCTGGTGACGACACTGGCCTGGCAGTGGGGACATTTCATCTGTCCGGGAACATCATGCAGCTGTGGCTGTATCACCACCACCTGTGTAACTACAGGGGCTGTAGGGACAATGTCAATTTAGTTACTACTCTACCATCAGTGGTGAACAGTAACAAAGTACATTTACTTGAGTACTGCATTTTGGATACTTAAAGACTTTCACTCCACAACATTTCAAAGACAAACACTTTTCTAGGGAGTGTAAAAGTACATTATGAATTAACCACTTAAGCCCTATTTCTAAAATAGTGAAAATAGCCGATCTACAACCTCACAACGCATCACGACGTGACACGTTGTGAGCTTGTAGATAGGCTCTTTTATTTATATTTCTTTTATACTTCTGGAAAATCTTTTAATTTGGGCGGATGTCAAAAAAAAAATCTTTTTTTATGATAAAAACTTTATTTGAGTTTTTACTTTTAACAGAACAGATAATAAAACAAATATACAAATAAACATGTAAGAAAATCAATATTCAGAGAAAATCAGATGTCAACATTTTTATACAGCAAATGAATTATATTAAAATGAAAATATACTTTGTAATTTGTACTTTTGTATTCTTAATCATTTTTTAAAGCATGTACCGTACTTTTGAATATGTAAGTATTTTTTAAAGAAAGTACTTCAGTATTTTAACTCAAGTACAAATTTGACAGAGCAACTGTAGTCGAGTAATATTTGACCAGGAGTATCTATACTTTGACTCAAGTACTGGGGTTGAGTACTATGTCCACCACTATCTACCGTACATCACTCAATATCAAAGCACCAGCTGGATTCAGACAGACATAACTTTACTCATGATTTTAACACTTCTCTACTTAGGCTGTTGACACTCTCCAGTGATGTGAAATCCTGATGTGACATAGTATTCTATATAGTACAAGTCACAACCTTTTTTTTAAACTTGTGCAGAGAGAATAGAATACAAAGATACATTCAAAGGAGAGATAGGGAGAATGTGAAGTGAATGAGATCACCTTGATTTTCCTGCTAAGCAAGTGGTTTGGGTGGAGACAGGTGAAACTTGGATTGTGTGGCTGTTCATACATTTGACTGAACAGTGGAGTGGGTGGTGAAGGGTGTTGAGGGGTAGGGTTTATGTGCTCACCAGGTTGTACAGGATATTGTGTTGCCCCATAAGGTCCAGGCTGTGGAACTGAGGAGACAACAATTTAACCAAGAAAGATATATATAATTTGTATTATTATTATTATTATTATTATACAATGGCAGGACAAATTTACAGTAGTAAAGCTACAGTATGTGATCTTTGAATGAATAAGGTTTTAATGCAGAGTGCGTTTTGTTTTTAAAGTGAAAGCCCACCTGAAAGCCACACAAATAGTACAGAGATAAACTAGAGATACTGCATCGCAATTGTGCACCTCCGCCAACCAGTTGACTGTCTGTCCAGCCTCATAATACTATACAGTGTGTAGTGAAGACTTTGAAAGAATTTAATGAATGCAGTTTGTGAGGTCACAGTGACCTTGATCTTTGACTTTTGACCGCATGCTTCTATTCAGTTAATCCTTAAGTCCCAGTGGACATTTATGCCTAATGTCATTAAATTCCCATAAGGCATTCCTGAGATATTGCGTTCATGGCATTGGGACGGAAGAACAACCTGAAAACATAATGCCTCCGGCTGTGGATTTCCACCGTTGTAGGCATAAAAGAGAAAAGAAAAGAAAAGGTCTCTCTCATGCAGATCTGTGGTCTGTCACCTGTTGGGTACATCGGCTGGGGAGGATAGACAGCTTCACTGAGGTTCAGAGGGGGTCCAGGGTAGGGAGGTGCCGCGATATTACCCTTTTCCATTCTGCAGGTCAGTCTGAGGATGGAGGACAGAGAGAAGGTAAAGACTACAAACAGTGAGAGAGATAAAGAGTACAGCCAAAATGCCAGTTCCCTTCCAAAGGTCATAAAAAACATAATAAAAAAATAAAATCATAACAATGGCTATTCATCAGGTATCACAACAAGCCATGATAAGAGATCATCTTTATTGTCCAAAATGTGTCAATCTTCCTTTGGCTTCAAAGTTTGGTTAAAACACATCACCATACTGTAGATCACGATAAATAAAAGTAAAACACAACTTGCACAGTACAGACAACATTATCGGGTGTTGTACAGTGTTGTCGCGAATTTAGCAAACTTATTGCATTTGGTTTGAAAACCTTTTTGTAAATGTTCTTCTTCAGTGGCCTTATAGCAGCTTGCAGAGGGCAGTTTTATGCATTCTTTAAAGAGAAAATGAACAGGATCAGACACAATTTGTCCAGTTTTTTGTTTACCTGGATTTTACATACGCATCCCAGTTGTTCCTGCTCTCAAATACTTTTATTAGCCATGTTTGTAAATTCTGAATTATTCTGAATAACCTTGGAATGTTCACAATGCTACTTGAGCACTGTTTGGTTATGCTAACTGAGTTTTGAGGAATGTGTGTTCAGCTTGTAGGTTTGGTGACATGGCACTTTTGACAGTCTCAGCTTAACACTAGAAGTCGTTACTGGAAGTTGTCATAAAGAGGGGTGGAGGATTTCAGGTAACTGACAGGTGTTAGCTTGAGGACGTGTTGGCTGATTTTTGCTTGTGTAGTGAGCCGCTTCCTATCACACACACTCTCCTGCTGGCCTAGGGATCATTTGTCTCACCTTTTGCCTAATCTATAACCTCATCATCAAACACAATGTAAGTGGAATGGTAAATTGCCTGACTAGATATGTTCAAATCAAGTTCATCAAGTCAAGCAAAAAAGCAACAAAAAACTGGTGTGTTGGTACGAGGAAATGAAACACAGCACTGTACTGTATGTGTGTGTAGCTTGCAAGGTAGTATCCACCCACATACGTTGATGGGAAATAAACGCAAACTAAATGTTCAGAAGAAGGGCCAGTAATAAAGGGTGAGAGGTTTGCAGTAACACACCGATACTCCAGGCCCAGCCCTCAGGATGTTCTCTGCTAAAAAAAAATCACTATGATTTCCTGTTAGCATATACCTTGGGCCATCACAAGTTCATACTGACCACCCCCAACTCGGGGCCGTTTGGTCTCATTGGAAACCTGAGGTTGTCTAAAATCAAATTGTATCTCTATCTTTGGGCCAGGTCTAAATTTGAGCGTGCCACAGTCTCCGAAAGACAGTCTCGCCGGCGTTCCAGCCAGCAATCCCGCAGGTCTCATAGGGGTAATAAAACATTGAGAAATAAATACACACTTTGGACCAATTTTTTCTTGGAATCATTTAAATCCCTATAGTAATTGTCAAGATACAAAGGTCATCTTGGGCTCAAATTGAAGCTTAGGGACATGGGAAGTTTTCTATATACAATTGAGGCAGTGATATGCACCATAAAGTGCTGGAAAATAATCATCTTTGTTTGTCAAGCGGACAGTATTTTCTTTTGCGTTTCTGGGGATGTTGTAGGTCATATCTAAAAATACAATGGTAGCAAGCACTAGAATCCTATTTTGCTACTTACCCCTATGTGTCAGGATACTCCATGCCGAATTTAATATGTGAAAGACAATTTATGTAATTTTAGTAAATTAATATAGCCATTAACATAATTTCGGCCCAAAAAAGGGGTTTTGGGGCCCCTGAGACCAAACGGCCCCGAGTTGGGGGTGGTCAGTATGAACTTGTGATGGCCCAAGGTATATGCTAACAGGAAATCATAGTGATTTTTTTTTAGCAGAGAACATCCTGAGGGCTGGGCCTGGCTCCCGGTCCTATGCATGCAAACTGTGAGGGAGAAGAATCTGCTCCACTATAGTCCTACGCAAACACACACACACACACAAAGACTCACACACGTTTGCACAAACACAAACTCACTTGTTCTCACAGCAGAACTGTTTGCCGAGTTGAGTGGTCATTCAACTCATTGTCAATCTACACGCCTGTTCTTTTTCCTTTAAGTAAATAAAGCCTGTGTAAAACGTTTGAGTAAAGTTATTGGATACTGAACTACTGTATAATATTTACTGCTCTATTTGCAAATGTATTCAAACATTTTAGTATAATTAGTACTGATTAGAGGTTCACTACCACAACCAGGTGTTAAAGGTGGTGAAATTATTTAAATGATTTCCTAGATATTTCCCCATACTTTTGTGTTTTTCTTGCCTTATCGTCCCTTTTCTCAGCCTTGTCTGCCCCCATTTAATCCCAGCCAACAAAGGCTCAAATATAATTAAGATTACACATTACCTTCTGAAGATAGTTTGGGATAGTCCTGCTGCTTCCTGTTTGAGAATAACTTACAGACAGAGAGATGAAAAGACTTACAGTATTCGTATGGAGGAAGCTCAATTGACCATACAGCTCAAATGGAAGGAGGGGCAACATCAGGGCGGAGTAATGTTTGGAAACAAACAGAGCCAACGTGTCATCATTATAAGCATGTGTTGCATAAATATAAACTCTTGACCTACACTCATCATTTACAGGACAAATATTAGCTTAGAGCAGCATAGCATATTAATATGTGCAGAAAGGACATGGTTTCCAGTTTTGCTATGAGAAAAGAAAAAAAACTTCTGA
The DNA here is from genome assembly GCF_963280865.1 of Gymnoscopelus braueri. Taxonomy (NCBI): domain Eukaryota; kingdom Metazoa; phylum Chordata; class Actinopteri; order Myctophiformes; family Myctophidae; genus Gymnoscopelus; species Gymnoscopelus braueri. The sequence goes on from NC_137604.1 coordinate 36,413,049, forward strand.
GGGCAGCATTCAATTTCATTGGTTCTCGCGAATGCTGCCCTCAAAAGTCATTCCAATGACTATAAGTCACATCTGCAGCTAACACAAATCAGACAGACAGATACAGAGATCTCCATATATGGGCATAGAACGGACACAGACAGACAGATGGGTACAACGGGTCTCACATATGGGCATATAATGATGACATCAGGGATCTCCATTATGGGATATAACAGGGACACAGACAGACAGACATACAGATACAGAGATCTCCATATATGGGCCTAAAAGGGACACTGACGGTACTACAGGTACTCTGACAACTGTATTGCATAACTAGGTGGGGCATGAATTCCCAACTTGCATTGTTCCTGACTTGTATCGTTCCCGAGTAGGCCGGTGCCGGGCACCGGTCTGGTAATAAAAGGGACCAGCATGATAGGACAAATCCTTACGTGTGGCTGGAATTGCACTCCATACAGTAGTGTACAGCACAGGCTTATGATGATCTTATTTGATTATATTTGATTTGAGTAAAAATGTGTTGTCCATATATGTATGTATATGTTGGTGTTAATACGAATTTGTACAATCAGTTACAAATGGGTAAATTAACAATGAGGATTTGACTGTGTATAGTTGGATAATAAACAGACATGGACCAAGGTCCATTCCTGCTCCTTTCCCTTGTTTCCAAATAATGATTGATATCAAAGGCCATATAAATGTATGAGCCTTGTTGTATCAATACAATATTCTGCTCCAATAATTGATCTGATGTTGTTTAGAATCAGTTGTTTAGTTATTTGGAAGGAGAAATATGGAGTTTTATATCCAGTTTTTACTGAAGACCTGTGTTGTGTTGTGTTGTGTTCCCCTTCTCTGTCCTCAGTTTCCTCTCTTTCTACTTTCCGATCTACAATGAAGCAAAAGCTGCCTAACATTGTTTTTGCTTAATGTATTAATATCCAACTTACTTGATTAGTCATCGGAGTCCATTTTCCTGACTCCACTCTCTCACCTGTTGGACCGGAGCCACGCAGTGGCTTCTTATCGGGTCTCTCTCTGTGTCCTCTCTGCAGTCTGGTGAGGGAGGTGGCAGAGATTGATGCCACCCTGGCGTCCCTGCGGCAGCAGCTGAGTGAGGCCAGAGGCTCGCTGTCCTACCTGGAGGAGTCGCGCATGGCCCTGGAGAAGGACATCAACTGCAAGACCCACTCTCTGCTCATTGACAGGGACAAGTGTATGACACACCGCAGTCGCTACCCCTGTCTTTGCAAACTGTTAATAAAGTATTCAATCAATCAATCAATCAAGTGTGTGTGTGTGTGTGTGTGTGTGTGTGTGTGTGTGTGTGTGTGTGTGTGTGTGTGTGTGTGTGTGTGTGTGTGTGTGTGTGTGTGTGTGTGTGTGTGTGTGTGTGTGTGTGTGTGTGTGTGTGTGTGTGTGTGTGTGTGTGTGCACACATACGCGCAAGTGTAAGCCCATATCTAGACAAAATCAAACAAACTGGCACCTGGTTAGGGAGTTTATTTCCTTACCACCTCAGGCTTAAATTTGTTATCTTTAGCAATATCTTGTAGCACTTTGTTTCCACATCAGTGGTCCCATTTAGTTTTGCTTCAAGGGTCAAAGTTGAGGTCAAATTTGTTGTGCAGCCACACATATAGCCTGAAATAGAAAGTGAAAAGTGCAAGAAATTATTACTATAGAGAGCAATATTGTACATGCTCCTAAAACATATTTAAAACAGTCCTATTAGTCCATGGGCCCAGGCCAGAATTTTCACTAATCAGGGACACTCAAGGTGGCAAACTCTAGTTTGGTATTTTTAAAAGGTCTATATATCTAGATAATATTTCAACATGATAGCCCTTCCCAAGTAGTAGCTTAGTCCCAGTTATCAGCCTTCAATGACACCAACCATAGTTCCAAAGAATGAAAAAAATCCTTCCTTTTATTATTAAAGTATTTAGTTTTTTTCATTTTCCAAAAAGAATTATAAAATTATAAAAATAAATGAAAAAAGTTATTGAAAAAACACGGCCCCCTCGCGTATTAGGAGGGCAGGGTGAGTCACCAGGACCAAGGACGGGTGTTTTTGATGAATCTAACATGTTAAAAATTGAGTTTGAAGTTATAATGGGTTTGTATAGGAAGGGGGTGTGTCAAATAAAATGAATATCAAATATCTAAATACTGAATCAAGCAACTTAAAAACAGTCTGGGGGGCTCACAAAAGCCTGAGTAGACGATAAAATGACCAAACGTTTTTTTGAAAGTGAAATATGCCTTTAATGGTCAAAACAATATCAGAAAGGAATTATAAATGTCAGAATTAGTTGAATTAGTCTTATTGCACCTGTTTTTAGTCCTAACAATGGCCAAGTTATGGCCAAGGACCTTTCAAGGTCAACATCACCCAAAGTGGTCATAACAATATCAGAAATGAATTCCCCACACCACAATTAGTCAAAATGGAGGTATTGCATGTATATACAGTATATGTTACAGGGAGATTGAAGAACCAGGGCGATTGAAGAAAGCACGCTCGTTTTTACCACCCAACCAGCAATTCTGTAGAAAAAGCACTAGAGGGAGCCACGAGCCAGGCGTCCCAACTAAAGTGCACACACACACACACACACACACACACACACAGTCCACACACACACACACACACACACACACGCACACGCACACGCACACGCACGCGCAAGCCAGAATTTTTTCTTCAATTTGGTTTATTGAAAGCATGACTGTTAAGATACTTTTATTGTGTTCTGGCTTTTGTTTGTTTCTCCCTGACACACACACACACACACACACATACACGCGCGCGCACACACACACACACACACACACACACACACACACACACACACACACACACACACAGTTATCCATGAAAATAACGATTCTATAGATTCTTCGATCTCCCTGTGACATATATGTCACAGTACGATTGGAGAACCACGATTGTGTGGTTGCGGCCATATACTGTTACTGTATGTGTGTGCACTTTATTTGGAAAGCCTGGCTTGTGGCTCCCTCTAGTGCTTTTTCTACAGAATTGCTGGTTGAGTGGTAAAAACAAGCGCGCTTTCTTCAATCGTCCTGGTTCTCCAATCGTACTGTAACATATACACTCAGAAACAAAGAAGTTGGATTTTCATCGTAGCCGATGGCAGCCATATTTGATTTGGCCATTGCGCCATTCGTGGCACTATGGCGGACGAGCACCTCTGTGATTTTTCATGTCTAGGTACCCATTGTTCAAGTGAGAAATTCTCCTACCACCAAATTGCGAACGGGTCTATAGGGCAGGTACAGGACTACTGTGCAGATAATGTAGGGAGATAATGGCAAAAAAATGAATATCCTAAAAAAGTATTAAAGCTACTCATTTGAAAAGGCTATCATGTTTCAAAGTACTTATATGGACCCTACAAACAAAATGGTGCCAAAGAGATTTTGCAACCTTTCGTGTCCCTGACTTCTGGTCTGGCCCATGGACTATATGAAAACAGTTACAAGTGTACAAATGCTATAATTCAGCAAAATGTTGAATAGGTTCTCTTTCTTTTCTTTTTTTCTGGGGAATATGTAATGAAAACCTGATTTAGCAGTACCTCATGCTGGCCACTTGGATTCAGTGGTGAGCCACAAAATGGTGCAACATGCTGCACAGCAAATAGATTAAATAGTGTGACCTGTGTGGGGACTCCTTCTTTCCTTGGTGTTTGTTTCGCCTTGATTGCGTCTAAACCAACCCTAACATTTAACTTCACTAAAACTATGCCTAAACCTAACCCTAGCCTCACAGAAATAATGCCTAAACCTAACCTCAAAACCCTGTCTGCCTAGGCGAAACTGCTCATTTTGCTAGGGTTGGATGGCTCAGGGTTGAGGACAGAGTACAGCAACTTGCAATGGGCCTGGTCTACAAGATACACCACAACATTTGGATACCCATGTACCTGCATGTCTAAATACTTCAAAAACGTAAATGAAGTCCACAATCACAACACCAGAGGCAGCTCCACTGATCATGTCCAACCCAGATTTGCCACAAACAAGGAAATTAACTCTTTCTCATGCTATGCAACAAAAATGTGGAATGCCCTACCAAAAGGAGTATAGGAGTGTAAAACCCTACTCACTTTCAAAACTGCCATAAAAGAACATCTTCAGGAGGCTGCAATTCCAAACTGGCCCCTGTCAAAGTCTTAACCATACACCCCCCCCCTCCAACTGTTTATTGTCTCCGCCAGGCCGAAAGGCAAGGCGAGAGAATATGTTTTACCCTCCGTCCGTCCGTCCGTCCGTCCGTCCGTCCGTCCGTCCGTCCGTGTGTCCGTGTGTGTGTGTGTGTGTGTGTTAGTTAGAATAGTCTAACTCCATCCCTCAAAAAATGCAGTTCGCTGGGCTCATTTAAAAGAGCCTTAAAAAATCACCTTTCAGGAGGCCAAAGGTGGAGGTAGTACCATTTTCCCGTTAGACAGCAGACCCCCCCCCCCCCTGTTCTTGTACATATTTTTTTCCCCTCTTTTTTATTTTTTTTGTTGTACATAGTGTTATATATTGTTTTTGGCTGTTTATTTTGTAATGATATTTGAACTGTGGTGCCACTATATATGCCTATGAATTAAATACCAAGGCCCTCATTGGAAACAAGTCCGCAAGGACTTTTATGAACGGACCTGTTAGACAAAGTATTTTAAATGTAACTGTGCTGTTTTACATTTTTTGCCTAATAAAATATTCAATCAATCAATCAATCCGTCTGTCACCAGCTAATCTCCGTCACCGTTGGCTTGATCGCAGCGAAACTGTGCACACACACTCCCTGGATGCCAATTCCGAACTTCTGCCCCAAATTTTTCACATGGGCCTTTTATAGCACCACCAGGAGGCAGATTTGTGCAAAACATATTTTTTGACAGTACTCCTACAGATTGTCCAAAAATCTCGCAAATCGGTACACAGTATCTATATAGTCATTAAACAAAACTTGTCATTCAGATTTTTCATATTCCATCCTGATTGGCTAAAAATGGCTTCCAAAGTTTGCAGGAGTGCTCCATTTTCAACAAAATGCCTCAAATCATGAACACAGCATGCAATTTCGGTGAAATTTTGCACGCATATTTCCACTATGCCGAGAAAGAAATGTCACTTGAAATTTTTCAAATCAGCCTCATGGTGGCGCTATAACAGGCCGATTCATGTTTTTACCTATAACTGCACCGATCTGTGTCAAACTTTGTATGCGCACTCCCTAGAGGTCAAGGAAAAACCTTTGCACTGCATTTTTCCCATCTGCCTTTTATAGCGCCACCAGGAGGCCGACTTATGTAAAACACATTTCTTTATATTACTCCTTCCGATTTTATCCAAATTTCACGCAAATCGGTACACATGATCTCCATAGTCATGTGATCAAGACGGATGTGTTTGATTTTTCATATTCCATCCTCATTGGCTAAGATTGACATCTAAAGTTTGCAGTAGTGGCTTGTTTTGAACACAATTCCGCAAATCATGAACGAACCGTCCGATTGCGGTCAAACTTTGCACGCACATTCACACTATGTTGAGGAACAAATGCCACCCTTTTAACATTGGCCTGTTATAGCGCCACCAGCAGGTCTAATTTAGCAAAAGAAAATGTTGCACAAAATGCCTCAAACCATGAATGCAGTGTCTGATTGCCGTGCAAGGCCTAAGAACAAATGGTACCCTTTAAACATTGGCCTATTAGCGCCACCAGGAGGCTACAATAACCTACCTGACCTGGCGGAGATCTGTGCTCCGAGGAGCACTTTTTCTAGTTGTACATATTTCTTGTTTTTCATACCAGTAAACTGTTGATTGTATGACTTTCTGAATAGTAGTGTATCTGTCTGTCTTCTTAAATGTCATCATTCATGATTTGAGTGCGTGGGGATCTCATTTTAAATAAGCCTTTGTGCTTTTATGAGCGATCCAGTTTAGAGGACCTTTGTATTGTGAATTGTACTTCCAGGTACTGTAAGTACAATGTATTTTCTAAATAAAGTATTCAATCAATCAAACACCGGAAAAAGACTCTCCGGACGCTCTCTGTTCAGCACCCTCTGGTGGATATATTTGTAGACATGCATGTAGGCTACATAAAACAGACAGACAGCCTCATTTTAGTTTGGCTTCAAACGGTTACTACTGTAACTACCTACTGGAAGTCAACAATGACTCATGTGAGTTTAACAATCAAGTTTTTCTAGGATTAAGTTTACACACCACAGCGAGCACATAGGCTACTTAAAATCATAACTTCTGTCAAGCTGGAATTAAATGGATGGGGGATGATGGACACTATTGATAAGCTTTTTGTTCCTGGTCTATTTGGAAGTTTGTCTGCATCCGTTGCTGTTCCTACGATTCTATTCAGGACAATTTTGATACTGTATTATTCTACTCTATTTCTTCTAAAGTTTTTATCCCGCGATTTTTGTAACCCATTTTTTTCACCCGGTGCCAATTTCCTAAGTGATCCTGGGCGCTACACCAGCCCTACACCAGTATTACACCAGTCACCCCACAGTAGGGAGGCCAGGGCCGAGCTCATGCTTCCTTCAGGCATGAGAGCCAACTGACCTTCTTGTCACCTGACAGGGGGGAGTTTCCCTGGTTGGACGTAGCGCGTGGAAGGAACACGTTATTCCAACCAGTTCCCTTCCCCTCCATCAGGCGCCCCGGCTGTCATGGGGGAGGCGGTATAGTGACCAGGATTACTACATGTTTTTGTGAGGGTATTAACTACCCTAGGAGACACGGGGAGAACATGCAAACTCCACACAGAGTAGGCCCTTTCGCCAACCCCACCTAGGGTATGGGCACTGATGACGCGGAGGAGAAGACACGCCCCCAGCGCCCACAGCGTCGAACCCAGGACCTTCTAGCTGTGAGGCGACAGCGCTACCGACTGCACCACCGTGCCTCCTATTCTACTCTATTTCTATATACTGTATTGGTGCTGTTCCTTTTTTTCCTTACCGCTTTACTTCCATTGGAAACTGAATTCAGTAGCTGAGTGATTCACTCTGTCAGTGACTAATCACCATCATCAACATTGACAATTACATGTGCCAATAATCAGTTTGTAAGTCAATGTATAGCCAATCAAGTCAGCTTTTCCCAACTGAGGTCTGGTTAAGATGCCTCCCTTAAAAAAAATGCTTAAAGGAGTAGTTCACCCAAAAAATGACTTATTTTCTATCAATTGCACACCCCATGAAGCCTTGAATCCATGGATTTCTTTTAGTTTTTGTCACATTCCTAAGCTAATATTTTCTATCTACTACTTATCTAATCTACTTTGTGTCTCCTACCGGCTAATGTATCCGGTAGGAGACACAAAGTAGATTCTTTGTGTCTCCTACCGGAAATACACCCGGTCATCAAATTATTGGCTTAGGAATGCCACAAAAACAAAAATAAATCCATGAATTCAAGGCTTCATGGGATGTGCAATTGATAGAAAATAAGTACTTTTTTGGGTGAACTCCTCCTCTAACCTTTTATCTTATTAATCTAGCACTTTTATTGTTGCGTTTTTTTGTTTTATTTATTTATTGTTCTTAATCAAGTTGGTTCCTTCCTTTTCTTTATGTAAAGAGATTTTGGGTACTCAGAAAAGCGCTATATAAATCTGAGCTATTATTATTATCATTATTATTATATATCACATGATAAGAAATGTATCTTGGCCTTTAACCATTCAATGCTTTATAAAACAACAGTAGCATTTTGAAATCAATTATTTGACAGACAGTGAGCCAGTGTAAAGTTCTAAGAACTGGAGTTTATTGGTATTAGTAGTAAGGACTCAAGCAGCAATGTTCTGAATCAACTGCAGTCTTGATCCATGTTTTAGTAAATACACTGTAAAGACACAGTTACAGTAGTCAAGTCTACTGAAGATGAATGCATGGCCAATTCTTCTAAATCTTGCCGATCACAGGTTTAAAGAAGTAAAGAAGTGGGTGAAATTCGTTTTCCATCGTTATTTCCGTAGAAGAAAGAAAGGGAAGAAGAAGATGTGGGGGGGGGGGTTAAGGAGATCAAATAAGAAAAAACTAAAAAAATTATCTACATATTTACACATAGTACCTGAGATAAGATATAAAGGTGCGTGATTATAGACCTGCTAGTTTCACTATTTTTGAAACTTTTGGGGAACAAAATATAATTTCTTCTATGATAAGTTTGTCTGATATCATATTGAGAACATACATGCAGACAGTAGATTAAAGCAAGTTATAATTTTGTGAACATTTGTGATCTTTGGCATCTTTGGCACACCTCCAAGGGGGGCCCGGGCCCCAAATTGGCCTTTGGGAACCACTGGGGGGGGGCTTCAGCCGGGCTTCTCTCCTGCTTCACGTCCGTTTATAGACATATATAATGTTGTTGCATTCAGGACAGCTATGTTCCACATCCTTGCAAGGGTCAACACAGAATGGAATTAAAAAGCAAGGCCAGCATCTAAAATAAATGAAAAGAGCATAGTTTGTTTTGGTTTAAGAAAGGCGGAAGACAAGGTTAGATAGGGAAAAAAAAGGTAAGAGACAAGCAATGTGCGTGTGCATGTGCATGTGCATGTGCATGTGCATGTGCATGTGCATGTGCATGTGCATGTGCATGTGCATGTGCATGTGCATGTGCATGTGCATGTGCATGTGCATGTGCATGTGCATGTGCATGTGCCTTTGTGTGTGTGTGAGGGGACTGACTCACCCAATGATTGCAAGTCCGCCACAGGTCAACCAGGTGAGCAGACCAATTCTGTGGGAGGTCCTGGTGACGACACTGGCCTGGCAGTGGGGACAATTCATCCGTCCGGGAACATCATGCAGCTTTGGCTGTATCACCACCACCTGTGTAACTACAGGGGCTGTAGGGACAATGACAATTTAGTTACTACTCTACCATCAGTGGTGAACAGTAACAAAGTACTGTTTTTTACTTGAGTACTGTTCTTAAGTTTAAAAAAAAGGAGTATCTGTGCTTTACTTGAGTATTTGTATTTTTGGCTACTTAAAGACTTTCACTCCACAACATTTCAAAGACAAATACCTTTGATTCCACTACATTTCTGTGTAATTATGAATTAACTACTTAAGCCCTATTTCTAATATAGTGAAAATAGTCGATCTACAACCTCACAACGCATCGCGATGTGGTGCGTTGTGAGCTTGTACATTAGCTCTTTTATTTATATTTCTTTTATACAGCTGGAAAATCTTTTAATTTGGGGGGATTTCGACATTTCTATACAGCAAATTAATTATATTAAAGAGAAAATATACTTTGTAATTTGTACTTTTGAATGAGCATTTTTTAAAGCATGTACTTTTGAATACGTTTAAAGCAAGTATTTCAGCATTTTAACTCAAGTACAAATTTGACAGAGCAACTTTCACATGTAGTTGAGTAATATTTGACCAGTCTATACTTTGACTCAGGTACTGGGGTTGAGTACTTTGTCCACCACTGTACATCACTCACATGCAGAGAGAATAGAATACAAAGATACATTCAAAGGAGAGATAGGGAGAACGTGAAGTGAATGAGACCACCTTGTTTTTCCTGCTAAGCAAGTGGTTTGGGTGGAGACAGGTGAAACTTGGATTGTGTGGCTGTTCATACATTTGACTGAATGTAAACAGTGGAGTGGGTGGTGGGGGTGTTGAGGGTAGGGTTTATGCTCACCAGGTTGTACAGGATATTGTGTTGCCCCATAAGGTCCAGGCTGTGCAACTGAGGAGAAAACAATTTAACCAAGAAAGATATATAATGTTATTAATAATATCATTCATATTATTATTATTAATATAATTATTCAAGGACATGAAGAATATAGTAAAGCTACAATATGTGATGTTGTAGCTCAATAGGTTACCAGTATTTTTTTAATGAATAAGGTAGGTTTTAATGCAGGGTGCGTTTTTTTTTTAAAAGTGAAAGCCCACCTGAAAGCCACACAAATAGTACAGAGATAAAGTAGAGATGCAGTTGTGCGCCTCCGCTAGCCAGTTGCAGTTTACATGTCTGTCCAGTAGACTTTGAAAGAATTTAATGAATGCTGTTTGTGAGGTCACAGTGACATTGATCTTTGACCTTTGACCACATGCTTCTATTCAGTTAATCCTTGACTCCCAGTGGACATTTGTGCCTAGAGCACCGAAGTCCTGACGTCACTGCCAGTAGAGGGCGCTTTTCCGTAGGTTCGTGGCTTTACTTTTTGTGTTGATATCCTCATTGGGGAATCTTAAATCGCTCCATATAAGAACTGTGTTCCAAAAATAAACACACCACCCTGGCGATTTTACTCATATGGATATGAAGCATCGACTGAAGGTGTAAATGTACACATTTACCCAAAGAGTTAACACAATATAAACAATAGAAACGAGTCAAACAACCCAAATACTACATTTCCCATGAACGCGGCTGCTGTAGGGACAGTGATTTCAGACCCGGAAGTAGTAGTTCTTAAAACTTTTAAGGCAGAATTAATTCCATTTTCGCCAGAAACAGGCTGTATAAAATATGAATGAATATCATAAACGATGCAGAGCCACCCCCCTGACAAAAAACGCCAGGGTGGTGTGTTTATGTTTGGAACACAGTTCTTATATGACGTGATCTAAGATTCCCAAATGGGGATTCAACACAAAAAATAAAGCCACGAATCCGTGAAACAGCGCCCTCTAGTGGCAGTGACGTCAGACGTCGGTGCTCTATGTCATTCCTGAGATATTGCGTTCACGGCATTAGGACGGACGAACAACCCGAAAACATAATACCTTCGGCTGTGGCTTTCCACCGTTGTAGACATAAGAGAAAAGAAAAGAAAAGAAAAAGGCACTCATGCAAGTCTCTGGTCTGTCACCTGTTGGGTACATCGGCTGGGGAGGATAGACAGCTTCACTGAGGTTCAGAGGGGGTCCAGGGTAGTAGGGAAGTGCCGCGATATCACCCTTTTCCATTCTGTAGGTCAGTCTGAGGATGGAGGACAGAGAGAAGGTAAAGACTATGTGGTATATGGTCAAAGTCTATCCAACGAAAACAGGTATTATCTCCTGAGTATTATAATGATGAACAAAGCTCCGGTTGCAGAAGTGGGTTTATAACAATGTCTTTATTGTCATAGAGGCAAAACCATTCCTTACTCGAATGAGAATAGTGCAAATTACATTACAACAAACACACCTTTTATACTGAACAGTAGGTATACCTTCATCTCTTTAACAATGAACTTAGACACGCCTTTACTTTCTCAACAGCCAATAACTTTGTCAGGTAAACTGCATCTGACTCCACCTCTCACATCAGCGGGTTTTTTCAAAGAAATGAATTAGCACAAAACTTTAAACCAATATCTCTACAACAGTTATTTTGCAAAGGTATGACTTTAGAAACTCATAATTCAAACATTACTCCACAATTCATGTACTTCAAGAAATGTCCAGACAGCATAAAAATATGTTTATGTCAACCCAGAATAATAAAATAAAACAGACTTTATGCATGATATCCAATTAAAATTTCATGACTATTTATCACCAAAGTTTTATTCACCTAATTCCTATAAACTAGACCATACCCGGTGAAGGGCGCAGGCGAAAGTAGTTGCAAACTTGGGGTTATTGCACGTCCTGTCGCGCGGTTTCTCCCCCCCCCCCCCCCCCCCCCCACGGGCACCCCGTCCCCCGTCGCGGAACCCCCGCACGCGCACACACACACACACAGGCGCAACAGTGTGTCGCGTGTGTCGCGGCTGGATTGGATGCGACGCATGCGCAGTTTGATCGGGCACAGACGACCCAAGACAGACACGACGCAAGACAAACAGAGGTTACTCAAATTATAGGAAGATACTTTTTGAAGGGTAAACCAAATGATATTATTTAATATTTAGAAGTGATGTTTCTTCATCCAGTTAAACATTTGACCATTCTCTGTAACTCTAAACAAACTAAATGAGTGATCATATTTAACCCAAGATACTATTATATTTCCACCTAAAGTCTTATTTACCTATTTTACAGTTTTTTTAAAGGATCTTACATTTTACTATTTCTCATCCTAAGTCTACTTGTCTGGGGAATCAGTAAAAGAGAGGAACTCATGATTTATGCTATTTACATTGGTGACCACCCTCTGTTCTCCTTATCAAAGTAGTTCAGTTCTTGGAGCTTCATCAGGTGATGTACTCATCACACCTTTCAATGTAAATGTGAGAACTGATTAGTCTTTTGTTAGGCAAACTCAATCACTTTTTGCTGGCACAGTGGACTTTGAGTGAGACATCATTTTCTTTAACCTAGTTGCTTATTATTAAACCAATGTGTTATAACAAAATAACCTGGTAATAATATTCTCATGTGTAATAACTACTTTTAGTCCTGGATCTACCACAACTACAAACAGTGAGAGAGATAAAGAGTACAGCCAAAATGCCAGTTCCCTTCCAAAGGTCATAATAATGGCTATTCATCAGGTACAGCCATATGAGACTTACTCACAACAAGCCATGATAAGAGATCATCTTTATTGTCTAAAATGTGGCTGTAAAAGTGACCGATTGGCCAAGGCTCCAAGAACAGTCAAATATGCTATTTTGGGGGGTTTATTTGTACCCAACCAAATTGTCCACCAACAGTTAAAGCTCAGCAAATAAATAACAAAAATCAAAAATAAGACTTTACAAAGATATAGAAAACGAACATACTTGACAGCAAACTAAACTAAAGAAAACAACCTATAGGAACTTTAAACAGGTAACACCCTTAAACAAGGGCCCTGGTAGCTCTCCCCTAAGTGCTTACAGCTTGTTGCTCCAAGTCTAAGTGAACTCCTCAAACCTGTAGCATGCCTGCTTTTTAACCAGGTGGGATAAACCAAGCACCATGAAAGTAATTTGTATCCATTATCTCAAACCAGGCAAACCAAGGCCCATGAGTTAATCTACTTTACATAAATGCTTCTTAAACATATTGTCAATGAATACCCTTCAATACCTATTTCAGGCACCAAACACATACAAGCAAACTGCTACACAACATTAACAAACACCCCACCTCCTTTACAGTACTTGGCACGTTCCACCCCTTCTTAAACCAAATGGACTACCACTGCTCTGTTTAGGCAGTTACAAGTCAGATTCAGAGGGTGCCAGTACTGCAGAGGAAAGACCAGATGACAAACACATTTCAGATCAGTTCTAATAAACGGTGTTTAAATAAACATACAGTTTGAACCCCTGAAGTCTGTTATTTCTACATTTGAATGAATACAGGTAAAAATCACATCATGCTACAAACTGTCCCTCGCCACTTATATGTCTATGTATAGGGCACGGGCTGCCCCGTGACAGTGGCAATCTTCCTTTGGCTTCAAAGGTTGGTTAAAAACACATCACAATAAGTCACAATAAATAAAAGTAAACACAACATGCACATTACAGACAACATTAACGGGCAGTGTTGTTGTCACGAATTTAGCAAACATATTGCATTTGGTTTGAAAACCTTGTAAATGTTCTTCTTAGTTGCTGCAGTGGCCTTACAGCATCTTGCCGAGGGCAGTTTTATGAATTCTTTAAAGAGAAAATGAACAGGATCAGACACAATTTGTCCAGTTTTTTGTTTACCTGGATGTTATATATGCATCCCAGTTGTTCCTGCTCTCAAATACTTTTACTGGCCATGTTTGTAATTCTGAATAGTCTGTTTTTATTCAGAGCCCTCAGAACAGTAACCTTGGAATGTTCACACTGCTACTTGAGCACTGTTTGGTTATGCTAATTTAGTTTTGGGGAACATGTGTTCCATTAGCAGGTTTGGTGATATGGCACTGTGGGAATGAGGCGCAGTTTACGGAGCTAGTTCAGGCCAGGCAACTCAAGGGATTGTGCTAACCGATCAGGTGACTAGTCACATGCACTCTTCTCCTGGTCGGTGGGTTATAAGTAATGCTCTGCCTACCTGTTCAGTCTGGTTGCGCTCTTCTGCTGCGATGACGTGCCGACGCTGCTGCTGCTCTGCTGCTGAGATCCTGCCGGATCTGCTGCCCTTGCTTGCCTACGTATGCTGCTGACCATGAATAGTCTCATCCCACCGCCTCCCCGGCATCCACCTGTAGGCTCTGTTTCTAGATCCCCGTGGGGGTCTTTATTCATTCCCTGTAAATGCTATTTGGCATGTAACATTTATTAAAATCAAATGTTATTCTTACAGGGAGTGAATGGATTCAGATCCTGACGCCAAACTATGCTTCTTTATGCTTCCTATATTTATGCTCAAGCTTGCTCAATAAATATATATTCTAATCCAATCCAAGAGTTGTCTGACTGTAATGAGGAAACTGAAAGGTGATTTTGCCTGTGTAGTGAGCTGCTTCCTATCACACACACGCTTAACATCCTCTTAGCAGACCGTATATTTAACTGTACTTTCCTGTGCTTTTTTGCAAACAGCTAATAAAGTATTCAATCAATCAATCAGTGGGATGGTAAGTTAACTGACTTGTACTGTATGTTCAAATCAAGTTAATCAAGTCAAGCTAAAAAACCGCAAGTTTATATGTTCTGGTGTGCTGGTACGAGGAAATGAAACACAGCACTGTATTCTGTGTGTGTACCTTGCAAGGTAGCATTCCACCCTCATAAGAAGGGCCAGTAATTAAGAGTGAGAGGTTTGCAGTATAGCACACCGATTGACAGCCTTACTCTATAAAGCTGTATCCTATGCATGCAAACTATGAGGGAGAAGAATCTGTTCCACCTAGTCCTACGCAAACACACACACACACACAAAGACTCACACACTCATTAGCACAAACACAAAATCAGTTCTCTTGGCAGAACTTGTTTGCTGAGTTGAGTGGTCAACTCATTCAAGACTGTCAATCTACACGCCTGTTCTTTTTTCTTCAAGTTGATAAAACCGAGAGAGCTTTACACAAACTTTTACATTCATTATGTCCACTTATATTCACTTGCGGGTGCATATGTATATCAAGTGCACACACACACACATACACACTCCCGCACATACCGATACTGTTACAGGCCCTTTTTTTCATATGACATTTTATTATGAGTAAATGGTTCTTTTATAAGAGGCTACAACAACAAAAACTGTTTAAAACATTTGAGTAAAGTTATTGGATACTGGACTGCTGTATAATATTTACTGCGCCATTTGCAAATGAATTAATTTATTTTTGTATAATTAGTATTAATGAGTGGTTCACTACCACTACCAGGTGTTAAAGGTGGTGACATTATTCAAATGATATCTTAGATACTTCTATTTCCCCATACTTTTGTATTTTCCTTGCCTTATCGTCCGTGTTCTCAGCCTTGACTGCCCCCATTTAATCCCAACCAACAAAGACTGAAATCAGGGCGATTGAAGAAAGCGTGCTCGTTTTTACCACCCAACCAGCAATTCTGTAGAAAAAGCACTAGAGGGAGCCACGAGCCAGGCTTTCCAACTAAAGTGCACACACATATATGGCCGCAACCACACACACACACACACACACACACGCGCATGCACACGCTCATGTGTTCAATTTAGAAACAACACTAGAGGGAGCCACGAGCCAGGCGTCCCAACTAAAGTGCACACACACACACACACACACACACACACACACACACACAGTCCACACACACACACACACACACACACACACACACACACACACACACACACACACACACACGCAAGCCAGGATTTTTTCTTCAATTTGGTTTATTGAAAGCATGACTGTTAAGATTTTATTGTGTTTTTATTGTATACTTTTGTGTTCTGGCTTTTGTTTTAGTTTCTCCCTGACACACACACACACACACACACACACACACACACACACACACACACACACAGTGATCCATGAAAAATAACTATTCTGTCCCTATCGGTTCACAACTCGGACGGCGCTGATTCGACTCATCGCCTTGATTGCGTCTAAACCAACCCTAACATTTAACTTCACTAAAACTATGCCTAAACCTACCTGCATGTCTAAATACTTCAAAAACGTAAATGAAGTCCACAATCACAACACCAGAGGCAGCTCCACTGATCATGTCCAACCCAGATTTGCCACAAACAAGGAAATTAACTCTTTCTCATGCTATGCAACAAAAATGTGGAATGCCCTACCAAAAGGAGTATAGGAGTGTAAAACCCTACTCACTTTCAAAACTGCCATAAAAGAACATCTTCAGGAGGCTGCAATTCCAAACTGGCCCCTGTCAAAGTCTTAACCATACACCCCCCCCCCCCTCCTCGAACTGTTTATTGTACATATTTCTTGTTTTTCATACCAGTAACCTGTTGATTGTATGACTTTCTGAATAGTAGTGTATCTGTCTGTTAAATGTCATCATTCATGATTTGAGTGCGTGGGGATCTCATTTTAAATAAGCCTTTGTGCTTTTATGAGCGATCCAGTTTTGAGGACCTTTGTATTGTGAATTGTACTTCCAGGTACTGTAAGTACAATGTATTTTCGAAATAAAGTATTCAATCAATCAAACACCGGAAAAAGACTCTCCGGACGCTCTCTGTTCAGCACCCTCTGGTGGATATATTTGTAGACATGCATGTAGGCTACATAAAACAGACAGACAGC
The DNA here is from genome assembly GCF_963280865.1 of Gymnoscopelus braueri. NCBI lineage: Eukaryota > Metazoa > Chordata > Actinopteri > Myctophiformes > Myctophidae > Gymnoscopelus > Gymnoscopelus braueri. The sequence continues at coordinate 36,429,729 of NC_137604.1, forward strand.
CTCATTTTAGTTTTGCTTCAAACGGTTACTACTGTAACTACCTACTGGAAGTCAACAATGACTCATGTGAGTTTAACAATCAAGTTTTTCTAGGATGAAGTTTACACACCACAGCGAGCACATAGGATACTTAAAATCATAACTTCTGTCAAGCTGGAATTAAATGGATGGGGGATGATGGACACTGTATTGATAAGCTTTTTGTTCTTGGTCTATTTGGAAGTTTGTCTGCATCCGTTGCTGTTCCTACGATTCTATTCAGGACAATTTTGATACTGTATTATTCTACTCCATTTCTATATACTGTATTGGTGCTGTTCCTGTTTTTTTCTTACCGCTTTACTTCCATTGGAAACTGAATTCTATCTCCCCCACTGAGTGTGCAAAGGTTATTGAGTTACTCCCTAAGGAATGTGAAATATAGGAAACGCATGATCTGTGTGTGTGTGTGTGTGTGTTTGATTCACTCTGTCAGTGACTAATCACCATCAACATTGACAATTACATGTGCCAATAATCAGTTTGTAAGTCAATGTATAGCCAATCAAGTCAGCTTTTCCCAACTGAGGTCTGGTTAAGATGCCTCCCTTAAAAAAAATGCTTAACCTTTTATCTTTTTAATCTAGCACTTTTATTGTTGTGTTTTATTGTTTTATTTATTGTTCTTAATCAAGTTGGTTCCTTCCTTTTCTTTATGTAAAGCGACTTTGGGTACTCAGAAAAGCGCTATATGAATCTGAGCTATTATTATTATATATATCACATGATAAGAAATGTATCTTGGCCTTTAACCATTCAATGCTTTATAAAACAGTACGATACGATAATACTTTATTGTCAGTTCACACTGAAATTTGTCTTGAGACCCAGCAGCCATGTATGCAACAATAAACAGTACACACATTTGACATGACACAAGAAAACAAAACACAAGACATGTCATACATAAAGACATACAAAGACAAGAGCAATGTCCACCTCTCAGCCTACCCCTGGCCTACAAGTAGCATTTTGAAATCAATTATTTGACAGACAGTGAGCCAGTGTAAAGTTCTAAGAACTGGAGTTTATTGGTATTAGTAGTAAGGACTCAAGCAGCAATGTTCTGGATCAACTGCAGTCTTGATCCATGTTTTAGTAATACACTGTAAAGACACAGTTACAGTAGTCAAGTCTACTGAAGATGAATGCATGGCCAATTCTTCTAAATCTTGCCGATCACAGGTTTAAAGTAAAGAAGTGGGTAAAATTCGTTTTACATCGTATCGTTATTTCCATAGAAGAAAGAAAGGGAAGAAGATGGGGGGGGGGGGGGGGTTAAGGAGATCAAAAGAAAAAACTAAACAAATAACAAATCATCTACACATAGTACCTGAGATAAGATCACTATTTTTGAAACTTTTGGGGAACAAAATATAATATGATAAGTTTGTCTGATATCATACAGTACATGTAGACAGTGGATTAAAGCAAGTTATAATTTTGTGAACATTTGTGATCTTTCGCATCTTTGGCACACCTCCAAGGGGGGCCCGGGCTCCAAATTGGCCTTTGGGAACCACTGGGGTATGTTAAACAACAAGGATAGTTTTTCAGCTGGGCTTCTCTCCTGCTTCACATCCGTGTATAGACATATATAATGTTGTTGCATTCAGGGCAGCTATGTTCCACATCCTTGCAAGGGTCAACACAGAATGGAATTAAAAAGCAAGGCCAGCATCTAAAATAAATGAAAAGAGCATTGTTTGTTTTGGTTTAAGAAAGGCGGAAGACAAGGTTAGATAGGAGGAAAAAAAGGTAATAGACAAGCAATATGCATGTGCATGTGCCTTTGTGTGTGAGGGGACCCGACTCACCCAACTATTGCAAGTCCGCCACAGATCAACCAGGTGAGCAGACCAATTCTGGGGGAGGTCCTGGTGACGACACTGGCCTGGCAGTGGGGACAATTCATCTGTCCGGGAACTTCATGCAGCTTTGGCTGTATCACCACCACCTGTGTAACTACAGGGGCTTTAGGAACAATGACAATTTAGTTACTACTCTACCATCAGTGGTGAACAGTAGCAAAGTACATTTACTTGAGTACTGTTCTTAAGTTTAAAAAAAAGGAGTATCTGTGCTTTACTTGAGTATTTGTATTTTTGGATACTTAAAGACTTTCACTCCACAACATTTCAAAGACAAATACTTTTGATTCCACTACATTTCTGTGTAATTATGAATTAACTACTTAAGCCCTATTTCTAATATAGTGAAAATATATTATGAGTCACAACGCATCGCGATGCGATGCGTTGTGAGCTTGTACATTAGCTCTTTTATTTATATTTCTTTTATACAGCTGGAAAATCTTTTAATTTGGGGGGATTTCGACATTTCTATACAGCAAATTAATTATATTAAAGAGAAAATATACTTTGTAATTTGTACTTTTGAATAAGCATTTTTTAAAGCATGTACTGTACTTTTGAATACGTAAGTATTTTTTAAAGCAAGTATTTCAGCATTTTAACTCAAGTACAAATTTGACAGAGCAACTCACATGTAGTTGAGTAATATTTGACCAGTCTATACTTTGACTCAAGTACTGGGGTTGAGTACTTTGTCCACCACTGTACATCACTCACATGCAGAGAGAATAGAATACAAAGATACATTCAAAGGAGAGATAGGGAGAACGTGAAGTGAATGAGACCACCTTGTTTTTCCTGCTAAGCAAGTGGTTTGGGTGGAGACAGGTGAAACTTGGATTGTGTGGCTGTTCATACATTTGACTGAATGTAAACAGTGGAGTGGGTGGTGGGGGTGTTGAGGGGTAGGGTTTATGCTCACCAGGTTGTACAGGATATTGTGATGCCCCATAAGGTCCAGGCTGTGCAACTGAGGAGAAAACAATTTAACCAAGAAAGATATATAATGTTATTAATAATATCATTCATATTATTATTATTAATATCATTATTCAAGGACATGAAGAATATAGTAAAGCTACAATATGTGATGTTGTAGCTCAATAGGTTACCAGTATTTTTTGAATGAAGGTGGTAGGTTTTAATGCAGGGTGCGTTTTGTTTTTAAAGTGAAAGCCCACCTGAAAGCCACACAAATAGTACAGAGATAAAGTAGAGATGCAGTTGTGCGCCTCCGCTAGCCAGTTGCAGTTTACATGTCTGTCCAGACTCATAATAGTATGTGTGTAGTGTAGACTTTGAAAGAATTTAATGAATGCTGTTTGTGAGGTCACAGTGACATTGATCTTTGACCTTTGACCACATGCTTCTATTCAGTTAATCCTTGAGTCCCAGTGGACATTTGTGCCTAAGAGCATAGATATATATAAAGGCTAGATGGCTCAAGGGGACGGCGCAAGCGTAGCTCAACCGCGGCCATCTTGCAACAGTCATTCATAACATTATGTCTATGGGGCATATACTTTGAAATAATCATAGCGTGCGCAATTTTCATCCGATTTTCAAACGGTTTGGTGTGTTGTAAACACCAAAGATGTAGTTATGATACTGCATACTTATAATTATAATCATGTTTTTTTTATATATATATAATTTTAAGTATGCAGTATCATAACTACATCTTTGGTGTTTACAACACACAAACCGTTTGAAAATCGGATGAAAATTGAGCACGCTATGGTTATTTTAAAGTATATGCACCATAGACATAATGTTATGAATGAATGAATCAAGATGGCCGCCATGTGGCAACGTCGTACTCCATTGGCCAGCAGCGCGGGTGAGTCATCTAGCCTTTATATATATGTTACAGTATGATTGGAGAACCAGTACGATTGAAGAAAGCGCGCTCGTTTTTACCACCCACCCAGCACTAGAGGGAGCCACAAGCCAGGCTTGTGCACAAACATATATGGCCACACACACACACAGTCACACACACACACACACACACACACACACACTCATGCTTTTTTTGGTTTATTGAAAGCAGGACTGTTTAGATACTTTTATTGTGTTCTGGCTTTTGTTTTACTTTCTCCCTGACAGACACACACACACACACACACACACACACAAAGTGATCCATGAAAAGAACTATTCTGTCCCTATCGGTTTACAACTCAAACGGCGCTGAGTCGACTAATCAGCGCGGGCACTCGCGCCTGGAGGCGCGAGGGCGCGCTTCCTCGGCCTCAAGCTCTATTGAGCCGGCGCGCCTCCGTCATGGACAAGCGTGTGCGTGTGAACGCGTGTTCAGCGTTCCCCTCATAGATATTATGGTTCCCCTAGCGTAGCTTCCTGGTTGCTATGTGGGGGGGAACAACAAAAGACAGGTCCGAGTCGGCGCATCAAAGCCCCGCCTCTCCGCGTTCGCCTTCTCCTTGGAGGAGGAGGAGGAGAAGGAGAGAAGGAGAGGACGGTTTATTACGCGAGGAGGAGGAGGAGGCTCCTCTTCCTCGCGAGCCTCGCGTAATAAACCCCCGCCTCGCAGCGCCGCGTCCTCCTTCTCCTCCTCGCCAGCCTCGCTAATAAACCCTGTCTCGAAAAGCCCCGCCTCGCCCCGAAGGAGCCCCGTGCCTAAAAACGAGCGCTCTGTCTTCAATCGTACTGGTTCTCCAAACGTACTGTGACATATATATATATATATATCTATGCCTAAGAGCACCGAAGTCGTGACGTCACTGCCAGTAGAGGGCGCTTTTCCGTAGGTTTGTGGCTTTACTTTTTGTGTTGATATCCTCATTGGGGAATCTTAGATCGCTTCATATAAGAACCGTGTTCCAAAAATAAACACACCACCCTGGCGATTTTACTCATATGGATATGAAGCATCGACTGAAGGTGTAAATGTACACATTTACCCAAAGAGTTAACACAATATAAACACTAGAAACGAGTCAAACAACCCAAATACTACATTTCCCATGAACGCGGCTGCTGTCGGGACAGTGATTTCAGACCCGGAAGTAGTAGTTCTTTCGCCAGAAACAGGCTGTATAAAATATGAATGAATATCATAAACGATGCAGAGCCACCCCCCTAACAAAAACGCCAGGGTGGTGTGTTTATGTTTGGAACACAGTTCTTATATGACGTAATCTAAGATTCCCAAATGGGGATTTCAATACAAAAAATAAAGCCACAAACCCGTGAAACAGCGCCCTCTAGTGGCAGTGACGTCAGACGTCGGTGCTCTATCTATGTCATTCCTGAGATATTGCGTTCACGGCATTAGGACGGACGAACACCCCGAAAACATAATACCTCCGGCTGTGGCTTTCCACCGTTGTAGACATAAGAGAAAAAGGCACTCATGCAAGTCTCTGGTCTGTCACCTGTTGGGTACATCGGATGGGGAGGATAGACAGCTTCACTGAGGTTCAGAGGGGGTCCAGGGTAGGGAGGTGCCGCGATATTACCCTTTTCCATTCTGCAGGTCAGTCTGAGGATGGAGGACAGAGAGAAGGTAAATATTACAAACAGTGAGAGAGATAAAGAGCACAGCCAAAATGCCAGTTCCCTTCCAAAGGTCATAATAATGGCTATTCATCAGGTACAGCCATATGAGACTTACTCGCAACAAGCCATGATAAGAGATCAGAGAAATGTGGCTGTAAAAGTGACCGATTGGCCAAGGCTCCAAGAACAGTCAAATATGCTATTTTGGGTTTTTTATTTGTACCTAACCAAATTGACCACCAACAGTTAAAGCGCAGCAAATAAGGGAAGGCCTTAAATAACAAAAATCTAAAATAAGACTTTACAAAGATATAGAAAACGAACATACTTGACAGCAAACTAAACTAAAGAAAACAACCTAGGAACTTAAACAGGTGACACCCTTAAAAAAGGGCCCTGGTAGCTCTCCCCTAAGTGCTTACAGCTTGTTGCTCCAAGTCTAAGTGAACTCCTCAAACCTGTAGCATGCCTGCTTTTTAACCAGGTGGGATAAACCAAGCACCATGAAAGTAATTTGTATCCATTATCTCAAACCAGGCAAACCAAGGCCCATGAGTTAATCTACAATTACATAAATGCTTCTTAAACATATTGTCAATGAATACCCTTCAATACCTATTTCAGGCACCAAACACATACAAGCAAACTGCTACATAACATTAACAAACACCCCACCTCCTTTACAGTACTTGGCACGTTCCACCCCTTCTTAAACCAAATGGACTACCACTGCTCTGTTTAGGCAGTTACAAGTCAGATTCAGAGGGTGCCAGTACTGCAGAGGAAAGACCAGATGACAAACACATTTCAGATCAGTTCTAATAAACGGTGTTTAAATAAACATACAGTTTGAACCCCTGAAGTCTGTTATTTCTACATTTGAATGAATACAGGTAAAAATCACATCATGCTACAAACTGTCCCTCCCCACTTATATGTCTATGTATAGGGCACGGGCTGCCCCGTGACAGTGGCAATCTTCCTTTGGCTTCAAAGGTTGGTTAAAACACATCACAATAAGTCACAATAAATAAAAGTAAACACAACATGCACATTACAGACAACATTAACGGGCAGTGTTGTTGTCACGAATTTAGCAAACATATTGCATTTGGTTTGAAAACCTTGTAAATGATCTTCTTGGTTGCTGCAGTGGCCTTACAGCATCTTGCCGAGGGCAGTTTTATGAATTCTTTAAAGAAAAAAAACAGGATCAGACACAATTTGGACAATTTGTCCAGTTTTTTGTTTACCTGGATGTTATATATGCATCCCAGTTGTTCCTGCTCTCAAATACTTTTACTGGCCATGTTTGTAATTCTGAATAGTCTGTTTTTATTCAGAGCCCTCAGAACAGTAACATTGGAATATTCACAATGCTACTTGAGCACTGTTTGGTTATGCTAATTTAGTTTTGGGGAACATGATGTGTTCCATTAGCAGGTTTGGTGATATGGCACTGTGGGAATGAGGAAACTGATTTAACTAATTACTGCTTTCATATGACATTTTATTATGAGTAAATGGTTCTTTTATAAGAGGCTACAACAACAAAAACTGTTTAAAACATTTGAGTAAAGTTATTGGATACTGGACTGCTGTATAATATTTACTGCTCCATTTGCAAATGTATTAATTTATTTTTGTATAATTAGTATTAATTAGTGGTTCACTACCACTACCAGGTGTTAAAGGTGGTGACATTATTTAAATGATATCTTAGATACTTCTATTTCCCCATACTTTTGTATTTTCCTTGCCTTATCGTCTGTTTTCTCAGCCTTGACTGAAACTGAAAGGTGATTTTGCCTGTGTAGTGAGCTGCTTCCTATCACACACACTCTTAACATCCTCTTAGCAGACCCTATATTTAACTGTACTTTCCTGTGCTTTTTTGCAAACAGCTAATAAAGTATTCAATCACACACACACACACACACACACACACACACACACACACACACACACACACACACACACACACACACACACACACACACACACACACACACACACACACACACACACACACACACACACACACACACACACACACACACACACACACACACACACACACACACACACACACACACACACACACACACACACACACACACACAAAATCAGTTCTCTTGGCAGAACTTGTTTGCTGAGTTGAGTGGTCAACTCATTCAAGATTGTCAATCTACACGCCTGTTCTTTTTCCTTCAAGTTAACAAAACCGAGAGAGCTTTACACAAACTTTTACATTCATTACTTTTCATATGACATTTTATTATGAGTAAATGGTTCTTTTATAAGAGGCTACAACAACAAAAACTGTTTAAAACATTTGAGTAAAGTTATTGGATACTGGACTGCTGTATAATATTTACTGCTCCATTTGCAAATGTATTAATTTATTTTTGTATAATTAGTGGTTCACTACCACTACCAGGTGTTAAAGGTGGTGACATTATTTAAATGATATCTTAGATAATTCTATTTCCCCATACTTTTGTATTTTCCTTGCCTTATCGTCCGTTTTCTCAGCCTTGACTGCCCCCATTTAATCCCAACCAACAAAGACTGAAATATAATTAAGATTACACATACACTTACCTTCTGAAGATAGTTTGGGATAGTCCTGCTGCTTCCTGTTTGAGAATAACTTTTGCCAACCGACAACCAGTCTGTTGTAGTCTGAAGTAGTATGTTTGGTGGAGAGTCACCTTAACTGACAGAGAGGTGAAAAGACTTACAGTATTAGTATGGAGGAAGCTGCATTGTCAGCCTTCTGATTGGTCCCTGACTGACTAACCAGCAGGCTCGTTTCACTTTGTTCTATCCTGGTTCCGCCCTGCTTATTTATTTTTGTTTATGTGGAATTTGCTAAAACATTTAAAAACATCATTTATGCCCAGTCACTATACTGCACCTGAGATGTTCCTTTTTACTGAGACCAACTGAGACCAAGCGTCATCATTGCACTTGTTGCATAAATATAAAACTCTGGACCTACAGTACACTCATCATTTACAGGACAAATATTTAGTTGAGCAATTTAAACTGCCCAGCTTAAAACAGCATAGCTGCGCATATTAATATGAGAAAGGATGTGGTTTCCAGTTTTGCTATGAGGAAAGAAAAAAAACAGCTCACTTTAGGATATAGGCTTGAAATTATACTATCACTTGATTTGCCTAAAGAAGGATTATTATATTGACAGGTTGAAATGACTGCTGAGGTGCACTCGAAGGTTTGCAGCAGGCAGAGGCCTTTTGTGGTTTTGCATTTCCTGTATGTGAGCTGCATGTATGAGGCTGTACGTGACATACAGCCTGTATTTATGACTGATAATGTCGGAAAAGGTGGAAAGTAAGGTTTTGGTGTGTGTGTGTGGCTGTTGAAAAAGCCACACCGCTACGCCCTTGGTGAGTATGAGAATTCCACACAAACGGCTGTTACACATATATAAAATTGACACAGAGTTGCTCCAGGTCGTATAGGCATAGGAATGAGAGTTGGTTGGGGTCGGGTGAGCATCAGTAGTACATTTCTCCAGTCAGAGGAGTAGGACAGGTTGTCTCATAAGAGTCATTTGAGGGTTTTAACAAATACAAGTGACATAAAAAGTGTACACTGTAAGGTTAATGGTCAAATTGATTTTCTTATGAGCAGGCCAGTGAGGGAGCCCCTCTGCCCCCTTCCCTTCTTATAACTGACATCTCCAGGCACTATATGTTGTCTTTAAGTTAGGGACGAGACTATAGGGTGGGAGTTAAGTTATTAAGGGGTCTACGGATGGTGATCAGACTTAGACCAAAACATTTCTGTAAATTCCCTGAAGGCCACGGTCCTGCTAACAAGGTTGACTTTGCTCTGAAGTCACCATGGCGGGAAATATAGTGTTTCTCCGTCGCCCAGGGTAAATGCAGTTTTTAGAATTGACGCTTCTGTGTATATCCCGTTCAAAAGGTCCCGATATCGGGGATCTCCTGTCTGTAACCACACCGCTCCAATATAGGTTGGACGGTTCAAATGTGTTGTCCATTGTTTATATATGTATATGTTGGTGTTAATACAAATTAGTACAATCAGAGTTACAAATTAGCTGTTCCCTGTTCCTGGAAAGAGGGAGTCAGAGCCCCACTTACTTGGATTCAGGAGGAAACCCAGCGGGAAACTTGACAACCGTTCCGCTGGTTTTGGGGTTTGGTCGGACTGGCCAGACCTGAATTACCTCCATGTCTGCACTGGAGTGACCGTGGAGTGGGTGCGGTCTGACTCAGAGACTGTGAGGGTCTCAGAGGACATTGTAACTGACCCCCTCATCCAGGTCAGGGCAACAGTCACCTTATGGTATATCCAGGACTCAAGCATATTTCCATGATATTCCATTTAATTGGTAAAATACTTGAAGGTTTGTATTTGGAACTGAGTTTGACCTTGCACCTTTGACCAAGTACTGTAAGCTAGGGAGAGATGTCACCCAACTTTGTGTGGGCTGGGCTCAGCTGTAATGCAATCAGTTCAGAGTTCCTGTCCATTGAGCTACACTAGAGAGTTCAGGTGAGAGGTGAGAGTCACAACAGTCATTCTGATAAACCTTTTGTTCCTTGGTTCAAAGGCATTGACACCCTCTGTCTTGTCTTGATTATCAGGGCAAGGCTTTTGTATTCATTTAAACTAATCAGAGTAATCATTGTTCCTTCCTGGGCAATCAGCTACAGACAGGAAATGTGTAGTGAATGGTTAGAAGCCAGGTCAAGATGACTGAAACAGTAAAATATATACACTTTTATTATTCTTCAGTTTTAGGTCTGCAGTGTGTAGTTAAAATGATTCAAGTCTTGACAACTATGACTTGTGTTGTTAACAAAGAGAAATGTCATTTAAGGAAACTATTCAGTCTTAAAGTAACTGCAACTTTGTTGACTCATTGTATTTCTAACTGCTGTTTGCAATTGTGAATGTATAATGTGTGTGGTCTTAATTTGAAGCTAATAATATGTTAAACAAAGATTTCATAATATGAGCTTGTGTAAAAGTATAGTTTTATAGATAAGGGTTAAAGTAAATTGTCACATGTTTAAATCTAGGCGGATGCTAATTCCTTGTGATGACTGAGAAGGCTGGCCAAGAAGCCTTTTGTTTCTAAAAGCTTGTTTGTGAGTGGTCATGAAGGAGGACTGGGAGGAGGTAAGGTTAGGAGGTAGGCTCTCTAATCCCTTGCCTCCAACAGGCGACGGTGGAATCGCAAGGTTCCGAGGGCACGTTAAAGACTTTATATAGTGCTGGGGAGATGACTGAAGGCCCCCGTGTCTAGTGAAGAATGAGTTTACATTCTACCGTGGTTTCGTCTAGTCGATGTGCCGACTGTCGCCCTGATAGGGGTTGGCAGGCAGCACATGGTGCGTGGATGACAGTCCACAGCACCTAACCGGAAGAGAGGACTCGCGGCTCACCGGTTACAGGCAAGGCTGGTGAAAACGGTTAAAGTTTCTATACCCATAGCGAAAGTGGGATAGGGATCAGACCGTCGGTTTCCTGCTCAGTGTGCCAATCACACTTTGAGTAAGGGATCGCTATCGACTGGGTCAACGGCCGGTCGGGTCGCAAGGCGGTAAATCCATGAAGTGCCAAGAAGGCTTTGGTTGCCGCGCCCGGCTCAATGTACAGTCAGGCCATCATAAGCTGAAAGCGAGACGGAAACGTGACAGTTAAGTAAGCGAGTGGTGCTCCTGTGATCGGTGTCTTTGAAAAGAAGGCACCGGGAAGCAGGAGACTGAGATGTCTTTCCAGGGGAGCCTGGGTAGAGACCTCAGATGGAAAGGGGTCCAGCCTGGGACTGTGCCCTGCTGAGGGAGGTCTAAAGGACTTAAGTGCCTATGACAAATGTTTGTCTGTATAAAGTGCAATGTTTTGGTGATTCAAGTACACTCTGTGACTGATTGGCAATGCAGATGTCAACGTCTATGGAAATAAATACATTTCTGTGGACAAACCCTCTTTCAAACTGGATGCTTCTTATTCTTGCACTTAGGGAATAGTTATGGAATAGTGTTTTTCTTGTCTGATCAAATGGGACCATACAACACTGGACTGGACTAAAACTTGCACGTCTTACCTTTACTGATCACTCTGTCTCACACTCCTCCGCAGAACACTGCACTCAATGAGGACATCATCACATTCACTGTAAAAGCCAGACAACACGTCCTCCCCACCAGACTCAGATATTTCCATCTGGTTCCCCACCACTCAGGTCCCGCATTGCCTGCACCAAACCAATATTATTACCTTTTTCCAGTAACTAGTAATATAACTAATTACTTTCACGTTTTGAGTAATAAATATTACTATTTTCCAAAAGTAATGGGTTACTATTTTCACAAGCCTTGGTGGTACTGTGGGCTTGAGTGTCTAGACTTTGTTAATTCCGGGATCTTGTGTTGCTTTTGGTCCGTTGATATAATGGTCAAATGGATATAAATGTCAAATACAGTATACTGTTTTGAACAATATTAATAGGCTATTTGAAATTTGTTATAGCCTAAATTATTTGGTTCCCACATTCTGTCAAACCATGTGTTGGTGAGGGAGCCTTTTTCCAGAATTATTGTAGTTGAACTGAAGCACTTTATAAAAACTACACATCTTGTAGGCCAGGAACTACCGCACCAGTTTCCTGTTTGGCCAGGAACTACCGTGCTATTAACAAAAAGGAATCTCACGCTGTTTTTAAGACATTATAGGATTTGAAGATGGAAAAACAACAGCAAAAGAAAACACAGTTCATGGTAACTAATGCTCCACTGGCTAAGAAAAACGATCCGATGGATAGTATAAAACAATTAAAAGAACGCTTTTTGAAACGCTTCCGTCTTCCGGTGAAAACAAATGGAATTCTGGCTAATGCAGGAATAAACGAAAGACCTGCAGTGACAGTAATGACCAGCAGAGGTTGCTAAAAATCGTTATTTGTGGACCTGCCTTGTATTACTTTAATATTGAAGGGCTATTTGTGAAATTGTGACTGACTGTGACAAACTTGTTATGCTAATGTGAATATGTTTGGTTTGCATTGAAATGCACTGACACGTGTTCATATGGCCTAGCACTTTGTTTGGAGCTTAACTGCTTCAATAAACAACAGAAGTTGTTCAAAGATTGTGTCTCATTATCAGTTTGAGCCCATGGGAGTGGTTTTCATTTGTCTGTAAGTTATGAATTCATACACAGTAAAAGTCTTGGTGTTAATTTAATTCAAATGAGTGTACAAATGGAATCAAATGGAACCATCATGTCATGTGTACAGTACACTTTTCGGAGTTAAATCAACAATGAGGGTTTTACAATGTAAGCTGCAGAAAAGGGAACAAAACAACTGTTAATGTTGAAAATGCAAATGAAGACTTTTGGGGAGAAAGGATGCAATTACTGGGGGTGAGAAAAAAAAAGTTAAGTAAAGTAATAAGTAACAAGTTACTTTTGACAGGGAGTAATATGTAAAGTAATAATATTACTTTACAAGTAACGAGTAATAGGTAAAATATTACTGTTTTTGAGTAACTTTTCCAACACTGAAAACCACTTCTACATACCATCTCAGAGCTGGGCTATAGGTGCTGACTATTTGTTTTTATATTTGGCAGCCTATAGGAGATACCCACAGACTGGTTGTTAGAGGGTTTCAACAACTTGGGATGCCCAAAAAGGATGCAAATAGACTGGCAAAGTATTGTGCTGTCTCTGCTATAATTGGCAGCCGCCACATTATGGCGGAGACGCTGTTACTTATACCCATTGAGTACTGAGTGACATGCTTATTGTATCATGAAGACATATGCCATGATTTTGTGAATGTAACTCTAACTGTACCTTTAATATTTGTGTCCTTGTCTCCTTTATGTGGACATGAATAAATTGTTATTTGTTAATTGCTAATTGTGTGTGTGTGTGTGTGTGTGTGTGTGTGTGTGTGTGTGTGTGTGTGTGTGTGTGTGCGTGCGTGCGTGCGTGCGTGCGTGCGTGCGTGCGTGCGTGCGTGCGTGCGTGCGTGCGTGCGTGCGTTCGTGTGGCCCCTTTCACACTGAGCAAAAATTTCACCTGACTGATGTCACCTGACTCCAAACTACTCAAGAGGCGAGTAGCCGAATAGTAACCTGGCAACACAGACCAAACATAGCACCAGAGTTGTCAGGCTTATTTTCTTCTCGTGGCTGGTCCAAACTGTATTGTGATAGAATGACTTCTGAGACTTT